>NW_025927619.1:1013140-1350854 GCF_022837055.1 Prionailurus viverrinus
GTCTGATATCAAAGTGTCAGTGAATCTGTGAGGGAGAATCTGTTCCATGCCTCTCTTAATTTCTGGTGACTTGCTGGCAATCTTTGATGTCCCTTGGCTTGTAGACTGCTTCTTTCCTTTTTTTTTTAAATGATGTTCTCCCAGCATGCATGTCTATACCCAAATTTGTCCCTTCTTATAAGGATATAAGTCACATTGGGTTAGGGTCCCACCATACTACTGTGTGACTACATCTTAACTATATCTGCAATATCCCTTATTCCAAAAAATGTCACTTTATGAGGTACTGGTGGTTGGAACTTCAACATATGAATTTGAGGAGGATATAACTCAACTCGTGACAGGATGGAAAGCTCAAGGGGTGGTAGTATTAATGTCTGGCATAAGAGGCATGAAAAGCACCCTTTATTGTTATTGTTATTGGTAAGAATAGGCATTCTCATCTATTATGTGCTAGGTATTAGACTGTGTTCTTTGCAAGCATTATTTTATTAATTCCCACCATAAATCTATGATGTAGGTATTCACCCACAATTCATCATTCATCTCAGTAGACAAAACTGAAGCCCCAGAAAGGGAAATGACTTGATCCATGGAGGGAAACTGAGTTGGCCCAGGCCATGTGTGTGATATTTGAACTCAGGTCCATATGACCCCAAGGCATCTCCCAAATACTCTTCTCACCATACATTCTTGCTAACTTGGAGGCCCCCACTTTCCCCATTTTGGGATATGATACACCTGAGCCTGCAAAGGAGTTCTGATTTTAGGACTAGTGAGGCCAATTTAGGGCTCTCAGAGTGGCCACTGAATCTCTGGAGAGCTTTGAGAGATAATTCTCTGCCAGAGTTGCATGTGTCAGGAGGCTGTCTAAAGGTGGGAGTGTGGGTGAGATAATCTCCAGAGTGTCCTGTCTGGAATGGTGAGGCTGGGGGTGAGAGAAGGGGAAGGTTGAAAGGAAGTAGAGAGGATAGTGCTCCAAGGAACCAGTACAATCAGTGAAACATAATAGCTCACATTCATATGGCACTTACACATGCCAGACACTGTTCTAAGCAACACTCTACCTCATTAGTTTATTTTGATGTTAAAAAGTATATATATATATATATATATATATATAAAAATATATATTAATATATTATGTATAATATAGTATATAATATAGTATATAATATATTATATAATATAGTATATATACCTACTAATGAGGTAGAGTCCATCTTTATCATTGGTTTATAAAAAAGAAAACTGAGGAGCAAAAAAGTTAAATAACATGTCTAAGATTTCACAACTAGGACATACTAAGACTGGGATTTGAACCCAGTTTGGCTTTAGTCCAAAGAAATTTCCTTTTCTCAGATTTAACAATCCAATGAAACCCAGTGCCAAACTGTGACCTGCATGTTACCCAATGAAATTTACATTAAGATGTATTAAATCATCTTTAACCTTCACAAGAGCCCCATAATATATCACATCTGCTGTTACATCAATGCCATGTGATAGCAGAGGAAACCAAGGTTCAGATAAATGGAATGAAATGTCTCAAGTTAGATAGTCATGTGGCAGAGCTTGACTTCAGACCCAGGTCTGGCTTACCCCAACACTAACCAGCTCTGTGTTTCACTGCCTCGTGGTTTTCTGGCTGATTGACAAACTAAATCCTGCCAAGATGGGAAAGTTGTTAACAGGTGTGATTGTTCTCAAGTTGTGTATGTGTTTTAGTAGGAGTTCCTTGAAACACAAGCCCTTCCACAAAGTAAAGATTCTCTTAGAAAGACTCTTGGGACAATCATACTGCGTAATGACACACACCTTTCATGTACAAACACTAAGAACCCTCTGGATTCAGTATATATTGGTGTGTGGGGCAGAGGAGATATCTATATATGTTGGCATTAGTTCAAGAAATATTATAAAGACAACTTTGGCCTGGGAGTTAAGATGGCAGAGCAGTATGGGGACCCTGATCTTTTCTTATCCCTGAAATGCAGCTAGAACAACATCAAACTGCTTTGAACACCTAGGAAATTGATCTGCTTGATTAACACAATAATCTGCATAAATTGAGCCACATAACTTTGCAGGTACATGTTGCAGAGAGGGGAATTGGGGGAGAGAAAAGCCGTGGAGCTGTGGAGGATAAGGAGTCATTTATGCAGAGAGAGAACAGAGAGAGAAAGAGAAAGGGGGAGAGTGCATCAGGATGACACAAGAAAAGCACTTCCCCTGAAAGTTTCTGGAAAGAAAGAGAGTGAGACAGAGTAAAAACACTCATAAGAACTGAACAGGAAATCTATTCCCCAAAACCACTGAGAGAAAGGGGAGGGTTTCAATACCACCAGTATATAAACAGTGGATCACAGAGTCTGAAGGCTCTAAGCTCAGTGCCTGGGAGTGCTCTGGTGAAAAAGTAGGGAAAATCACCAGGAGCAGGCAGCATGGTCTGAGGCGGTCCATGTGCCACATGGGGATAAGTGATTCCCCTACTTGAAGTGCATTTGGTAGAGGCCACACAGCATCCCCATGGGCAAAGGTCCCATTAGACCCAGAAAGCAGCCACGTTTGCTGCTTTTGGGATAAAGACACCAGAAAGCAGTGAAACCTGGTATTGGCTATGTCTTGTAATTTTCCATAAACTCTGAACATCTGCCAATACACAATTGCATAAACATTTTCTGGGGCAAGCCAGCACCCAGCCATTGCTCAACAGAACCCTCTCCCAGAGAATGAGCATGAATCCAATCCACAGGGGTCTCTAAAGTGTAGGGTTTTGAAACACAGCTCCATTTGAGATAAAACTCTGGAATGCGGCACCACCTGGCAGGTGGAAAGGTTGGACACGAACGGGGTACAGATGGGGAGTGGATGGAGACCTGGGACAAAGCAGGGGTACTTGATCACAGTTCAGTGAAAGCAGGAAGTTCCTGCACCAGAGACTAGGGAGCTGGGTGAGGCCATTTTCACCTCTACCACTCACGTGCTACAGACACATGCCCATGGATCCACACCAGTGAGCTTAGCAGCACCACCAAGTGGAGAATGGAAACATGACACCAAGCCCTGTCCAACTGTGTCCTCCAGGCACATCCCCCAGAAGACCAGGACAAATCCTGCTTAGTCTATGGACTACAGCATGCTGTGAAGTTTCAGTTCACAGGGGAAACTGGATGTAACTTCATTCGCGTTTCATTCTGTTTGCTGGTTCCTTTATTTGTTCATTTTCTTTGCTTCTGTTTTTGCTTATTTTTTTTCTTTCTCTTTCCTTTCTTGGATACAAAAAGAGAAAATTCTTTTTTATTTAAATTTTTATTTCTTTTTAAATTTTTATTCTATTTTATTTTCTTTCTTTTATTTTATTCAAATATACCATTTAATTTTTGATTTTTAAATATTTTAATTTTTTTTCCTTTCCTTTCTCTTTTTTCTCTATTTTATCAAGCTACTTTCAACAAGAAGACTGAGACACATCTAGGATCCAGCTTCTTTTCTTTTCTTTTTTCTTTTTGCATTTTTATTTTATTATTTTTTTCTTCTTAAAAATGACAATAAGGAAGAATTCACCCCAAAGGAAAGAATAGGAAGAAATGACAGCCAGAAATTTAATCAACTGATATAAATAAGATGTATGAACTGGAATTTTAAGCCACAATTATAAGAATATTAGCTGGTGTTGAAAAAAAGCATAGAAGACACCAGAGAATCCTTTTCTGCAGAGATAAAAGAACTAAAATCTAGTCAAGCCAAAATAAAAAATGCTATAACCAAGATGCAATCTCGAATAGATGCTGTGATGGCAAGGATGGATGAAGCAGAGAAGTGAATCAGTGATATAGAAGATAAAGTTATGGGAAATAAGCAGAAAAAAAGAATAGAACGAAGGCAAAAGATCAAAGTATAAGACTTAGAGAAATTTGTGACTTATTGAAAAGGAATAACATTTGAATCATAGGAGTCCCAGAAGATGAGAGAGAAAAGGGGCAGAAGGTTCATGTGAGCAAATTATAAGTGAAAACTTTCCTAATCTGGGGAATGACATAGACATAAAAATCCATGAAGAACAGAGAATTTCCATTTAATCAACAAAAACCGACCATCACCAAGGCATATCATAATCAAATTCACAAAATACACAGACAAGCAGCAAGGGAAAAAGCCCTTAGTCTACAAGGGAAGACAGATCAGGTTCACAATAGACCTGTCTACAAAAACTTGGTAGGCCAGAAAAGAATGTCAGGATATATTCAACATGCTAAATTGGAGAATATGCAGCCAAGAATTCTTTATCCAGAGAGGCTGTCATTCAAAATAGGAGAGATAAAGAATTTCTGAGACAAACAAAAACTAAAGGGATTTGTGACCAATAACCAGCCCTGCAAGAAATTCTAAGGGATCAAAAGACCAAAAGCAACAAAGACTAGAAAGGACTAGACTAAGACTAGAATATCACCAGAAACAGCAATGCTACAGGCCACACAATGGCACTAAATTCATACCTTTCAATAAGCAATTGAAATGTAAATGGACTAAATGGACTAAATGTCCCGATCAAAAGACATAGGGTATCAGAATGGATAAGAATAGAAGACCCATCTATATACTGCCTACAACAGACTCATTTTAGACCTAAAAACACCTGAAGATGAAAAGTAAGGGGATGGAGAACCATCTATCACGCTAATAAAGGCCAAAAGAAAGCCAGAGTAGCCATACATATATCAGACAAGCTAGATTTTAAAGACTGTAACAACAGATGAAGAAGGGCATTATATCATTATTATAGGGTTTATCCAACCAAGAGGATCTAAAATTGTAACTATTTATGCCCCCAACTTGAAAGAATATATAAATAATCACAAACTCATTGATAATACCATAAGAGTAGGGGACTTTAACACCCGACTTACGGAAATGGACAGATCATCTAAGAAGAAAATCAACAAGGAAACAATGGCTTTGAATGATACACTGGACTGGATGGACTTAACAGATAATTCAGAACATTTCATCCTAAAGCAGCAGAATATACATTCTTCCTGAGTGCACATGAAACATTCTCCAGAATATATCACATACTTTGTCACAAATTAGCCCTCAACAAGTACAAAAAGATGGATATCATACCATTCATATTTTCAGACTACAATGCGATGAAACCTAAAATCAACCAGAAGAAAAAAATTTAGAAAGACCATGAACACTTGGAGATTAAAGAACATTCTACTAAAGAATGAATGCATTAACCAAGAAATTAAAGAGGCAAGTAAAAAAAAAAGTACATGAAAGCCAATGAAAATTAAAACAGGACAGTCCAAAACCTCTGGCCTGCAACAAAGGTGGTCATAAGAGGAAGTATATAGTAATCCAGGCCTTCCTAAGGAAGGAAGAAATGGCTCAAATACACAACCTAACCTTATACTCAAAGTATCTGGAAAAAGAACAGCAAATAAGCAGCAGAAGAAGGGAAATAATAAGCAAATAATCAGCAGAAGATGGGAAATAATAAAGATTGGAGCAGAAATCAATGATATTGAAATTAAAAAAAAAACAGAACAGATAAACAAAACCAGAAGCTGGTTCTCTGAAAGAGGTAAAAGATCTTTACAAAATTGGTAAACCCCTTGCCAGATTGACCAAAATGAAAAAGGAAAGGTCACAAATAAATAAAATCACGAATGAAGGAGAAGAGATCACAAACAACATCACAGAAGTACAAACAATACGAGAATATTATAAGCTATTATATGCCAACAAACTGGGCAATCTGGAAGAAATGGACACATTCCTAGCAACGTAAAAACTATATTAAAACTGAAACGGGAAGGATCAGAAAATTATAACAGACTCATAATCAGTAAATAAATTGAATCAGTAATCAAAAATCTCCCAGCAAACAAGAGTGCAGGGCTGGATAGCTTTCCAGGGGAATTCTACCAAATATTTACAGAAGAGTCAACACCTATTCTTTTGAAGCTGTTCCAAAAAATAGAAATGAAAGGAAAACTTCCAAACTCATTCCTTGAAGCCAGTATTACCTTGATTCCAAAGACAAAGACTACACTAAAAAGGAAAGCTATAGACCAATTTCTCTGATGAACATAGATGCAAAATATCTCAACAACATACTAGGCAACCAAATCCAACAACACATTAAAAGAATTATTCACCACAATCAAGTGTGATTTACTCCTGGGATGCAGGGCTGGTTAAATATCCACAAATCAATGTGATACATCACATTCATAAAAGAAAGCATAACCACATCTCAATAGATGTAGAAAAAGCATTTGACAGCATTCTTTCTTGATGAAAACCCTCAAGAGAGTAGAGATAGAAGGAACATACTCAAGATCATAAAGGCCATATACCAAAGACCCACTGCTAATATCATCCTCAATGGGGAAAAACTGAGAGTTTTCCCCCTAAAGTGAGGAACATGACAGGGATACCTCCTCTCACCACTGTTGTTCAACATAGTGTTGGAAGTCTTAACCTAAGCAGTCAGACAAGAAAAAGAAATAAAAAGCATTCAAATAAGCAAGAAATAAATCAAACTTTCACTCTTCACGGACAACATGATACTCTACGTGGAAAGGTCAAAAGACTCCACCAGAAAACTGCTAGAACTGATATATGAATTCAGCAAAGTTGTAGAACATAAAATAAATGTACAGAAATTGGTTGAATTTCTATACACCAATAATGAGGCAGCAGAAAGAGAAATCAAGGAATCGATCCCATTTACATTTGTACCAAAACCATAATATAGCTCATAATAAATGTAATCAAAGAGGTAAAAGATATAGATGCTCAAAGCCATAGAAAGCTTATGAAAGAAATTGAAGAAGGCACAAAGAAATGGAAAAACATTTCATGCTCATGGATTGGAAGAAGAAATATTGTTAAAAATATGATACTACCCAATGCAATCTACATATTCAATACAATCCCAGCAAAATAACACCAGCATTCTTCAAGAGATAGAAAAAACAATTCTAAAATTTGTATGAGATAAGAAAAGACCCCAAGTACCCAAAGTAATGTTATAAAAGAAAACAAAAGCTGGAGGCATAAAAATTCCGGACTTCAAGCTGTATTACAAAGCTGTAATTATCAAGACAGTATGATACTGGCACAAAAACAGACACACAGATCAACGTAACGGAATACAGAACCCATAAATGGATTTACAAATGTATGTTGAACTAATCTTTGACAAAGCAAATGGTGTTGGAAAAACTGGACAGAGACATGCAGAAGAATGAACCTAGACCAGTTTCTTACACCATACACAAAAATAAACTCAAAATAGTTGAAAGACCTATTGTTAGACAGGAAACCATCAGAGTCCTAGAGGAGAAAAAAGGCAACAAACTCTTTGACCTTGGCTTCAGTGACTTATTATTAGACATGTCTCCAGAGACAAGGGAAACAAAAGCAAAAATGAACTATTCGTGCTTCATCAAGATAAGAAGCTTCTGCACAGCGAAGGAAATAATCAACAAAACTAAAAGCAACCTAGGAATGGGAGAAGATATTTTCGAATGGCATATCAGATAAATGTAGTATCTAAAATCTATAAAGAACTTATCAAAAACACCAAAAAAAGAATAATCCAGTGAAGAAATGGGCAAAAGCCATGAGCAGACACTTTTGTAAAGAAGAAATCCATATAGCTAATAGATACATAAAAAGATGCTCACCATCACTCATCATCAGGGAAATATAAATTTAAACCACAATGACATACCACCGTACACATGTCAGAATAGCTAAAATGAACAATCCAGAGAACAACAGATGTTGGCAAGAATGTGGAGAAAGGGGAATAGTTTTGCACTGTTGGTAGGAATGCAAACTGGTGCAGTCACTCTGGTAAACAGTAAGTAGGTTCCTCAAAAAAACTCACAATAGAAATATTCTCCTATCCAACAATTGCAAAACTAGGTATTTATCCAAAGAATACAATGATGCTGATTTAAAGGAGCACATGCACACCAATGTTTATAAGCAGCACTGTAAATAATAGCCAAAACATGGAGAGTTCAAATGTCTATCAGCTGACAAATGGATAAAGATGTGATACACACACACACACACACACACACACACGAATGTTACTCAATAATCACATAGAATGAAATGTTGCCATTTGCAACGATGCAGATGGAACTAGAGTGTATTATACTAAGTGAAATAAGTCAGTCAGAGAAAGTAAATATTGTATGATTTCACTCATATGTGGAATTTAAGAAACAAAACAGATGAACGTAGGGTAATGGAAGGAAAAATAATATATAAAGAGAGAGAGTGGCAAACCATAAGAAATTCTTACTCTTAAATACAGAGAACAAACAGGGTTGCTGGAGGTGTGTTGGGTGGGAAGATGGACTAAATGGGTGATAGGCATTAAGAAGGGCAGTTGTTCGGATGACAACTGGGTGTTATATGTAAGTGATGAATCACTAAATTCTACTCTTGAAATTATTATTACACCATTTGTTAACTAACTTGGATTGAAATAAAAATTTTAAAAATAAATAAATTAAAAAATAAATATTATAGATGAATTAAATGAACATGGAAATTGTTGCAGGGAGTACAGCCGGAGTTGCAAAAGATAAGTCTGTGAACAAAGTGCAGTTAAGTGAAGGTCCTCATACCTGACTTGGAATGAGGCCCTGAGTCCAGAATGAAGCTCCTTTTTATTAGGATAATTGCTAAAGACTACATGCATAAAGTCAGCTAAGCAAGAGTGTTAATCTAATAGTTTAGCCTTTCAAGGTTGAATTTCGAGTTAATTGGTTTCTATAACACTAGGAAAGGTCAGGTGTGAAGGAAGATCCCACCCTGGACAATGTTAATGGCTCTAGGTTTTCCTTAGGAGCTGCAGCAGTGTTCAGCTGTGTAAACATGTCCTAAGGCCTTGGACCTTCTCCAGCCCTTCCCTTTTGAAGTCTTTTCCTTTGGTGCTTTTCTCCTGCATCTCCCACAGGAAATTATATGCAAACACATTTAACATCATTATCTCAGGAGAGAGATCCTAGCTAGCCAACAAAGTGAATGCTTGTAGCACAGCAAAGGCAGTGTTTTATTTCCCATTAATGGCTGAGCTAGGAGACTATGGAAGGGGAAGGGAAGGCCAGAAGTGGCCAAAATATCCTGCATGAGCAAATGGAGACAGGTTTGTCATCTTGGCTCCCAGAAATCTCCCAAGAATTCTAAGGCCTAATGCTTTCCCTTCAAGGTCACCTGTCCCACGGGTGAACAAACAGGTCACTGATTCTGTCCCACACTCAAGAACACTATGGATTAGTGGGAAGGACCTTCTAGATGGTGAATCAGAAGACCTGGTTCTAGTTGAGTTCCTGTTTTGAACTATATGTGCATCCTTGGGCAAGTTTCTTGACTTCCCTATCACTTACCCCTGTCTATATAAGAATCAGATGTGAGTATCTCTGAGTTCCCTTCCATTTAGATATTCTGTGATTCAGTGACTAAAATATATTCACATTCTTAGTTTGTGAATCACTTATCAGTTAGGTCAGAGAGGCATTATCTCCTAAAGGCCTGTTAAAATGCACTTGTAGGAAATAACTACTAGAGAGCATGTGTAAGCAGACAATCTAGAGTAGTCAATTATGGCCTGACCTCTTACTTATGGGTACCAAGAATACCAATGCCTGCCTTGTAGATTCTTATATAACTTTTTTAGCCAGGTCCCTAACTTACAAAGTGTATTTTGCCTCTCAGTTCTCTAGGTTTTCCAATGTCTTTGTGGGTAAGTCACCTAACTCAGGTTTAGAGCCCAAGAAAGGCCTAGGAGAATTTGTATGAGGAGGGCTTTGAGTAGTGCATTTGGACAGATGGTTGGAGGCACCAATTTCAAAGTTGGCTCTGTAGTCCTGGGCCTTGGGCTAGGACTACCCTGGCATCTGGCAACTTATCCATCCATCCTTCCATCCATCCATCCATCCATCCATCCAAACTATGTATTAATGAACTATTATATACCAGACAGTGTTTTAGGGGCTAGAGATTTATCAAGGTCAATAAATAAAGGTAGGTTGGTACAGTGAAAGACAACTGAACTGCAAAGTACTGTGACTAAGCTCAAGGTCTGGCACTACAATTTTATATCTGTACAACCCTGGACAACTAACCAAAAATGAGCCTCAGATTTATCAGTTATAAAATAGGCTAAAAGAGATTTACTATAGATGATCTATAAGAAGTTTTCTTTTAGTTATAACTCCCTATTAACAACAAAACTAGAGAGATAGTAGAGTGGAATGACAAAAACAAAAAACAAAAAACAAAAACAATAAAAAAATATGGACTCTCGAATCAGGCTGCTGGGCCCAAATTCTTGCTGTACAACCTACTAGCTATATAACTGGGGGAATATTGCTTAACTTCTGTATGCCTGTTCTCCTATGTATGGAATATTAAGAATAGTCATACCTACCTCAAAAGGACATTGTGAGATTAATGAGTTTAATTGTATAATGTGCTTACAACAGTATCTGGAATGTAGTAAGTTTTATGTTGCTTATTTTTAAGAGCCTGGCAGTGCTTTTGGCTACTTTAGCTTAAATCACTAGCCCTTATGTGGTATGGAGGGAAAACTGACAAAACCTCTAAGACTTAGCAAATGAAGGGGAAGATCAACATAATTTACCTTTCCAAAGTTTAATACTGCTTGATTATGAAAAGGCTTAAGGTTTCCACCTTAAAGAGATCCCTCTTACCCTCCTAAAGGTTATCAACAATATGTCAATTGAATTTAGGTAATTATCACACACCAGTCAGGGTCAAAGCCAATTTTTGTGTCTAAGGGTAGCTGCTAAGTCTCAGTCTTCTTCTAGATGACTCTGGGGAAACTAGGTCCAAAATCTAGGACCTTTGATCTGCCTCACAACTGGAAGCCTTTCTTAGAGTCTCCACCTTAGGTTCTGTGACTACTTACTCCTTCTACCAACCCTTGCAAACCTACTCCTCAGAATTAACAGGAAGAAGGAAACTATACTTACTGAGGGCCTACTATATGCTCTGTTGCTTGTATTAATTAACTTATTTAATCTTCACAACAACTCTGAAAAGTATTACCTCCATTTTTATAGCCAAAGACTTGAAGATCAAAGAGGTTAAGTAACTTTCCAGGTTACACAGCTCCTTAGTAGCAAAGCTGAGAGTTAAACCCAGGTCTGTCTGGCCTTTAAATCCCTGTCTTTTAGACCACACCACATGGCTTTCCATGAACTGCTTATAGGCTGCTTTCAATAAAGAACCACCAAAGAAGAAATATCCAATTTCTATGAAGTATAATAAGCAAATTGGGAAACAATGTCCAGGTTAAGAGTGCAGAGTGCCATATTATCAGAATTTATCTCACAAGACACAAGCCCTAAGACCCCATTTTGTTTGAGAGCCCAAGATCAAAAAAGGCACTACAAAGTCTAGAGCCTCAGAGAGCCCCTGCCTGTTCCCTACCCCAAAAGGCCTATTGTCATTTCTCAATAGAGCATAGAAGAAAATGTTTACAAATGGGGAGAGGGCATTTTTAATTGTCACAAAGTCTAAGGAGCTCTACTGGAATTTAGTAATAGAGGGCTAGGGATGCAAAATTTCATGAGATGCATGGGACCAAAACATGGAATAAAAATTATCCCACCCATCATGTCAATGGTGCCTCCATTGAAAAACTATTAATTAATGACTGTAAGATAGAAATCTTAAAATGCAAGAGGAGATTTTAAAGACTGACTAACCACCAAATTCCCCCAAATTCCAGTACCTACAATAGTACTAACAATGATATGAGAGTGATTCTGGCTGGTACTGAATTGATGCTGACATTTTGTGTGGCTGGGAAAATATTGGGGAAGATGCTACTGCAGAAGTGAACCTGAGGTTCACCTGCGATTCAGGTGATAAAGGAAGTTTGAATTCACCTGAATCCTAGGATTAATAATATTGTGTCAAGAATAAAGTCAGAAAATATTGATTCCATTTCCAGTCCCTACCCTGAGTTGCTATACAACTTTGCAAGTTACTTCCCTTCTTTGTATCTTTGATTGTTCAGCTGTCCAAAGAAGTTAAGCTCTGTTTCTCTCCCTCCCTGGACTAGTGAGAATATTTATGAGATTGCAGGTGTGTACATGTAAACCTAAGTGCTGTGGAAATTAGGGCTTATTGATGTTCCTGGGGGGAGAAAAAAACAGTGAGTGCCTTTTGTTATTAAAAGCCTATGATAATGTTCTGAGACCTAGTAAGGTCCACCCAGCCTGGGTCAGCTAGTTTGAGGCTAATATCCTACACAATACCTCATCAAAACCCTCCACTTCACAAATTCTAGTCTGAAATCACCAGTATGACTCCCTATACTTTCAAATTAGATGAAATAACTTTTAATTTTTACTAATTGATGCTGTCTTTTCCTTTCTGACAACTAGCAAGTAGCAGGAATGTTGAGAGTAGGAGACAATGTTTTCACTAACCAGAAAAATTATTTTGTGAAAGTTAACGGGGCAGAAATTATTCCTGCCTCCAACAGTATTCCATAAAGATGTTTTGTTTTTTGGGGTTTTTTTTTTTTTACAATTTCTACTTCCACTCTCCCTTTGTGGAAGATTAAATTGCACCATTTCTATTATTTCTTAAAGTTAAACTTTCAACTCAATGCATTGTGTATAATAAGCTCTCAACAAATATTTGCTTGTAGATTAACTCATGCCACTGGAAACTGAATTTCTAATACTAAAGTAAAAATGTGGCCAGGAAGCTATCAAGAGAATGGAGTCTAAAAACTTGACATCATACACAGGGTAATTTGACATGACATGGATACTAATATACTTTTGTATTTAAAACCATTGCATATTAGATCATGTCTTCTTACTGGGGAAGGGAGTTCTCATCTGCTTCAAGAGAAACCATTATCAGAGAAACTATCTTTCAGATCTCAATGCTTACTAAAAAATAGGACTAAAATTATTCTGCTAATTTTTGTCTACATTACTCAAAGCAATCTACACATTTAATGCAATCCTTATCAAAATACCAACAGCATTTTTCACAGAGCTAGAACTAACAATCCTAAAATTTGTATGGAACCACAAAATACCCTGAAGAGCCAAAGCAACCTTGAAAAAGAAAAGCAAAGCCAGTGGCATCACAATTCTGGACTTGAAGTTATATTACAAAGCTGTAGTGATCAAGACAATATAGTACTGGCACAAAAAGAGACATATAGATCAATGGAACAGAATAGAAAACCCAGAAATTAACCCACAACTCTATGGTCAGTTATTCTTTGACAAGGCAGAAAAGAATATCCAATGGAAAAAATATAGTCTCTTCAACAAATGTTGGGAAAACTGGACAGCAATATACAAAAGAATGAAACTGGACCACTTTCTTACACCATACACAAAAAATAAATTAAAAATGTATTAAAGACCTAAATATGAGAACTGAAACCATAAGAGTCCTAGAAGAGAACACAGGCAATAACTTCCTTGACATTGACCATAGCAACTTCTTTCTAGAAAGGTCTCTTGAGGCACGGGAACCAAAAGCAAAAATAGACGATTGGGGCTACATCAGAATAAAAAGCTTCTGCACAGTGATGGAAACAATCAACACAACTAAAAGTCAACCTACTGAATGGGAGAAGATATTTGCAAATGACATATCTGATAAAAGGTAAGTATCCAAAATATATAAAGGAATTATAAAACTCAACACCCTGGGGCACCTGGATGGCTCAGTCAGTTAAGTATCTGACTTTTGATTTCAGCTCAGGTCATGATCTCATGGTTCATGAGTTCGAGCCCTGTGTTGGGTTCCACACTGCCAGTGTGGACTCTGCTTGGGGTTTTCTTTTTCTGCTCCTCCCCTGCTCTCTCCCTCTCTCTCAAACTTTAAAAAATGTATATTAAAAAAAAACCTTGGGGCACCTGGGTGACTCAGTCGGTCCAACTCTTGATTTTCGCTCAGGCCATGATCTCACAGTTCATGAGTTTGAGCCCCATGTCAGGCTCTGTACTGGCAGTGCGGAGCCTGCTTGGGATTCTCTCTCTCCTTTCTCTCTCTCTCTCTCTCTCTCTCTCTCTCTCTCTGCTTGCACTCTCTCTCAAAATAAATAAACTTTAAAAAATTTAAAAATACAACTCAACACCCCAAAATGGAATACTCCAATTAAAAAATGAGCAAAAGACATGGATAGACATTTTTCCAAAGAATACATACATATGGCCAACAGACACATGAAAAAATGCTCAACATCACTGTTTATCAGAGAAATACAAATCAAAAGTAAAATGAGATATCACCTCACATCTGTCAGAATGGCTAAAACACAAGAAACAACAGGTATTGGCAAGGATGTGGAGAAAGGGAAACCCTCTTATATTGTCAGTGGGAATGCAAAGTGGAGCAGCCACTGTGTAAAACAGTATGAATATTCCTCAGAAAGTTAAAAATAGAACTACCTTATGATCCAGTAATTGCACCACTTGATATTTACCCTAAGAATACAAAAATACTGATGTTTATAGCAGCATTATCTATAATAGCCAAATTATGGAAACAGCCCCAGTGTTCATCAACTGATGAATGGATAAAGAAGAGGTGGGGGTGCCTGTGTGGCTCAGTCATTTAAGTGTCCAACTCTTAGTGTTGGCTCAGGTCATGATCTCATGGTTTGTGAGATCAAGCCCCACATTAGGCTCTGCACTGACAACATGGAGCCTGCTTGAGATTCTCACTCCCCTCTCTCTCTGCCCCTCCTCTGCTCTCTCTCTCAAAATAAATAAACTTAAAAAAATAAATAAAAAAAGAGGAGAGGTGGTGTATGTGTGTATGTGTGTACTTAGCCATGAAAAAGAATGAAACTTTCCATTTGTAATGACATGGATAAAGCTAGCAAGTTTTACATTAATTGAAATAAGTCAGTGAGAGAAAGACAAATGCCATATTATTTCACTCATATGTAGAATTTAAGAAATAAACAAACTATCAAAGGGAAAAATGAGAGAGAGAAACAAACTAAGAAATAGACTTAGCCATAGAGAACAAATTGGTGGTTACCAGAAGGGAGGTGGGTGAGGGGGATGGGTTAAATAGGTGACAGGGATTAGGGAGTGCACTTGTTGTGATGAGCACTGGGTGTTGATGAAAGTGTTAAATCAATATATCGTACACCTGAAACTAATCTTATATTGTATGTTAACTAACTGGAATTTAAATACATATTTTAAAAAGTTTTTAATTAAAAATTAAAATTATTCTGCTCATTTTTAGTAGAGTCCCAAGGAGTCGTTCAGTTTGGCAAAAAGTTACTAGCCCATGGTGCCTCTATATCCTTGTGTTGTGTGGAGAGAAGAATGCCTTTTTTCTCCCACTGATGCTACTGTCAGTGTAATTCTTGTAGTGATTAAAAGCTATGGAAAATTAGAGCTGGCTAGCAGATTTTGGGGGTTGGATTTAGTGGTAAATCTCACCTTCTCCTCAAAACTATAAAAAGTGTTTACTTCTGAAAACAGGTCTACATTCCAAGTATACTTTCATGCCATCTGCTGCCAATTTGAGGCTCTGAGCAGGCACTCAACACCATGGGTCTTGTGTCACTGCCACTTACAGCCCTTCTTTACTGGACAGACCCTGGAGCAGGCTGTCATGCCTGTGAATTGGTCAATTTACCTGCTGGTCTGGCTCATTGTTGAGAACAGACCGCGGCCAATCTTCTGTGCCCAAACTTACCCAACTCATTCTGTTCACTGCCCACTGCTATCCTGAAGCAATGTTTGCCTGCTGATCAACCAGTGGGGGGAAAAAATAAAGGCATTGTGATTAGTTGGCTAGAGAAGACAAGAGGGAACAGGAAGAAGCACACTTAATACTTTGCTGAATTAAAAGCCATTTTTTATTTATCACAGAAAATGGTTTTCTCTAAGAACAAAAAAGGGTAAACTGAACTAGAATTATTTAAGTTATATCTAAAGAATCATCTCGGAAATTGAACCAGATGATAAGCAAAAGAGGAACATTTCCCCCCACTGTCATGGACTCTTTAGGGAGAGAAGGAAACTTAAAAAGGCAACTTAGCCACTTTGTACTTTCAGGCACATTGTTACACTCTTACAGATAGGCAGGAATCTATCCCATGTAAAATAGCTCCAGAGACGAATGTTACCGGATCTATTTCTCATTGCTTTATATTTACCCCAAATCCTTCATATTAAAGATAATTCATTGTCTCTTGTTTCAGCCTCTGGAAAGGACAATTGGTCATGCATTTGAAGACCATTTTTCAATCATTCCACAGTCTTAAGGTATTATTTCCAATTCCCTTGGTGGCTTTCCTCAGAGTGTCTTTCACTATCTCTTCATCCACGTTTAAATGTGGAACCTAGTCCTCTAGTAAGTATTGAGTACAATGGGAAGTTTCCTTTCCAGTAATCAGGGTGTTTTGCATATTAAGGGTATTTTTTTCAACATTTATGATAATGGCCACACTCCTGTTATTGGTCATTAAGGTCACTTTCCATATTTTTACTAAGTAAACATGGTATATTAATTCAAAAGAATATTAGGTAGCCACTGAAAAGGATCATAATTATCAAGAGTGTATTGTAATAGAGTGAGAAAAGGTATTGGTAAAGTTGAAAAAGGCAAAATACAAAACTATGTGGCCACTCATCTATGGCTGCAAGGTGCTTTATACTACTTTAATACAGTGCTTAGAATTTTATATTCTTGCTACTTATTTCTATGCCTACCCACTCCTCCAGGCCAGTGGAGGGTCTAGGCAGAATTTGAATAATCTCTGTTGCACCAGCACCCTGTTCAGGTCATAGCAGAGAGTAGGTACTCAGAAGTGTTTGTTAAATAAATGGACAAGTTGGAGCCATATAAAAATGCCTAATCATGGAAGTGACAGGTTAGACATAACAGGAGGAAATAAAAATTGTTGTGCTAGAATGGTGAAATTACAAGGGTTTTATTCTTCTCAAATTTCCTTTCACCTATTGTTCTTGGAGAAAAAGTAAGGGGGCAAAAATCATAATGAAAAAATTTAGTCCTGGATAGTTTATAATCCACAGTTCCCTCAATGTCCTGTTCTCTAATCATGCAGATTGTTTCATTGTCAGTGGAATGTTCTATTTTGGTTTCTGAGCAGGTTTATCTTTGGTTTATCTTTACCAAGAATCTCTGAAATTCTTATCTCACTTCCAGAGGCACTGCTTACCAATGTCTCCCTTGCCCCTAACCTGGTCTTCCCATCTCTCAAAGGGCACCTGAATGTAATCATAATAAGCATGTTCCAGGAACATCCCCTCATCTGAACATCCCAACAATCCTGAAAAGCACTCAAGACAGGAACAAATCTGTTTGAAAGACAACGGAACAAAGTTAAAGAGGCCAATGGTGACAGATAAAAAAGTCAGATTAGGTCCAAGTCTTCTGACTGCAAACTCCATGAATATTCCATCCCACTATCTACTGCTGGCCTATATAGCCTCAGATATAAATGACCCCAAGATTCCCTATCCTCCTAAGCCTATCATTTTAGTTTTTAGGTGAAAAGGCAAGTTGGGATAGAAATTAAAATTAACATTTGCTGCATGCCTACTATGTGTCAATCAACTTACCTATGATAAATACAATTATCATCCATACATTTTAGGAAGGGGACAACTCAGGGAGACAAGGTAATTTCCCAAGGTCACATAGCTGGTAAATGGCAGAGCTGAATTTCAAACCCAGGTCTGTCTGACTCCAAAATCTTTGGCACTATACTAAAAAGGGTGGAACCTCTCCCTCAAGTTCATAACCTGGCCCAGGCTTCAAGATTAACTACTATCCAGATCTTCCTTGAGAGTAATTTATACATATATCCTCAAAAGGAGCAAGAAGAGTCAGAACAGAAAGCTATTATGGGCATGTGTCAGTTGTGGCTTGACTTTCTTTGGATGACAATGACTAAAGTTAACTATATGTGGCTCCCCAGCCTGTAAGAATCACTGTGGAAGTATCTGACCTCTGGTCCAGGCCCAGAATTATGCCATGTCAGTTCTAACCCTATGTCAAGCCACATTTTCTCTCTAAACACCACCATCTTCTTATCTGTGTTAATCTGTGTTGGAACAGTAGAAGGAACATAAATCACTGTATTCTGTGCTGCCCTGGATATTAACAACCAACATTTATATAGACTTCACTCTGTGCCAGGCATGTTCTAAGTACATAACACAATCCTCACCACAACCTTATGAAGTAGATAATTTACCATGTTCTAGTTTTACTAATGGGTTAATTGAGGTACAGAACGGTTAAATACTTGTTCACAGAGATAATGAGTGGCAGAACTGAACTTTGAAGTTGGCCAAATCTGCAAGAGTTCTTGTTCTTAACTGGAACACTGTACTGCCTTTCCAGGTGTGATATGAGAACTCAATAACAAAGCAGGATGGAAAGGTCAAAGTCACGCTAAATTTGACAATAACAATAATATGTCTTCCATCTAGACAATACTTTATAGTTTATATAGCACTTTTTACATTTGTAGAATCAGTTGGTGTGAGGCAGACATCACTCATGTTATCTTCAGTTTCCAAGAAGGCAGTATAGAATAGAATTTGAATACCCAGGTTATGGAATTTGACCTGGATTAAAATCCTGACTCTGTTTTTTCTTAGCTATGTAACAGACATATCCTTGCTGGGCATAGAGATATTCATATGTAAAAATGCCTTCATAGTGTTATGGGTAGGAATGAATGTAGTAACATACATACAGTGTTTCATACAGTTCCTGGCCCAAAGGAAGGCACCAATAAATACTCATTATTATAAGATGAGATAACTAAGACACTGAGAAGAGAAGGATGCATATGCAGCACTCAAGGAGGCATGAGCAGATTGGGGCTTAGTTTCCAGGCCCCTGGCCATAGTCCAGTGTCATTCTAGGGCTCCTTGTCCTGAGGCTGTCACTTTTTATTTTGACAGGTTAGCCTGCTGCAAAACTGCTGAGGATCAGCATGGTATCAGAATGTTTATTTTGTCTGTCACCCCCATCCTCCACCACTAACAATGGAAATTTAGCACGTAGCACAAGGCTGGCAAGGTAGCAGATCCCTAGTAAGTATCAACTGAATGAATAAAATGTCTAATCCACCAAAGTGCTTTCATTGGACCCTGGGAGAAAAGTGACTAATAAAACCACTATCTTTACCTTCAAGAAACTTACAGTCCTATTAGAGATATGGACTCGTAAATAAATTATTGTTCAACAGTGTGTTAAGAATGTCCTAGAGGGTCCAATGAAGCTATACCTTGGAGAGGAAAAAGACCCTTTCCATTTGTTACTAATGACACTATGCCATGGAAGCAAGAGGAGGATGAAAAAATTCTTTCAAATAAAATGGAGACTGAGAGATGAAATGACTTGCTTGTGGTCATGGACAGGCTCAACTCCTGACTTCAAATCCAATGTATTTTCAGCAATATATTCTTCATTTCTAGATGTAAACAATCTTTCTTTTCCCTCAAAAATGTACAAGTGGTAAGGGACTTTTACTAGTTCATAAAAAAGAACTAAGGTTAGCTTTCCTACTAATAATTATTTAGTTAAGGGTTTGAAAGACATTGGATGCCATAAATCCAAGGCAGGTTTTGAAACATTCTGATCTAAAGATGGTTGTGTCAAAAGCTAGAAGATGGTCTGTCCAAGATAATTGTGGTATGATCTGGAGACAAAGAGAAATCTTTCATGCCTTTGATAGGGCTCTGCTCCAATAATGACTTGGAGTGCCAAGATTAATTTCATTTCTGCCAATCAAAGGACCTCTCAGGGCTCCCGGGTAGCTCAGTTGGTTAAGCATCTGACTCTTGGTTTTGGCTCAGGTCATGGTCTCACACAGTGTGGAGCCTGCTTGGGATTCTTTGTCTCTCTGTGTTTCTCTGTCTCTCTGCCTCTGCCCTATTTGCACTGTCTCCGTCTCTTTCAAAATAAATAAATAAATTTAAAAAATGGACTTCTCAAATGGAGGCTATAGATTAAGCTGTCTGATCCCATTAAGCATTGAGTGTGGCAAACTACTGCTTGCTGCTGGGGGTTTGTGGTCAGGGATGACAAGGAATTTGGCAACTCTACTCCATGGTTATTTGGCATCACTACAGAGCTATATGAACCTGGAAATCTGCTTCAGAAAGATAATGATTATTGTGATTATTAGTTAGCATCAATATCTTATTCAGTTCTACAGAAGTCACCACACAGAATCAAAAACCAAGCAGGAGCACTCCATTTTGTGGCCCTTCTAGAGAAGCAAAAAGAGTTTTTGGCATCCCTACTTCCTCCTTCAGACCAATGCAATCTTTCTCTGCTCTCTCTCTCTGTCTCTCTCTGTGGATCTTTCTATCTTTCCTTCCTACACACTCTCTTGCTCTCTTTCACTCTCACTCTCTGTCTCTAACTCTCTTTCTGTCTTACAGCTATTACCTAAAGGAAATGCTGATATTTTCTATGCCAATTCAAGGATTATTAGCTCAGCCATTTACTAGCATGATCTTGAGCAAGTTACTAAAACACTCAGAGCTTTTTTTTTTTACCTGTAAAATGCAGATACCAATAACTACCTTCTAGAGAGTGCCTGGAATATAGTAGGTTCTCAATAACAAAGCTGAGTCAGAAATGGTGGTACCTGCTGGTTGGTAGGAAGGGCGTTTCCTAGGATAGAGAGATGTGTTTTAGAAAGAGATGTTTTTTCGAAGGGTTTGGAAGACTGAAATGGGCTGATTCCTTAGACATTCTGGTTGTATCAGACAGCACTGGTAATCTTGGTGCAGACTGTTACATAATTACAAAACAAAGCAATTATGTTTTGTTACATAATTACAAAACAAAGCATAGGTTCTCTGCTATGAGAACTTACTTGGATACCAAGACTGCTGTATTAACATTATTTCCAAATCTCAACTCCTTTCCACCTACCTCCACCCCCACCAATTCCAAAGCATTTTGTTCACTGGCCCATGCCCACCAAACCGTATAAAACTCTGAGCCCACTTTATCATTTACTTCCCATCTTGTTACTCCCAATGAAAACAACACATGTTTTCCTCAATTACCTAGCTTCTTGCTCGCCAACAGATGACAAGTGTGGGCTTTTGTAACAATGGATTCCCAAAGTAGTGCTTCAAAAGAAACCAGGGGATTGAAGATGATGTATACAGCCTACTGGATTATTTTAATTAAATAAAAATGTATAAAATAAACTGATATGCTTGAGACACAGTGGTGCTGGTGATGTGTCTTGTCACTGCAATCTTTATCTTATAGCCATGTGATGAGAAGACTTGTGCTCTCTCTAACTGATAGGTCAATAAGTCCCTGCTGCACTTCCTCTCCCCCACAGCCAGTGTGTGGACAGAATTTTCATCAGGGTCAGCTCTTGGAGCAGACTGCAGCAAGAACAGACTGGAAGAGCATGGACAACAGCGATGCAAAGTCCCCCCAGAAACCCATTGCTCCACAAATTCAACTGGACACCGTGGACATAAGAGAAATAAAGACAGAATAGACTCTAGCGAAGGAATGTGAGACTTTAATAAACCCTGAGAAGAAGATCCATGAGCTAGAGAAAGAGTGGAAGGAAAAAATAAAGAAAGGAGGGAAAAGTCAAGTAGGAGAGAGACAGATAAAATAAGCAAGTAAGCATGAGGAAAAAGAACAAGAGAAGGACTGACAAAATAAAGGAGAATGAAATAACAAGAGAAAGAACAGAATAGGATAAGTAAAAAGAGAAAAAGACAAAAGTAACAAAAAGGCTTTGAAGAGAGGTAAAATGAGAACCACAGAGAGGAGACACAAAAAACATGCAGTTAAATGGGATGTGGGGGGAGGAATTATCAGGACTCTGACTAATATGTTTCTTGCTTCACATTGGATGATCTTTTCTAACTTAATAATAGGATTGCACTTGACATCTGTAAAGCAAATGTGGAAGATATTTGTTTTGATATTCACCACACAGCTATTAATATTTAAAAGCTGCGGTAAGTAGGGCAAATCAGTGAGGGAAATAAGGGAAGAAAAGCCAGGAAGAAGCTTTTCCCCAAAGTAAGGAGATAAAGATGGAGAAGGTAGGGGAAAAGGTAGTTGTAGTAAAGGGAAGGAGAGGAAGGAAAGGAGAAAGAAAGAGAGAGAAATACACAAATGCCCACTTTGGAACGAATTTTTGGGGGGGATTGATAGCCTTACCATATATTCTCTCAACAAATGAAGGTGATTACTGCACCTCCATTCCCAAGCCTCACATCCCCCCGATTCCAACATCAGCCTCCATCCAGGCCCTCCTAAATCCCAACTTGGGAGATTGGAACTCCGTATTTCCTAGCTCTCTGGCCCCCACCCTGCCTGCTCCTCTAAATTCTTACTCCCAATGTCTTCCTGGGTAATCCCTACACTCTAAGATGTTATCTTGGTATGATGGAGTTGGGGTTGCCAGGCCAGAGACTGAAGGCTGTCTTTCTATCCAGCCACCATGGAAACAGTGTGGAATTCTGCCTTGAATTGGACAATGTTGTCTGGGATATGGTCTGAAGCAGTTGATTTCCTCTAGGTGAAGATTCTTGTAAAATAAAGGTGAGAGGGAGGTGGAGTGGAGGAGGCAGAGTGAGGGAAAGATAGGTAGATAGATGATAGATAGATAGATAGATAGATATAGATGATAGAATTCTGCCTGTTTCCTACCCAGTTTTCTGTCAAGTTAATTTATCATTACTGTTCTATTAAAAATATAACTCATCATTAAATTAGTTTTGCCCAAATAGCCCCCAGTTATATATGTATTTTTTTAATCATATAATTAGGGGCCCCTGGGTGGCTCAGTCAGTTAAGTGTCTGACTTTGGTTCAGGTCATGATCTCATGGTTGTGAGTTCAAGCCCCATATCAGGCTCCATGCTGACAAAGTGGAGCCTGCTTGGGATTCTCTCTCTCTCCCTCTCTCTCTACCCCTCTCCCACTCATACTCACTCTCTCTCAAAATAAAAAAAATAACCTATAAAAATTATACAATTAACACGTTCAGTAGTTATCTAAGTATAGCTATGATGTAATTGAAAAAAAAAATTGGGCCAGGCAGACCTTCCAACCTTCCCTTTCCCCATGTTACTGAATTCCCTGTCTCTACCTTGTTGGTATCATTTATAATATGTGTATAATTAGAAGTTGATTTTCCTGGTTCCTCAGCTGGACTCTGAGTTTCTTTAATGTAGACATGCCTTCTTCATCTCTGGGTTGCCTAAGAGATGCATAAGAGTTGGCTTTAACAAATATTTGTTTTAGAATTAGAGTTTTTCCTGCCTAGTTAAATTCTTGTGGGTTAAATCGCCATTTAGAGATGAGCAGTGAAACTTCTCTCCTGGCAGGGCGTGGGAAGGAAAGCATATGAACATTTATTATCAGGCACTGTGGTAATTCTTTCCACATGCACTGATTCTTTCAATTTTCCAAAATAACCCTAGGCAGTAGGTATTATTATCTTTATTTGACTTGTAGAAAAGTGAAGTCCTAAGAGATTAAGTGATTTTCCATTGGCACACAGGTCATCACTAAATTGGATGTGGGTCTATTTAATTGTGAAACCCATGATCTTGTCTCTACACTACCTTAGTTCCTAAGGTTAGTAAAGTCTCTTAATATTAAACTGTTTTTGTGGATTAATTGTAAATACTGATGTCAGCAAGCACCCACTACTTCTTGAAACTTTTTTTTCCCCTTGGCTTCTGTGGCAATATTCTGCCTTGGTATTGTTCTTATGTTTCTGACCACTACTTCTCAGTGTCCTCTGCCTGTTGGTGTTAGACTCTGTTGTAGATCTTCATACTATCCTCGGACAATATCACTGAGTCTCCAAGTTTTCTCAAGCATCTGGATGTAGTAGACTCTCAAAATTATATTTTCAACTCTACTCTCTTTCCTGAAGTTTAGACCCGAATTACTACTGCCTCCTGAGCATCTTCACATGGACATGGTATGGCAATCTCAAACCCTAAGTGTCCACAATTAGTTCATTGGCCTTATTTCCACACCCACAAATTCTCCCAACTAAGTTATAGTTGTTGTGGCCAACTCAAGAATGAATGGAATTTTAGGCAAAATGTCATATGACATGAAGTACTCATTCTCACCTATCTGCATCACCTGTAAATTCTTTCTCCAAACAGAGTACATGGGAAGACAAATCAAAATCAAATGGCAAACGGCATGATAAGGAGTGTTTCAATGTATGGGCAAATGAATTCTTAGATTATTTGATCGGTTTTATCAATTTCATATCAAGGGTAGTTTTGCCAGTGAAATGAAAATGTACTTTTGTAGGTGATACTAATGTTCATCTCTTTGAGTCTTTGTGGCTGATTAATACTTCTTTGTCAGTTTTCTTCTGTTTAGTTTCTTTTTAATAGATATTTTTAAAGTTTTAAATGAAATTCCAGTTAGTTAACATACAGTGTAATATTAGTTTCAGGTAAACAATATAGTAATTCAACAATTAAATACAATTCCTGGTGCCCTCACACCAAATAGATATGTTTTTATAATGTTAAACAAGTACCACCCAGTGTCTAATTTATAAGATTCTATTATTTTGAAATCATGAATGCTTGTTGAATTGTATCACATGCCCCGTCAACTTGTATCAGGCTGATAATAAGTTAATAGATATCTAAAAGTTGAATGAATTTTCCTTTTTGAAAGTAAACCAAATTTGGTCATAATGAATTACTTTTCTTTAACATGAAATTTATTGTCAAATTGGTTTCCAAACAACACCCAGTGCTCATCCCAACAGGTGTCTCCTCAATGCCAATCACCCACTTTCCCCTCCCTCCCACCCCATCAACCCTCAATTTATTCTCAGTTTTTAAGAGTCGCTTATGGTTTGCTTCCTTCCCTCTCTGTAACATTTTTCCCCTTCCACTACTCCATGGTCTTCTGTTAAGTTTCTCAGGATCCACATAAAAGTGAAAACATTTGGTATCTGTCCTTCTCTGTATGACTTATTTCACTTAACACTCTCCAGTTCCATCCACGTTGCTACAAACGGCCATATTTCATTCTTTCTCATTGCAAATAGTACTCCATTGTATATATAAACCACAACTTCTTTAACCATTCATCAATTGATGGACATTGAGGCTCTTCCCATAATTTGGCTATTGTTGAGAGTGCTGCTATAAACATTGGGGTACAGGTGCCCCTATGCATGAGCACTCCTGTATCCCTTGGGGAAATTCCTAGAAGTGCTATCACTGGGTTATAGGGTAGATCTATTTTTAATATTTGAGGAACCTCCACACTGTTTTCCAGAGTGGATTCACCAGTTTGCAATTCCACCAACAGTGCAAGAGGGTTCCCTTTTCTCCACATCCTCTCCAGCATCTATAGTCTCCTGATTTGTTCATTTTAGCCACTCTGACCGGCATGAGGTGGTATCTAAGTGTCGTTCTGATTTGTATTTCCCTGGTGAGGAGTGTAGTTGACCATCTTTTCATGTGCCTATTGGCCATCTGGATGTCTTCTTTAGAGAAGTGTCTATTCATGTTTTCTGCCCATTTCTTCACTGGATTACTTGTTTTTCGGGTGTGGAGTTTGGTGACTTCTTTATAGATTTTGGATATTAGCCCTTTGTCTGATATATGATTTGTAAATATCTTTTCCCATTCCCTTGGTTGCCTTTTAGTTTTGTTGATTGTTTCCTTTGCTGTGCAGAAGCTTTTTATCTTCATGAGGTCCCAATAGTTGATTTTGGCTTTTAATTCTCTTGCCTTTGGAGGCGTGTCAAGTAAGAAATTGCTGCGACTTAGGTCAGAGAGGTTTTTTTCCTGCTTTCCCCTCTAGGGGTTTGATGGTTTCCTGTCTCACATTCAGGTCCTTCATCCATTTTCAGATTATCTTTGTGAATGGTGTAAAGAAAGTGGTGTGGTTTCATTTTTCTGCATGTTGCCGTCCAGTTCTCCCAGCACCATGTGTTAAAGAGACTGTCTTTTTTCCATTGGATATTCTTTCCGGCTTTGCCAAAGATTAGTTGGCCATACTTTTGTGGGTCTAGTTCTGGGATTTCTATTCTATTCCATTGGTCTATGTGTCTATTTTTGTGCCAATACCATGCTGTCTTGATGATTACAGCTTTGTAGTAGAGGCTAAAGTCTGGGATTGTGATGCCTCCTGCTTCAGTCTTCTTCTTCAAAATTACTTTGGCTATTAAGCATCTTTTGTGGTTCCATACAAATTTTAGGATTGCTTGTTCTAGCTTCGAGAAGAATGCTGGTGCAATTTTGATTGGGATTGCATTGAAAGTGTAGATAGCTTTGGGTAGTATTGTCATTGTAATAATATTTATTCTTCCAATTCATGAGCATGGAATGTTTTTCCATTTCTTTGTATCTTCTCCAATTTCCTTCATAAGGTTTCTATAGTTTTCAGCATACAGATCTTTTATGTCTTTGGCTAGGTTTATTCCTTGGTATTTTATGATTCTTGGTGTAATTGTGAATGGGATCAGTTTCTTTATTCCTCTTTCTGTTTCTTCACTATTAGTGTATAAGAATGCAACTGATTTCTGTACATTAATTTTGTATCCTGCGACTTTTCTGAATTCATGTATCAATTCTAGCAGACTTTTGGTGGAGTCTATCGGATTTTCCATGCATAGTATCATGTCATCTGCAAAAAGTGAAAGCTTGACTTCATCTTTGCCAATTTTGATGCCTTTGATTTCCTTTCGTTGTATGATTGCTGATTCTAGCACTTCCAACACAACAGTGGTGAGAGTGGACATCCCTGTTGTGTTCCTGATCTCAGGGGAAAAGCTCTCAGTGTTCCCCCATTGAGGATGATGTTAGCTGTGGGCTTTTCATAAATGGCTTTTATGATATTTAATTATGTCCCTTCTATCCTGACTTTCTCGAGGGTTTTTATTGAGAAAGGATGCTGAATTTTGTCAAATGCTTTTTCTTCATCAATTGACAGGATCATATGGTTCTTATTTTTTCTGTTATTAATATGATGTATCACATTGATTGATTTGTGAATGTTGAACCAGCCCTGCAGCCCAGGAATGAATCCCGCTTGATCATGGTAAATAATTCTTTTTATATGCTGTTGAATTCGATTTGCTAGTATCTTATTGAGAATTTTTGCATCCATATTCATCAGGGATATTGGCCTGTAGTTCTCTTTTTTAGCTGGGTCTTTGTTGGGTTTGGGAATCAAAGTAATGCTTGGCTTCATACAATAAGTCTGAAAGTTTCCTTCCCTTTCTAATTTTTGGAATAGCTTGAGAAGTATAGGTATTATCTCTGCTTTAAATGTCTGGTAGAATTCCCCAGGGATGCCATCTGGTCCTGGACTCTTATTTGTTGGGAGATTTTTGATAACTGATTCAATTTCCTCGCTGGTTATGGGTCTGTTCAAATTTTATGTTCCTTCCTGTTTGAGTTTTGGAAGTGTGTGGGTGCTTAGGAATTTGTCCATTTGTTCCAGGCTGTCCAGTTTGTTGGCATATAATTTTTCATAGTATTCCCTGATAATTGCTTGTATTTCTGAGGGATTTGTTGTAATAATTCCATTTTCATTCATGTTTTTATATATTTGGGTCCTCTCCCCCCCCCCTTTTTTTTGAGAAGCCTGGCTAGAGGTGAGTCTATTTTGGTTATTATTTCAAAAAAACAACCCTTCTTTTCATTTATCTGCTTTACTGTTTTAGGTTCTATATTGTTTATTTCTGCTCTGATCTTTATTATTTCTCTTCTTCTTCTGGGTTTGGGGTGTCCTTGCTGTTCTCCTTCTAGTTCCTTTAGGTGTGCTGTTAGATTTTGTACTTGGATTTTTCTTGTTTCTTGATATAGGACTGGATTGCAATGTAGTTTCCTCTCGGGACTTCCTTAGCTGTTTCCAAAGCATTTTGATTGTTGTATTTTCATTTTCTTTTGCTTCCATATATTTTTAAATTTTTTGTCTAATTGCCTGGTTGACCCATTCATTCTTTAGTAGGGTATTCTTTAACCTCCATGCTTTTGGAGGTTTTCCAGACTTTTTCCTGTGGTTGATTTCAAGTTTCATAGCATTGTGGTCTGAAAGTGCTCATGGTATGATCTCAATCCTTTTATACTTATGAAGGTCTGTTTTGTGACCCAGTATGTGATCCATCTTGGAAAATGTTCCATGTGCACTTGAGAAGAAATTATATTCTGTTGCTTTGGGATGCAGAGTTCTAAATATATCTGTCAAGTCCATCTGATCCAATATATCATTCAGGGCCCTTGTGTCTTTATTCATTCTCTGTATGGATGTTATATCCATTGTTGTAAGTGGAGTATTAAAGTTTCCTGCAATTACCACATTCTTATCAAGTTTACTTATGTTTGTGATTGTTTTATATATTTGGGGGCCTCCGTATTCAGTGCATAGACACTTATAATTGTTAGCTCTTCCTGATGAATAGACCCTGTAATTATTATATAATGCCCTTCTTCATCTCTTGTTACAGCCTTTAATTTAAAGTCTAGTTTTTGTGATATAAGTATGGCTACTCCAGCTTTCTTTTGACTCCCAGTAGCATAATAGATAGTTCTCCATCACTTCAGTTTCAATCTGAAGGTGTCCTCAGGTCTAAAATGAGTCTCTTTTAGACAGCAAATTGATGGGTCTTGGGTTTTTTTTTTATCCATTCTGATACCCTATGTCTTTTGGTTGGAGCATTTACATTCAGTGTTATTATTGAAAGATATGGGTTTAGAGTCATTGTGTTATCTGTAGGTTTCTTGTTTGCAGTGATGTTTCTGGTCCTTTGTGGTCCTTGCAACATTTCACTCACAGAATCCCCCTTAGGATCTCTTGTAGGACTGGTTTAGTGGTGATCAATTCCTTCAGATTTTTTTTGTTTAGGAAAACCTTTATCCCTCCTTCTATTCTGAATGACAGGCTTGCTGGATAAAGTATTATTGGTTGCATATTTTTTCTGTTCATCACAGATTTCTTGCCATTCCTTTCTGGACTGCCAAGTTTCAGTAGATAAGTCTGCTACTACCCTTATGTATCCACTTTGTATATTAGTGCCCATTTATCCCTAGCGGCTTTCAGAATTCTCTTTTTCCTTGTATTTTGCCAGATTCACTATGCTATGTAGTGAAGAATATTGATTCAAGTTACCTCTGAAGGGAGTTCTCTGTGCCTCTTGGATTTCAATGCCTATTTCCTTCCCAGATCAGGGAAGTAGTCAGCTATGATTTGTTCAAGTACATCTTCAGCCCCTTTCTCTCTCTTCCTATGATACAGATATTGTTCTGTTTGATTGCATCACTTAGTTCTCTAATTCTCTCCTCAGACTCCTGGATTTTTTTATCTCCCTTTTTCTCAGTTTCCTCTTTTTCCATAATTTTATCTTCTAATTCACATATTCTCTCCTCTGCTTCTTCAATCCGTGCTATGGCCACCTCCATTTTGTTTTGCACCTCCTTTATAGCATTTTTTTAGCTCCTCATGACTATTTCTTGGTTCCTTGGTCTCTATAGTAATAGATTCTATGCTGTCCTGTATGCTTATTTCAAGCCCAGCAATTAATTTTGTGACTACTATTTTAAATTCTTCTTCCATTGTATTGCTTAAATCGGTATTGATCAATTCGTTAGCTGTCACTACTTCCTGGAGTTTCTTTTGAGGATAATTCTTCCGTTTTGTTATTTTGGCTAAGTCCCTGTGGTAGCTTGAAACTGCAGGGCACTTCCTCTGTACTGTCAGGAGAAATTTGTGTTGGTGAATGAGGCAGCAATCAGACCCATTGACTGCCCCCACCCTACTTCTGGGGCCACAGTCAGACTGCTGTGTACCTTATCTTCCCCTCTCCCAGGGGCAGGACTCACTGTGGAGTGGTGTGGCCCCCATCTTGGCTACTTTCACACCGCCAGGCTTGTGGTGCTGCTTTGATGGGATCTGGCATATTAGCTGGGGTGGGTCTGCAAGGTGCACAGGGGTGGGAGGGGCAGGCTTAGCTAGATTTGCCATTGGGGGTACCCTGCAGGAGGGGCCCTGCAGCAATGGGAGGGAGGCAGGCCCATCAGAGGGATGGATCCACAGAAGCACAGCATTGGGTGTTTGCACAGTGCAAGCAAGTTCGATGATAGGAACTGGTTCCCTTTGGAATTTCAGCTGGCGGATGGGAGAGGGAGATGGTGCTTGCCAGTGCCTTCATTCCCTGCCAAGCTCTGTCCTTCTGGGACTCAAAGACATCCTCCTGGCATCCTCTCACCCCCCCTGCTCTCCGAGAGCAGAGCTGTTCACTTTTAAAATTCCATATGTTAAGTCCTGCTGACTGTCAGAACCCATGCAGTCTGGCCCCTCTGCTTTTGCAAACCAGATTTTGGGGACTTTGTCTTGACTGGTGGGCTGTGCCTCCACCACCTGGCTCCCTCCTGCAAGTCCATGTAGCACACACGCCCTCTCTGCCCTTCCTCTCCTCTTCCATGTGCTTCTTGTCTATGCTTGGCTCCAGAGAGTCCATTCTGCTAGTCTTCTGGCAGTTTTCTGGGTTATTTAGGCCCACGTGGGTGGAATCTTAAGCGATCAGCACAATGAGGTGAGGCCAGCGTCCTCCTATGCCACCATCTTCCCTCACTCCCCTCTGGTGAATTACTTTAAAACCCTCTGATGGACTTACTATATAGACTGCTATATGCAGAAGATGTATACAAACTAATGGTAGCTACCATTCAAAAACAATATATATGCAAAGAATAAAGACAAGGGAATCCAAGTATATCGCTAAAGAAAGCCAATAAACCATGGAAGAGAGCAGGAGAATAAAGGATCAAAAAAAATTACAAAAACAACCACAAAAAGTAGTAAAATTACAACAAACACATATCTATCAATAATTACTTTGAATGTAAGTGGAATAAATGCTCTAATCAAAAGACAAAGGGTAACAGAGTGGAAAAAATAGTACTCATGTATATTCTGCCTACAAGAGATTAGTTTCAGACTTAACAACACCTGAAGTTTGAAAGTGAGGGGATGGAGAAACATTTATCATGCAAATGAATGTCAAAAGGAAGCCAAGGTAGCAATACTTATATTGGATAAAGTAGACTTTAAAATAAAGACTGTAACAACAGACAAAAAAGGATACTATTTAATCACAAAGGGGACAATCCACCAGGAAGATATTTCAATTGTAAATATATACTCACCCAACATGAAAGCACCAAAATGCATAAAACAGTTAATAACAAACATAAACAAACTAATTGATAGTAATACAATAATAGTACAGCACTTATTATCACCTTCAATAGATAATCTAAATAGAAAATCCAAAAGGAAACAATGTTTTTCAGTGACACAATAGACCAGATGGATTTAAGAAATATATTCAGAACGGTCCATCTGAAAACAGCATAATATACATTCTTTTCAAATGTGCATAGAAGATTGATAAGAATAGATCACATATTAGGCCACAAAAAATGTTTCAATGAAATAAAAAAAATTGAACTCATATCAGGCATCTTTTCTGGCCACAACACTATGAAAACAGAAATAAACAACAAGAAAAAATCTGGAAAGAGCAAAAATACATGGAGGTTAAATCACATGCTATTGAACAATGAATGGGTGAAGAAAAAAATCAAAGAAAGAATCCAAAAGTACATGGAAATAAATGAAAATGAAAACACAATGGTCCAAAATCTTTGCAGGACAGCAAAAGTGATTCTAAGGGGGAAGTTTATAGCAATACAGATCTACTTCAATAAACAAGAAAAATCTCAAATAAACAATCTAAATTTAAACTTACATGAGCTAAAAAAAGAAAAACAAACAAAACCTAAAACCAGAAGGAACTAATAAAGATCACACCAGAAATAAATGGTATACAAACAAAAACAAAAACAGAACAAAACAAATTAAAAAAAACATAGAAGAGATCGATGAAACCAGGTGCTGGTTCTATGAAAAAAATCAACAAACATAAACCTCTATGCAGGCTCATCAAAGAGAGAAAGAGGGAGAAAGGACACAAACCAAATTAGAAATTAAAGAGAGAAATAACAACCAACATCACATAAATACACACAATTATATGATAATATTATAAAAAACTCTATGCAAAAAATTGGACAATCTAGAACAAATGGATACATTCCTGTAAATATATAAACTACCAAAACTGAAATATAAAAAAATAGAAAATTTGAGCAGACGAATAATCAGAAAATAAATTGAGTCAGTAATCAAAAAACTCCCAGCAAGTAAAAGTCTAGGACCAAATGACTTTACAAGCAAATTCTACAAAACATTAAAAAAAAGAATTAATATCTATTTTTAAACTATTCCAAAAGCTAGAAAAGTAAGGAAAACTTCCAAACTCATTCTATAAGGTCAGAATAATCCTGACACCAAAACCAGATAAAAACACCACCAAATAAAAACACCACTAATGGTGTGGCCACTCTGGAAAACAGTATGGAGGATCCTCAAAAAAAATTAAAAATAGAACTACCTTATGACCCAGCAATTTCACTATTAGTTACTTATCCAAGGGATGCAGGTATGCTATTTTGAAGAGGCACATGCACCCCAATGTTTATAGAAGCACTATCAACAGTAGCCAAAGTATGGAAAGAGCCCAAATGTCCATCAACAGATGAATGGATAAAGATGTGGTGTATACACACACACACACACACACACACAATGGAGTATTACTTGGCAATCAAAAAGCATGTTTTATATATTTTTTTTCAGCCATAAAATATAATGAAACCTTGGGAGCACCTAAGTGGCTCAGTTGGTTAAGCTTCCAACTCTTGGTTTCGGCTCAGGTCATGATCTCATGGTTTGTGGGTTTGAGCCCCATGACAGGCTTTGTGCTGGTTGTGTGGAGCCTGCTTAGAATTCTTTCCCTCTGTTTGTCCTTCCCCTGCTCATCGTGCATATGTTTGTCTCTCAAACTAAATAAATAAACTTTAAAAAAGTAATAATGAGTTCTTGCCATGTGCAACAATGTGTATGGAGCTGGAAAGTATAATACTATGTGAAATAAATCAGTCAGAAAAAGACAAATGATTTTACTTATATGGAATCAGTCACATGATTTTACTCAAGTGGGATTTAAGAAACAAGATGGGTGAATATAGGGGAAAGAAAGAGAGAGGCAAACCAGAAAACAGACTCTTAACTATAGAGAAAAAACCAAAGGTCGGTGGAGGGGAAGTGGGCAGTGGATGGATTAAATGGGTGATGGGTTTTAAGGAGGGCACTTTTTTGTCTTATTTATTTATTTATTTATTTATTTATAGTTAGTTGGTTAGTTAATACACAGTGCAGTATTCTTTTCAGGAGTATACTTCAGTAATTCATCACTTACATACAACACCCAGGGAAGGAGGGCTCTTGTGATTATCACTGGGTTTTGTATATAAGTGATAAATCATGAAATTCTACACCTGAAATGAGTGTTAAACTTCATGCTAACCAACTGGAACTTAAATAAAAACTTGAAGAAATCGAAAGAATAAACAGATGCCAGTCTTATGAATAAAACAAATCAGATTAAAGAAACAAAATACAAATTTCTAAACCTTTAGACAGTATTGCATTTTAGACACATACTTTATTATGATGACAATAGTAGCCCTCATCAAAGATGCTTCTACATTACTAAAAGGAAGATAGCTAAATAGGTCAAGAAAATAATAGAACAGTGTGGGAGAAGATATTTGCAAATGAAATATCTGATAAAGTATTAGTGTCCTGAATATATAAATAACTTATAATACTCAACACCCAAAAAATGAATAATTCAATTAAAAAATGGGCAGAAGATACAAATGCACATTTTTCCAAAGAAGACATACAGATGAACATCAGACACATAAAAAGATGCTCAACACCACTGATCATCAAGGAAATATAAATCAAAACTACAAGAAATATCACCTCACCCCAGCCATTCTGGAAAACAGTATGGAGGTTCCTGACAAAGTTAAAAATGGAACTACCCTATGATCCAGCAATTATACTACTAGATATTTACCCAAAGAATACAAAAATATGAATTCAAAGGGATACATACACCGTGATGTTTATATCAGTATTATCTATAGTAGTCAAGTTATGGAAACAGCTCATGTCCATTGATGAATGTATAAAGAAATGTATCACATCATAGAAGATGCATATCACATATACACAGATTATATAACATCATATTACTCACTCATAAATAAAAGAGGTCTTTTAATTTAAAATGACATGGATAGAGCTACAGAGTACTATGTTAAGCAAAATAAGCCAAAGAAAGTAAAATACTACATGATTTCTACTCATATGTGGAATTTAAGAAACAAAACAAACAAACAAAGGGAAAAATGAAAGAGAGGCAAACCAAGTAACAACTCTTAACTACAGAGAACAAATTTATGGTTACTAGAGGGAAGCTGGGTAGGGGGATGGTTTAAATAGGTGATGGGAATTAAGGAGTGCACTTGTGATGAGCATTGGGTGCTGTATGGAAATGTTGAGTCACTAGATTTTACACCTGAAACTAATAGTATACTGTATATTCACTAACTGGAATTTAAATAAAAAATTTTGAAAAAGAAAATAATAGAACATTAAGGAGTGATAAGAATTAATGTAAGGAATGTACAGTTAAATTAGAAATATCAATATAAGCTCATGATGTTGAAAGTTTTCTGTCATACATTTCAGAAGCTGGCCACAACCGGTTAGGTCGAAACAAAACTGACTACAAGACTGTCAGGGTTGATGAGAGGGGGACTTACATTTCCCTATGCACACTTCTGTATCTTTTTACATTATATCATAATTAAGGAGTCTATCCACCAAAAATATCTAACAATTGTAAACTTTTATGCTCCAAACGTGATGGGACCCAAATATATAAATCGATTAATCACAAACATACAGAAACTCATTGATAATAATACCATGATAGTAGGGGACATCAACAGCCCACTTACAGCAATAGACAGATTATCTAAACAGAAAATCAACAAGGTAATAGTAACTTTGAATGACACACTAGACAGGATGGATTCAACAAATATATTCAGAACGTTTCATCCTAAAGCAGCAGAATACACATTCTTCTCAAGTGCACATGGAACATTCTCCAGAATAGATCACATACTGGCACACAAATCAGCCCTCAACAAGTACAAAAAGATTGAGATCATATCATGCATATTTTCAGACCACAATGCTATGAAACTCGACATCAACTACAAGAAAAAATTTGGAAAGATAACAAATACTTGGAGACTAAAGACCATCCTGCTAAAGAATGAATGGGATAATCAAGAAGTTAAAGAAGAAATTTAAAAAGTACGTGGAAACCAATTAAAATGGTAACACCACAGCCAAAAACCTCTGGGATGCAACAAAGGCAGTCATAAGACAGAAGTATATAGCAATCCAGGTATTCCTAAAGAAGTAAGAAAGGTCTCAGAAACACAACCTAACCTTACACTTTAAAGAACTGGAAAATGAACCACAAATAAAACCCCCAAAATGCAGAAGACAGGAAATAATAATGATTAGAGCAGAAATCAATACTATCGAAACCAAAAAAATCAGTAGAACAGATTACTGAAACCAGGAGCTGGGTCTTTGAAAGAATTAACACATTGATAAAACCCTAGCCAGTTTAATAAAAAAGAAAAAGGAAAGGACCCAAATAAATAAAATCAAGAATTAAAGAGGAGAGATCACAACCAACATTGCATAAATACAAACAATAATATCATATTATGATCAATTATACACCAATAAAGTGGGCAATTGGGAAGAAATGGACACAATTATGCAAAGAATGCCCAAACTCAACAGTAAATCATAAATAATATGATAAGAAAATGGGAAAAAAAACATAAACAGACATTTCACCAAAGAGGCTATAGAGATGATCAATAAGCACATGAAAAGATATTCAACATAATTAGGCATTAGGCAAATTGAAATGAAGCCACAATGAGATATTATATTTATATTTATATTAAATATATTACATTTAGCCTTTCAGAATGGCTAAAATAAAAAAGTCACTACATCAAATCCTAGCAAGGATGCTAAGAAACTAATCACTCATACACTGATGCTGAACACTCCTACATTGCTGATGGGAAAGGAAATGGTACAGCTACTCTAGGAAACAGTTTGGCATTTTCTTACAAAATTAAACATGCAGTTATCATACTACTCAACAATGCATTCTTAGACATTTACCCCAGAAAAATTAGAATTTAAATTCACACAAAAAACCCGATATATTAATGTGTAAAGTGTATAACAGCTTTATTAATAATAGCCCCAAGTGGAAATATCCCTGATATCCTTAAACAGGTGAATGGTTAACTGTGGTACATATATACCACAGAATATTACTCAGCAATAAAAAAGAAATGAACTACTGACACATGCAACAACTTGGATGGATCTCAAGGGAATTATGCTTAGTGAGAAAAACCAATCTCAAAAGATCACAAACTATATGATTCCATTTATATACTATTCTTGCAATGGCAAAATTTTAAATAATGGAAAACAGATTAATGTTTGCCAAGGTTTGAGAGTAATGGCAGGAGGAAGGTGGGTGTGATTATAAACAGGCAACAGAAAGGATCCTTGCAGCAATACAACTGTTCAGTATCTTGACTGTGGTGGAGGATATACAAACCTGTGAGTGCAATAAAAGTGTATAGAACTAAATACACATACATACACACAACTAAGTATTAGTACAACTGGGAAAATCTGAATAAACTTGGTGGATTGTATCAATGCCATTATCCCAATTGTGATGTTCTATAGTTTTGAAATGATATCATTGGGGAAACCAAGAGTCATAGAATCTTTTTATATTATTTCTTACGACTGCATGTGAATCCACAGTTATCTCAATTAAAATTTTTAACTAAAAGAAAAAATGTGAAAGAATGAAAGTACAAATGATACCATGGGCTAGGTAGCAGTGGATGAAGACAATCCTGAATAGCCATAAGTAGTACTCAGGTAGGATTAGAGATTTCTGGAAGTGGGAGGCAGGGCTAGGAGAACCCAAGAACTACGAGTGAGTCATTTCTGACAAGGCTGTGGGTAAGGAGTTTTAATGCAAAGTATTAAGTGGGATTTCTCTTGGTGTCCTTACCCTAAGTGTTCACAGTCCTCAGTCCTGGCACTCTGGCCACACAGGCTACTATAAGATCAATTTTAATAAGCCTCTGGGATGGCCTCAACCAAGACCTGTGACAAAACTAATAAATATAAAACTTTAATACTTTGGGCCCACCATTTAATAACAGTCATGCATGACAAATGAGACTTCTCACATTTATAATAAAGGCTTGTCTGTCTCAGAGTTCTGAAATAGCCTCTTTTTTTCTGACTGCTGGCTGTAAACTGAAGATCAAATTTCAAGGCCTTGCATATTTCTTTACACTCTGAGGAGGTTTTGGCTCAAAGGGAAATGCTGAAATGGGCATATTCATTTCCTACTGCTGTTGTAATAAATTACCACGAATTTAGTAGTTTAAAATAATACAAATTTATTACCTTACAATTCTGGAGGTAAGAAGTCCAAAATGGGTCTTACTGAGCTAAAATCAAGGTGTTGTGCCTTTTGGAACACAGGGCTGCATTCCTTCTGGAGTCTCTAGGGTAAAATCCCTTCCCTTCATTTTGCAGGCTTCTGAAAGTCATATGAATTCCTTATCTCAAAGCCCCTTCCTCACATCTTCTAAATCAACAGAGTAGTATATTTCAATCTCTCTCTCTGACTCTTACGCTCCTACCTCCATCATCACCTTTACTACCACTGTCTTTCTTTTATAAAGACCCTTGTGATTATTTAGGGCCCATCCAGATAATAAAGGATTAACCCTTGATTGATCCATAAATTAATCACATCTACAGAGTCTTTTTTGCCATATAAGTTAACATATTCACAGATTCTGGAGATTAAAATGAAGTCATCTTTGGGTGACTATTATTTTTCATACCATATTAGGAAAAAGAGGATTAATGCTGAGGTTTTCCCCAAGGTGCACTGTAGTTCGTGGAGAAAAGGTAGAGTGCAGGACTCTTGGTCCTGGCAAGAGAAGATGTTGAGTTCTACCTTCTCAGATTTCCCACTTAAAGCTTGGATTTTAAGTATCTATGCTAGAGCAGAGCACATAGCAGTTGTACAATCAATGACCTTGTTTGTATCCTCTCTTAGATGCTCCTCCACAGACTTTCTGTTTTAAGTCAGCGCTGGGCTTCCAGAAGGTCCCAGCTCAGAAATTATAAAATTTCATATGATCTTCCTCAGCTCTTGCCCTTACCAGTCAGATATAACTCATCGTCTAGGAGTTCATAGCACATATATAGGGCTTCTACTTACATTCTCTAAATTTTGCCTCTAAAGTAAAAAGCAAAATTAGGAGTTACTGTGCTGTTTGGGAGACTGACACTGATTACCAGTAGATTTTGTGCTGTTACTAAAAATAAAGAAAGAGTATGTTTGGAGTACAGGAAATTCTTCAGGGTGTCTCTCACTATCACTATGCCCTGTGGTTAGAATAAGTAGAAAATTAAAACATCTCAAAGCAGGCAGGACCAATACTAAATGGACTTTCAGAAATGAAGGTTTGGGTTACCCCATCAGGTAAAGAATAATAACCAGCTGAAGTGCTTAGTGAGACCAAAGGGAATATTGAATTCTGATTATAGTGGAAGATAGAGGTTTTTAAAATGTGCTATAACCATCTGACTAGTTACACAAATGAGGACTTTAATTGTCATGAGTATTTTCTTCTTTTTTTTTTTATAAAACATGTTTGTGTATTTCTTTGAGAGTGTTTTGATGAGATGAACATTTTAACCAGTAAAGCAGGTTGCCCTCCATAATATGGGTGGGGCTCAGAAAATCAGTTAAAGACTTAAATAGAACAAAAAGAACAACTTCTCCCAAGAAAGAATTTTCCAGCAGACTGCTTCAGACATTATCTGGAACTTTGCCTAAACTTCTTTTTTTTTTTCATTTATTCCTTTTTATTCATTTTTATTTCTATATTATTTATATTTTTAAATTGTATTTATTTTAATTTTATTTTCAAATTTTTAAAATTTCTATTTTAATGCAATTGTAGTTAACATACAGTGTTTTATTAGTTTCAGGTGTATAATAATAGTGATTCAATGATTTCATATATTACTTAGTGCCCATCAAGATAAGTGTACACCCAATCCCCTTCACCTATTTTACCAATACCCCCTAACCAGTTCCCTTCTGGTAGCCATCTGTGTATTCTCCACAATTTAGAGTCTGTATTTTCTCCCTCTCTTTTTTTTTAACTTTATCGATTTTGAGAGAGAGAGAGAGAGAGAGAGAGAGAATGAGTGGGAGAGAGGAAGAAGGATACGGAGAGAGGGAGAGAATCCCAAGTAGGCTCCACACCATCAGTGTGGAGATTGATGCAGGGCTTAAACCCATGAACCATGAGATCATGAACCAAGTCAAAATCAAGAGTTATATGCTTAACGGACTGAGTCACCCAGATGACCCTGTTTGTCTCTTTTCTTTTTTCCTTTGCTCATTTGTTTTGTTTCATAAATTCTACATATGAGGGGCGCCTGGGTGGCGCAGTCGGTTGGGCGTCCGACTTCAGCCAGGTCACGATCTCACGGTCCGTGAGTTCGAGCCCCGCGTCGGGCTCTGGGCTGATGGCTCGGAGCCTGGAGCCTGTTTCCGATTCTGTGTCTCCCTCTCTCTGCCCCTCCCCCGTTCATGCTCTGTCTCTCTCTCTGTCCCAAAAATAAATAAACGTTGAAAAAAAAAAAATTTAAAAAAAAAAAAAAATAAAATAAATTCTACATATGAGTGAGTTCATATTGAATTTGTCTTTCTCTGAGTGATTTATTTAGCTTCATACTTTCTAGATCTATCCATGACAATACAAATGTCAAGATTTCATTTGTTTTAAGATGGAATAGTATTCCATTATATATATAAATACATATGTATTTATATCTTCTTTATCCATTCATCTATTGATGGACAATTTGCCCTGCTTCCATAATTTGGCTATTGTAAATAATGCTGCAATAAACATTAGAATGCATACATCCTTTCAAATTAGCATTTTCATATTCTGTGGGTAAATACCCAGTAGTGCAATTACTGGATCATATGGGAGTTCTATTTTTAAATTTTGAGGAACTTCCATACTGTTTTTCACAATGGCTGCCCCAGCTTGCATTCTCACCAATACACAAGTGTTTCTTTCTCTCCACATCCTTAATTAAACTCATTTCTTGTATTTTTGATTTTAGCAATTCTGACAGGTGTAAGGTGACATCTTCTTGTGGTATTGATTTGCATTTCCCTGATGATGACTTATATTGAGCATCTTTTAATGGGTCCACTGGCCATCTGTATGCCTCCTTTGGAGAAATGTTTTTTCATGTCTTATGCCCATTTTTTAAATTGGATTATTTGTTTATTTGATGCTGAGTTGTATCAGTTCTTTATATATTTTGGATACTAACACTTTACCAGATAGAAAGGTCATTTGCAAAAATCTTATCCCATTCAGTTGGTTCCTTTTAGTTTTGTTAATTGTTTCCTTCACTGTGCAGAAGCTTTCTATTCTGATGTAGTCCCAATAGTTTATTTTGCTTTTATATCCCTTGCCACAGGAGATTTTGTTACAGCCAAATCTAGAAAGATTTTGTTACAGCCAAACTCAGATAAATTACTGTCTGTGTTCTTTTCTAGGGTTTTTATGATTTCAGGTCTCAGATTTAGGTCTTCAGTTCATTTTTAGTTTATTTTTGTGTATGGTATAATAAAGGGGTCCAGTTTCATTCTTTTGCATGTTGCCAGCCAGTTTTCCCAACACAATTTGTTGAAGAGACTGTCTTTTTCCGAATTTACCATAGAGTAGTAGGTTTGTTTTGGGGATTTCTATCCTTGTTTTATTGACCTATGTGTCCATTTTTCTGGTAGTACCATACTGTTTTGTTTACTACAGCTTTGTAGTATAACTTCAAATCTGGAATTGTGATACCTCCACCTTTATTTTTATTTTTAAGATTGCTTTGGCTATCTGGGATTTTTTTTTTTTGCTTCTGTACAAATTTTAGGATTGCTTGTTGTATTTCTGTGAAAAATGCTGTTGAGGGGCGCCTGGGTGGCGCAGTCGGTTAAGCGTCCGACTTCAGCCAGGTCACGATCTCGCGGTCCGTGAGTTCGAGCCCCGCGTCGGGCTCTGGGCTGATGGCTCAGAGCCTGGAGCCTGTTTCCAATTCTGTGTCTCCCTCTCTCTCTGCCCCTCCCCCGTTCATGCTCTGTCTCTCTCTGTCCCAAAAATAAATAAACAAAAAAAAAATGCTGTTGGTGTTTTGATAGGGATTGGATTATATCTGTAGATTACTTTTGGTAGTATGGGCATTTTGACAGTATTTTTTATTCTGATCCATAACTATGGAATATCTTTCCATTATTTTGTGTCATCTTTAATTTCTTTCATGAAAGAAAACTTTGATACTATTCAGAGTAGAGGTTTTCCACCTCCTTGCTTAAGTTTATTACTCAGTATTTCATTATTTGGGGGGAAATTATAAATGGGATTGCTTTCTAAATTTCTTTCTGCTGCTTCATTTTAAGTATATAGAAATGCAATGGATTTCTGTACATTGATTTTGTATCCTACAGCCTTCCTGAATTCATTTATCAATTCTAGTAGTTTTTTGGTGGAGTCTTTAGTGTTTTCTACATATAGACTCATGTCATCTATAAATAGTGAAAGTTTAACCACTGCCTTATCAATTTGGATGCCTTTTATTTCATTTTCTTTTCAGATTGCTATGATTAGGATTTCTAGTACTATGTTGAAAGAAGTGGAGAAAGTTGAAATCCTTGTCTTGCTCCTGACTGTAGGGGAAAACCTCTGTTTTTTATCATTGAGTATGATGTTCATTGTGGGTTTTTAGTATTTAGCTATTGTTATGTTGAGGTATGTTAAATCTGAACTTACTTTGTTGAGGGTTTTTTTTATCATGAATAGATGTTGAACTTCATCAAATGCTTTTTCTACATCTATTGAAATGATCATATGATTTGTGTGTGTGTGTATGTGTAGAAATTATCTTATTTTTAATTTAAATTTTAATCAGTTAACATAGAGCACAATGTTGGTTTCACAAGTAGAATTCAGTGATTCATCACCGACATACAACACCCAGAGCTATCCCAAAAAGTGACCTTTTTAATACCCATCACCCATCTATCCCATCTCCAACACACCTCCTACCATCAACCCTCAGTTTTCTCTTTATCATTAACAGTCTCTTGTGGTTTGTTTCCCTCTCTTATCCTTTTCCCCCTTTCCATGTACTCATCTGTTTTCTTTCTTAAATTCCATATATGAATAAAATCACATGGTATTTGTCTTTCTCTGATTGACTTATTTTCCTTATCATAATACATTCTAGCTCCATCCACATTGTTGCAAAAGGCAAGATTTCATTCCTTTTGATGGCTGAATAGTATTCCATTTTATATAAATATGCCACATCTTTATACATTCATCAGTCAATAGACATTTGGTCTTTCTACATATTTTGGCTACTGTTGATAATGCTGCTATAAACATTGGGGTGCATGTCCCCCGATGAACCTGTATTTTTGTATCCTTTAGCTAAATACCTAATAGTGCAATTGCTGGGTCATAGGGTAGTTCTATTTTTAGGTTTTCTGAGGAACCTCCATACTGTTCTCCAGAGTGGCTCACCAGTTTTCATTCCTACTAACAGTGCAAGAGCATTCCCCTTTCTCTGCAACGTCGCCAACACCTATTGTTTCTTGTATTGTTAATTTTAGCCATTCTGACAGGTGTAAGGTAGTATCTCACCTTGTATTTGTTTTCTATTTGTATTTGATTTGATTTGTATTTTGATTTGTATTTCCCTGATGATGAGTAATGCTGAACACTTTCCATGTGTCTGTTAGCTGTCTGGATTTCCTCTTTGGAAAAGTCTCTATTCTTATCTTCTGTCCATTTCATGACTGGATTATTTCTTGGGGGATTTGAGTTTTATAAGTTCTTTTGGGTTTTACATACTAACCCTTTAACATATATGTCATTTGTGAATATATTCTCCCATTCCATAGGTTGCTTTTAGTTTTGTTGATTGTTTTCCTTTGCTGTGAGGAAGCTTTTCATCTTGATGAAATCCCATTAGTCCATGTTTGCTTTTGTTTCCCTTGCCTTTTGCAACGTGTCTAGTAAGAAGTTGCTTCAGCTGAAGTCAAAGTGGTTGATTACTGTGTTCTACTCCAGGATTTGATGTATTCCTGTCTCACATTTAGGTCTTTCATACATTTTGAATTTATTTTTGTGTATGGTGTAAGAAAGTGGTCCGCTTTCATTCTTCTGCATGTCTCAATCCAGTTTTCCCAACATCATTTGTTTAAAAGACTATCTTATTTCCATTGGATACTCTTTCCTCTTGTGTTGAAGATGAATTGACCATATAGTTATGGGTCCATTTCTGGGTTCTCTATTCTGTTCCATTGTTCTATGTGTCTGTTTTTGTGCCAGTACCATACTGTATTGATGACTACAGATTTGTAATACATCTTGAAATGCAGAATCATTATTCTTCCAATTTTATTTTTTCTTTTTCAGAATTGTTTTGCTGTTCAAGATATTTTCTGGTTCCATACAAATTTTGGGATTTAGCCTCTACTACAAAGCTGTCATCATCAAGACAGCATGGTATTGGCACAAAAACAGACACATAGACCAATGGAATAGAATAGAAACCCCATAACTAGACCCACAAACATATGGCCAACTCATCTTTGACAAAGCAGGAAAGAACATCCAATGGAAAAAAGACAGTCTCAGTCCAGTTGGACAGAAACATGCAGAAGGTTGAAACTAGACCACTTTCTCACACCATTCACAAAAATAAACTAAAAATGGATAAAGGACCTGAATGTAAGACAGGAAACCATCAAAACCTTAGAGGAGAAAGCAGGAAAAGACCTCTCTGACCTCAGCCGTAGCAATCTCTTACTCGACACATCCCCAAAGGCAAGGGAATTAAAAGCAAAAGTGAATTCCTGGGACCTTATTAAGATAAAAAGCTTCTGCACAGCAAAGGAAACAACCAACAAAACTAAAAGGCAACCAACGGAATGCGAAAAGATATTTGCAAATGGCATATCGGACAAAGGGCTAGTATCCAAAATCTATAAAGAGCTCACCAAACTCCACACCCGAAAAACAAATAACCCAGTGAAGAAATGGGCAGAAAACATGAATAGACACTTCTCTAAAGAAGACATCCGGATGGCCAACAGGCACATGAAAAGATGTTCAGCGTCGCTCCTTATCAGGGAAATACAAATCAAAACCACACTCAGGTATCACCTCACGCCAGTCAGAGTGGCCAAAATGAACACATCAGGAGACTATAGATGCTGGAGAGGATGTGGAGAAACGGGAACCCTCTTGCACTGTTGGTGGGAATGCAAATTGGTGCAGCCACTCTAGAAAGCAGTGTGGAGGTTCCTCAGAAAATTAAGAATAGACCTACCCTATGACCCAGCAATAGCACTGCTAGGAATTTATCCAAGGGATACAGGAGTACTGATGCATAGGGCCACTTGTACCCCAATGTTCATAGCAGCACTCTCAACAATAGCCAAATTATGGAAAGAGCCTAAATGTCCATCAACTGATGAATGGATAAAGAAATTGTGGTTTATATACACAATGGAGTACTACGTGGCAATGAGAAAAAATGAAATAGGGCCTTTTGTAGCAACGTGGATGGAACTGGAGAGTGTGATGCTAAGTGAAATAAGCCATACAGAGAAAGACAGATATCATATGGTTTCACTCTTATGTGGATCCTGAGAAACTCAACAGAAACCCATGGAGGAGGGGAAGGAAAAAAAAAAAGAGGTTAGAGTGGGAGACAGCCAAAGCATAAGAGACTGTTAAAAACTGAGAACTGAGGGTTGATGGGGGGTGGGAGGGAGGGGAGGGTGGGTGATGGGTATTGAGGAGGGCACCTTTTGGGATGAGCACTGGGTGTTGTATGGAAACCAATTTGTCAATAAATTTCATATAAAAAAATAAAAAATAAAAAATAAATTAAAAAAATTTGGGGTTTATTTGTTCTAACTGTGTGAATAATGGTGGGAGTATTTTGATAGGGATTGCATTAAATGTGTAGATTGCTTTGGATAGTACAGACAATTTAACACTTTAATTTGTTCTTCTAATCCATGAGCAGGAAATGCTTTTCCATTTATTTGTGTTCTCTTCAATTCTTTCATAAATGTTCTATAGTTTTCAGAGTACAGATCTTTTACCTCTTTACCTAGGTTTATTCATAGTGATGTTATTGTTTTTGGTGCAACTGTAACTGGGATAAATTCCTTGATTTCATTTTCTGCTGTATCATAATGGGTGTATAGAAATGCAACAGAATGTTGTACATGCCCTCGGAAATAATGTGTATTCTGCTGCTTTAGGATGAAATGTTAGGAATATATCTGTTAAATTCATCTAGTACATTGTGTCATTCAAAGCCATTGTTTCCTCATTGATTTTCTTTTTTTAAAATTTTTTTTCAACGTTTTTATTTATTTTTGGGACAGAGAGAGACAGAGCATGAACGGGGGAGGGGCAGAGAGAGAGGGAGACACAGAATCGGAAACAGGCTCCAGGCTCTGAGCCATCAGCCCAGAGCCTGACGCGGGGCTCGAACTCACAGACCGCGAGATCGTGACCTGGCTGAAGTCGGACGCTTAACCGACTGCACCACCCAGGCGCCCCTCCTCATTGATTTTCTGATAAGAGGATGTCTATTGCTTTAGGTGGGGTGTTAAAGTAACCTACTATTATTGTATTATTATTTATCTGTTTATGTTTGTTAGTAACTGATTTTTATAGTTGTGTTTTTCAAGATGGGGGCATAAATATTTTCAATTGTCAGATCTTCTTGATGGATAGACCCTTTAATTATGATATAATGCCCTTCTTCATCTCTTGTTACAGTCTTTGGTTTCAAATCTAGTTTGTCTGATATAAGTATGGCTACTAGGGCTTTCTTTTGGCTTCCATTATCATGAAACATAGTTCTCATTCCCTCACTTTACATCTGCAGTTGTTTTTAGGACTAAAATGAGTCTTTGGAGGAGGAAAGATGGCAGGAGAGCATGCAAACCTTTTGTGTGTCTAGCGTCCATGAAATACAGCCAGACCAACACTAAACCATCCTACACACCTAGAAAACTGATTGCAAGATTAACACAACAATCTGCACAACCTTAACAACAGAAGTCAGCAGGTACATGGCACGGAGAACTGAACTTGGGGAATGAGAAGCCACAAAGGGTAGGGAACCGCTTTTGCGGGATGGAGACTGGGGAGGGGTGGAGAATACGGGAAAAGCACCCCTTCCCAAAAGCAGCTGGAGAGAGTGGAAAATTGGAAACAGCCACAGGGACTAAAGTAAAAAGGGAGAAAGGGGAAAGGAAAGGAGAGGGTTTAAATTCCATTAAGACTAAACAAAGGGAGTGCAAAGGCTGCAACTCTGCAGCTTGATACCTGGCAGTGCTCTGGTGGGAAGGGCAAATCCCCAGGAACAGAGTGGGGTCCAGGAGGTTCTTGGGCCACATGGGGAAAAGTGGCTCCACTGATGGAAGGACATTTGGTAGAGACTGTTGAAGCCACCTGGTCCCAGCAAACTCCAGAAGGGAGCCACTTTCACTGGTGCTGGAACAAGGTCATTAAGGGTGAAGCTTAGTGACAGATGTGTGTTGTGATTTTCCATAATCCCTGAAACTCTGCTGCTACACTGTCTCATGAACATTTTCTGGGGGGTGAGCTGGCATTTGGCTGCAGTCTCGGGGCACCGGAGACAACAGGGTCCAGCAGGCATTCCTGGGTGCAGCCAATATTCGGCCATTGCTCATTTGGCCATTGCTCAGTGAGAGCCTCCCACAGAGGGACACAACGGGTTAAAGCCGCAGTCCTTTGGAAGTAAGGGGTGGGGAAAAACAGCCACATCTGAGACAAAACTTGGGGAGAGGTACTGCCTGGGGCCTGGTCATGGAGAGTGAAAAAGTGGGGAATTGACGAGAGCTGAAGACAGAGGATGAGTGCTCAATTGCTGATCTGGGAGAACAGACTGAGTAGCTGGGTGGCACCATTTTCACCACTCCTGCGCATGCACATACACACCTATGAGCTCTGCAACAATCCACCCCAGTAAGCTAGCAGCCCCATCTAGTGTAGAGCGGAGCTGTTACACTGAGCCCAGCCCACCTGGGCCAACTTTGCTCTTCAAGAACACAAGTCTCACTGCTTAGTTTATGGACTATAAAGAGCTACATACACTGACTTCTAGGGGAAGAGGAAGCAATTTCAATCCTGCTGCAACCTGTTAGCAAGTTTATCTATTCAATATTCTTTCCTTTTTTTCTCTTTTTTTCTTTCACTTTTACAATTCTTTTCTTCTTCTTGAATACAGAAAGAGGAAAAAAAAGTCATTATCCTAACTTTTTACTTATTTATTTACTTATTTTTAATATATGAAATTTATTGTCAAATTGGTTTCCATACAACACCCAGTGCTCATCCCAAAAGGTGCCCTCCTCAATACCATCACCTAACCTCCCCTCCCTCCCACCCCCCTTCAACTCTCAGTTTGTTCTAAGTTTTTAAGAGTCTCTTATGCTTTGGCTGTCTCCCACTCTAACCTCTTTTTTTTCTTCCCCTCCCCCATGGGTTTCTCTTAAGTTTCTCAGGATCCACATAAGAGTGAAACCATATGGTATCTGTCTTTCTCTGTATGGCTTATTTCACTTAGCATAACACTCTCCAGTTCCATCCATGTTGCTACAAAGGGCCATATTTCATTCTTTTTCATTGCCATGTAGTACCCTACTGTGTATATAAACCACAATTTCTTTATCCACTCATCAGTTGATGGACATTTAGGCTCTTTCCACAATTTGGCTCTTGTTGAGAGTGCTGCTATAAACATTGAGGTACAAGTACCCCTATGCATCAGTACTCCTGTAACCCTTGGGTAAATTACTCAGCTACCGCTGGGTCATAGGGTAGGTCTATTTTTAATTTTTTGAGGAACTTCCACACTGTTTTCCAGAGTGGCTGCACCAATTTGCATTCCCACCAACAGTGCAAGAGGGTTCCCGTTTCTCCACATCCTCTCCAGCATCTATAGTCTCCTGATGTGTTCATTTTGGCCACTCTGACTGGCGTGAGGTGATATCTCAGTGTGGTTTTGACTTGTATTTCCCTGATGAGGAGCGACATTGAGCATGTTTTCATGCGCCTGTTGGCCATCCGGATGTCTTCTTTAGAAAAGTGTCTATTCATGTTTTGTGCCCATTTCTTCACTGGGTTATTTGTTTTTCAGGGGTGGAGCTTGGTGAGCTCTTTATAGATTTTGGATACTACCCCTTTGTCCAATATGTCATTTGCAAATATCTTTTCCCATTCCGTTGGTTGCCTTTTAGTTTTGTTGATTGTTTCCTTTTCTGTGCAGAAGCTTTTTATCTTCATGAGGTCCCAATAGTTCATTTTTGTTTTTAATTCCCTTGCCTTTGGGGATGTGTCAAGTAAGAACTTGCTGTGGTTGAGGTCAGAGAGGTCTTTTCCTGTGTTCTCCTCTAAGGTTTTGATGGTTTCCTGTCTCACATTCAGGTCCTTTATCCATTTTGAGTTTATTTTTGTGAATGGTGTGAGAAAGTGGTCTAGTTTCATTCTTCTGCATGTTGCTGTCCAGTTGTCCCAGCACCATTTGTTAAAGAGACTGTTTTTTTCCATTGGATATTCTTTCCTGCTTTGTCAAAGATTAGTTGGCCATACTATTGTGGGTCTAGTTCTGGGGTCTCTATTATATTCCATTGGTCTATGTGTCTGTTTTTGTGCCAATACCATGCTGTCTTGATGATGACAGCTTTGTAGTAGAGGCTAAAGTCTGGGATTGTGATGCCTCCTGCTTTGGTCTTCTTCTTCAAAATTACGTTGGCTATTCAGGGCCTTTTCTGCTTCTATATGAATTTTAGGGTTGCTTGTTCTAGCTTTGAGAAGAATGCTGGTGCAATTTTGATTGGGATTGCATTGAATGTGTAGATAGCTTTGGGTAGTATTGACATTTTGACAATATTTATTCTTCCAATCCATGAGCACGGAATGTCTTTCCATTTCTATATATCTTCTTCAATTTCCTTCATAAGCTTTCTATAGTTTTCAACATACAGATCTTGTACATCTTTGGTTAGATTGATTCCTGGGTATTTTATGCTTCTTGGTGCAATTGTGAATGGGATCAGTTTCTTTATTTGTCTTTCTGTTGTTTCATTATTAGTGTAGAAGAATGCAACTGATTTCTGTACATTGATTTTGTATCCTTATAATTTCCTGAATGCATGTTTCAGTTCTAGCAGACTTTTGGTGGAGTCTATCGGGTTTCCCATGTATAATATCATGTCATCGGCAAAAAGTGAAATTTTGACTTCATCTTTGCCAATTTTGATGGCTTTGATCTCCTTTTGTTGTCTGATTGCTGATGCTAGCACTTCCAACACTACGTTAAACAACAAAGGTGAGAGTGGACATCCCTGTCGTGTTCCTGATCTCAGGGGGAAAGCTCTCAGTTTTTCTTCATTGAGGATGATATTAGCTGTGGGATTTTCATAAATGGCTTTTATGATCTTTAAGTATGTTCCTTCTATCCCGACTTTCTCGAGGGTTTTTATTAAGAAAGGATGCTGAATTGTGTCAAATGCTTTTTCTGCATCGATTGACAGGATCATATGGTTCTTATCTTTTCTTTTATTAATGTGATGTATCAAGTTGATTGATTTGTGAATGGTGAACCGGCCCTGCATCCCAGGAATGAATCCCATTTGTTCATGGTGAATAATTCTTTTTATATGCTGATAAATTTGATTTGCTAGTATATTATTTAGAATTTTTGCATCCATATTCATCAGGGATATTGGCCTGTAGTTCTCTCTTTTTACTGGGTCTCTGGTTTAGGAATCAAAGTAATACTGGCTTCATAGACTGAGCCCAGAAATTTTCCTTCCCTTTCTATTTTTTTGGAAGAGCTTGAGAAGGATAGGCATTATATCTGCATTGAATGTCTGGTAGAATTCCCCTGGGAAGCCATCTGGTACTGGAATCTTATTTGTTGGGAGATTTTTCATAACTGATTCAATTTCCTTGCTGGTTATGGATCTGTTCAAACTTTCTATTTCCTCCTGATTGAGTTTTGGAAGTGTGTGGGTGTTTAGGAATTTTTCCATTTCTTCCAGGTTGTCCAGTTTGTTGGCATATAGTTTTTCATTGTGTTCCCTGGTAATTGCTTGTATTTCTGAGGGATTGGTTGTCATAATTCCATTTTCATTCATGATTTTATCTATTTGGGTCATCTCCCTTTTCTTTTTGACAAGCCTGGCTAGAGGTGTATCAATTTTGTTTATTTTTTCAAAAAACAACTCTTGGTTTCATTGACTGGCTCTACAGGTTTTTTAGATTCTATATTGTTTATTTCTGCTCTGATCTTTATTATCTTTCTTCTGCTGCTGGGTTTGGGGTGTCTTTGCTGCTCTGCTTCTATTTCCTTTAGGTGTGCTGTCAGATTTTGTATTTGGAATTTGTCTTGTTTCCTGAGATAGGCCTGGATTGCAACGTATTTTCCTCTCAGGACTGCCTTCGCTGCATCCCAAAGCGTTTGGATTGTTGTCTTATCATTTTCATTTGTTTCCATACATTTTTTAATTTCTTCCCTAATTTCCTGGTTAACCCATTCATTCTTTAGTAGGGTGTTCCTCAACCTCCATGCTTTTGGAGGTTTTCCAGACTTTTTCCTGTGGTTGATTTCAAGCTTCATAGCATTGTCGTCCAAAAGTATGCATGGTATGATCTCATTTCTTGTATACTTATGAAGGGATGTTTTGTGACCCAGTATGTGATCTGTCTTGGAGAATGTTCCATGTGCACTCCAGAAGAAAATATATTCTGTTCTTTGGGATGCAGAGTTCTAAATAGATCTGTGAAGTCCATCTGATCCAATGTACCATTCAGGGCCCTTTTTTCTTTATTGACCATGTGTCTAGATGATCTATCCATTGTTGTAAGTCAGATACTAAAGTCCCCTACAATTACCACATTCTTGTCAATAAGGTTGCTTATGTTTGAATTGTTTTATATATTGGGGGCTCCCGTATTTGGTGCATACATATTTATAATTGTTAGTGTTTCTTGATGGATAGACCCTATAATTATTATATAATGCCCTTCTTCATCTCTTGTTACAGCCTTTAATTTAAAGTCTAGTTGTCTGATATAAGTATGGCTACCCCAGCTTTCTTTTGACTTCCAGTAACATGACAGATAGTTCTCCATCCCCTCACTTTCAATCTGAAGGTGTTCTCAGGTCTAAAATAAGTCTCTTGTAGACAGAAAATAGATGGGTCTTGGTTTTTTTATCCATTCTGATACCCTATGTCTTTTGGTTGGCGCATTTAGTCCATTTACATTCAGTGTTATTACAGAAAGATATGGGTTTAGATTCAGTGTGATGTCTGTAGGTTTCATGATTGTAGCGATGTCTCTGGTACTTTGTCTCACAGGATCCCCCTTAGGATCTCTTGTAGGGCTGTTTAGTGGTGATGAATTCCTTCAGCTTTTGTTCATTTGGGAAGACCTTTATCTATCCTTTTATTCTAAATGACAGATTTCCTGGATAAAGGATTCTCCGCTGCATATTTTTCTGTTCATCACATTGAATATTTCCTGCCATCCCTTTCTGGCTTGCCAAGTTTCAATAGAGAGATCTGTCACGAGTCTTATCAGTCTCCCTTTATATGTTAGAGCACGTTTATCCCTAGCTGCTTTCAGAATTTTCTCTTTATCCCTGTATTTTGCCAGTTTAACCATGATGTGTCATGCTGAAGATTGATTCAAGTTACGTCTGAAGGGAGTTCTCTGTGCCTCTTGGATTTCAAAGCCTTTTTCCTTCCCCAGATCAGGGAAGTTCTCAGCTATTATTTCTTCAAGTACACCTTCAGCACCTTTCCCTCCCTCTTCCTCCTCTGGAATACCACTTATGCGTAGATTATTTCTCCTTAGTGCATCACTTAGTTCTCTAATTTTCCCCTCATACTCCTGGATTTTTTTTATCTTTTCTCAGCTTCCTCTTTTTTCCATAATTTTATCTTCCAGTTCACCTATTCTCTCTTCTGCCTCTTCAATCCGAGCCGTGGTTGTCTCCATTTTATTTTGCAGCTCATTAATGGCATTTTAAGCTCCTTCTGGTTGTTCCTTAGTCCCTTGATCTCTGTTGCAATAGATTCTCTGCTGTCCTTTATACTGTTTTCAAGCCCAGTGGTTAATTTTATGACTATTATTCTAAATTCACTTTCTGTTATATTGTTTAAATCCTTTTTGATCAGTTCGTTAGCTGTCGTTATTTTGGAGGTTTTTTTGAGGGGAATTCTTCCGTTTTGTCATTTTGGAATGTCCCTGGAGTGGTGTGGAGTTGCGGGACACTTCCTCTGTGCTGTCTTGAATAATTTGCATTGGTGGGCGTGGCTGAAGTCAGACCTGATGTCTGCCTCCAGCCCACCAGTGGGGCGACAGTCAGACTGGTGTGTACCTTCTCTTCCCCTTTGCTAGGGGCGGGATTCACTGTGGGGTGGCATGGCCCATCTGGGCTACTTGCACACTGCCAGGATTGTGGTGCTGGGGATCTGGCATATTAGCTGGGGTTGATAGGCAAGGTGCACAGGGATGGGAGGGGTAGGCTCAGCTCGCTTTTCCTTCAGACATCCGCTTTGGGAGGGGCTCTGCAGCACCGGGAATGAGTCAGACCTACCAGAGTGATAGATCTGCAGAAGCATAGTGTTGGGTGTTTGTGCGGTGCAAACAAGTTCCCTGACAGCAACTGGTTCCCTTTGGGATTTTGGCTGGGGGATGGGCGAGGGAGATGGTGCTGGCGAGCGCCTTTGTTCCCCGCCAAGCTGCCCTCTGTTGTCCGGGACTCAACAGCTCTCCTTCCCGTTGTCCTCCAGCCCTCCCGCTCTCCGAGCAGAGGTGTTAACTTATAACCTTCCAGAATTTAAGTCCCAGTTGCTGTCAGAACACACTCCGTCCAGCCCCTCCACTTTTGCAAACCATACTCTGGGGCTCCTCTTTGCCCCAGCTCCCTCCCGCCAGTCCATGTAGTGCGCACCACCTCTCCGCCCTTCCTACCCTCTTCCGTGGGCCTCTCATCTACGCGTGGCTCTGGAGAATACATTCTGCTAGTCTTCTGGTGGTTTTCTGGGTTATTTAGGTAGGTGTGGGTGAAATCTAAGTGATCTGCAGGACGCGGTGAGCCCAGCATCCTCCTATGCCGCATCTTCCTAGGTGACTAAAAAAAAATCGTTTTCATTTTTGATTTTTATTAAAATATATTTCTTTGATTTTTGTTACTATATTTTTTACTTCTGTAATTTTTTTCAAATTCTACTTTACTTGCATCATTTCATTTTAGTGTACTTCACTGTATTCACCTTTACAAATTTTCAAACAATTTCTTTTCTTTCCTTTTCTTTTTTCTCTTTTTCATTTCTTTTCTTTTTCTTGAATGCATAAAGAGAAAAACTGCATTTTTACATTCAATCTCTATTAAAAAAAGTTTTTATTTAATTTTTTACTATATGTTTTGCGTTTTGTAAATTTTTTCAAATTCTATTTTACTTCCATCATTTTAGTTTAGTCTACTACAGAGTATTCATTTTTACAAATTTTCAAGCAATTTCTTTGTATTTCTTTTTTTATCTTTTTTCTCTTTTTCAGTTATTTTCTTTCTCCTTAAATACAGAAAATGAAAAAAATCAAAGGTATTTTTAATTTTTATTAAAGACATTTTTCTTTAATTTTTATATACAATATTCTTCACTTTTGCGTATATTTTTTCAAATTTTATTTTACCCCCATCATCTAATTTTAGACTACTTCTGTGTATTCATTTTTTCAAATTCTCTACAATTTCCTTTTTTTCTCCAACCTTTTTTTTCTCTAATCTGTCAAAACACTTTCAACACCTAAAAAAAAGACACCTAGGATCTAGCATCCTCTATTTGATTTTTGTTTGTGTATGTTTTTTTAATATTTAATTTAAATATTTTTTAATATATTAAATTTATTGTCAAATTGGTTTCCATACCACACCCAGAGCTCATCCCAAAAGATGCCCTCTTCAATGCCCATCACCTCCCCTTCCCTCCCTCCCACCCCCCATCAACCCTCAGTTTGTTCTCAGTTTTTTATTATTTTTTTTATTATTTATTTATTTTTTTAATATATGAAATTTATTGTCAAACTGGTTTCCATACAACACCCAGTGCTCATCCCAAAAGGTGCCCTCCTCAATAATTTTAAATTTTTTAATTTCAATTTTTCTACCTCGTTAATTCCCTTTCTCCCTTCAAAATGACAAAATGAAGGACTTCACCCCAAAGAAAGAGCATGAAGAAACGACAACCAGGGATTTAAACAACACTAAGAAGAGTTCTGAACCAGAATTTAGAATCACGATAATAATAATAATAACACCTGGAGTCGAAAATAGATTAGAATCCCTTTCTTCAGAAATAAAAGAAGTAGATAATAGCCAGAATAAAATTAAAAATGCTATAACACAGCTGTAATCACGGATGGATGCAGCGACAGCAAGAATGGACAAGGCAGAACAGAGAATCAGCAATATAGAGGACAAAGTTAGTGAGAATAATGAAGCAGAAAAAAAGGGAGATTAAAGCAAAAGAGCACATTTTAAGAATTAGAGAAATCAGTGACTCATTACAAGTGAACAACATCAGAATCATAGGGGTCCCAGAGGAGGAAGAAAGAGAGATTGGGGTAGAAGTGTTATGTGAGGAAATCATAGTGGAAACTTTCCTAACCCGGGGAAAGACACAGACATCAAAATCCAGGAAGCACAGAGGACCCCCATTAGATTCAACAAAAACCGACCATCACCAAGGCATATCATAGTCAAATTCACAAAATATTCAGGCAAGGAGAGAATCGTGAAAGCAGCAAGGGAAAAAAGTCCCTAACCTACAAGGGAAGACAGATAGGGTTTGCAGCAGACCTACCTACAGAAACTTGGCAGTCCAGAAAGGAGTGGCAGGATATATTCAGTGTGCTGAATCAGAAAAATATGCAGCCAAGAATTCTTTATCCAGCAAGGCTGTCATTCAAAATAGAAGGAGACATAAAAAGTTTACCAGACACACAAAAATTAAAGGAGTTTGTGACCACTAAACCAGCCCTGCAAGAAATTTTAAGGGGGACTTTCTGAGGGGAGAAATATGAATATATATATATATATATATATGCAAAAAAAGTTAGAAAGGACCAGAGAACACCACCAGAAGCTCCAGCTCTACAAGCATCATAATGGCAATAAATTCATATCTTTCAGTACTCACTCTACACATCAATGGATGCAATGCTCGAATCAAAACACATAGGGTAACAGAATGGATAAGAAAACAAGATCCATCTATGTGATGTTTACAAGAGACCCACTTTAGACCTAAAGACACCTTCAGATTGAAAATAAGGGGATAGAGAACCATCTATAATGCCAATGGTCAACAAAAGAAAGCCAGAGTAGCCATACTTATATCAGACAATCTAGACTTTAAAATAAAGACTGTATCAAGACATGCAGAAGGAAATTATATCATAATCAAGGGGTCTATAGACCAAGAATATCTAACAATTGTAAACATTTATGTGCCAAATGTGAGAGCACCCAAATATATAAATCAGTTAATCACAAACATATAGAAACTCATTGATAGTAATACCATAATAGTAGGAGACTTCAACACCCCACTAACAACAATGGACAGATCATCTAATCAAAAAATCAACAAGGAAACAATGGCTTTGAATGACACACTGGACAAGATGGACATCACAGATATATTCAGAACATTTCATCCTAAAACAGCAGAATATACATTCTTCTCCAGTGCACATGGAATGTTCTCCAGAATAGACTATATACTAGGACACAAATTAGCCCTCACTAAGTACAAAGAGATCGAGATCATACCATGCATATTTTCAGACCACTACACTATAAAACTCGAAATCAACCACAGAAAAAATTTGGAAAGGTAACAAATACTTGGATATTGAAGAACATCCTATAAAGAATGAATGGTCTAACCAAGCATTTAAAGAGGAAATTAAAAAGTATATGAGAGTCAATGAAATGATAACACCACAACCCAAAACCTCTGGGATGCAGCAAAGGCGGTCATAAGAGGAAAGCATATAGCAATCCAGGCCTTACTAAACAAGGAAGAATTATCTTAGATACACAACCTAATCTTACACCTTAGGGAGCTGGAAAAAGAACAGTAAATAAATCCCAAAACCAGCAGAAGCCAGGAAATAATAAAGATTGATAGAAATTAATGCTACCAAAACAACAACAACAACAACTTCAACAAACAGTAAAAGAGATCAATGAAACCAGAAGCTGGTTCTTTGAAAGAATTTACAAAATTGATAAACCACCAGCTGGCTTGATCAAGAAGAAAAAGTCAAGGACCTAAATAACTAAAATCAAGAATGAAAAAGGAGAGATTACAACCAACACAACAGAAATAAAAATAATAAGAGAATATTATGAGCAATTATATGCCAACAAAATGGGTAAAAGGGAAGAAATGGAAAATTACTAGAAACATATACACTACCAAAACTGAAACAGGAAGAAATAGGAAATTTGAACAGACCCATTAACCAGTAAGGAAATCAAATTTGTAATCAAAAATCTGCCAAAAAACAGGAGTCCATGACCAGATGGATTTTCAGAGGAGTTCTACCAAACATTTAAAGAAGAGTTAACACCTATTCTCTTGAAACTGTTCCAAAAAATGCAGATGGAAGGAAAACTTCCAAACTTTTTCTATGAAACCAGCATTACCTTGATTCCAAAACCAGAGACCTCAGTAAAAAGGAGAACTATAAACAAATTTCCCTGATGAACATGGATGCAAAAATGCTCAACTAGATATTAGCCAACCGGATCCAACAATACATTAAAAAAAATATTCACCAAGACCAAGTGGGACTTATACCTGGGATGCAGGGCTGGTTCAATATCCACAAAACAATTAACGTGATTCATCACATCAATAAAAGAAAGGACAAGAATCATATGATCCTCTCAATATATGCAGAGAAATCATTTGGCAAAATACCACATCCTTTCTTGATAAAAACCTTCCAGAAAGTAAGGATAGAAGGAGCGTACCTCAAGATCATAAAAGCCATATATGGACGACCCAAGGCTAATATCATCCTCAATGGTGAAAAACTGAGAGCCTTCCCCCTAAGGTCAGGAACAAGACAGGGATGTCCACTCTCACCACTGTTATTCAACGTAGTATTGGAAGTCTTAACCTCTGCAATCAGACAACACAAAGGAATAAAAGGCATCCAAATTGGCCAAGAGGGAGTCAAACTTTCACTCTTTGCAGATGACATGATACTCTATATGGAAAACCCAAAAGATTTCACAAAAAAACTGCTAGAATTGATTCATGAATTCAGCAAAGTGTCAGGATATAAAATCAATGCACAGAAATCGGTTGCATTCCTATACACCAAATATGAAGTGACTGAAAGAGAAATCAAGAAATTGATCCCATTTACAGTTGCACAAAAAACCATAAAATACCTAGGGATAAATCTATCCAAAGAGGTGAAAAATCTATACACTGAAAACTATAGAAAGCTTATGAAATAAATTAAAGAAGACACCAAAAGATAGAAAAAGATTCCATGCTCCTGGATAGGAAAAAAAATATTAAAATGTCGATACTATCCAAAGCAATCTACATATTCAATGCAATCCCTATCAAAGTAACACCAGAATTCTTCACAGAGCTAGAACAAATAATCCTAAAATTTGTATGTAACCAGAAAAGACCCCAAATATTCAAAGCAATCTTGAAAAAGAAAACCAAAGCAGGAGGCATCACAATCCCAGACTTCAAGCTATACTACAAAGCTGTAATCATCAAGACAGTATGGTACTAGCACAAGAACAGACACTCAGATCAGTGGAATAGAATAGAGAACCCAGAAATGGACCCACAAACGTATGGCCAACTAATCTTTGTCAAAGCAGGAAAGACTATCCAATGGAATAAAGACAGTCTCTTCAGCAAGTGATGCTGGGAAAACTGGACAGCGACATGCAGAAGAATTAAACTGGGCTACTTCCTTACACCATACCCAAAAATAAACTCAAAATGGATGAAAGACCTCAATGTAAGACAGGAAGCCATTAAAATCCTTGAAAAGAAAATAGGTAAAAACCTCTTTGATCTTAGCCACAGCAACTTCTTACTCAACACGATGCCACAGGCAAGGGAATCAAAAGCAAAAATGAACTACTGGGACCTCATCAAAATAAAAAGCTTCTGCACAGTGAAGGAAACGATCAGCAAAACTAAAAGTCAACCGACAGAATGGGAGAAGATATTTGCAAATGACATATCAGATAAAGGGTTAGTATCCAAAATCTACAAAGAACTTACCAAACTCAACACCCAAAAAACAAAGTGAAGAAATGGGCAAAAGACATGAATAGACACTTCTCCAAAGAAGACATCCAGGTGGCCAACCAACACATGAAAAAATGCTCAACATCATTCCTCATCAGGGAAATATAAATCAAAACCACAATGAGATACCACCTTACACCTGTCAAAATGGCTAACATTAACAACTCAGGCAACAACAGATGTTGGTGAGGATGTGGAGAAAGGGGATCTCTTTTGCATTGCTGGTGGGAATGCAAGCTGGTACAGCCAATGTGGAAAACACTATGGAGGTTCCTCAAAAAACTAGAAATAGAACTACCCTATGACCCAAAAATTTCACTACTATGCATTTATCCAAGGGATACACTTGTGCTGTTTTGAAGGGACACATGCACCCCCCCTGTTTATAGCAGCACTATCAACAATAGCCAAAGTATGGAAAGAGCCCAAATGTCCATTGATGGATGAATGGATAAAGGAAATTTGGTATACATATACAATGGAGTATATACTCGGCAATCAAAAAGAATGAAATCTTGCCATTTGCAACTATGTGGATGGAACTGAAGGGTATTATGCTAAGTGAAATTAATCAGAGAAAGACGAAAATCATATGACTTCACTCATATGAGGACTTTAAGAGAAAACAGATGAACATAAGGGAAGGGAAACAAAAATAATATAAAAACAGGGAGGGGACAAAACAGAAGATATTCATAAATATGGAGAACAAACTGAGGGGTTTGGGGAGGGGGGATGGGTTAATGGGTAAGGGGCATTAAGGAATCTACTCCAGAAATCATTGTTTCACTATATGCTAACTAATTTGGATGTAAATTTTAAAAAATAAAAAATAAAATTAAAAAATTGAAAACTAATAAAATGAGTCACTTCAAAAGACATAGACACACAAAGAAGAAAGAAGGAGCAAAGATTGCAATGATATAGCCAAGAAACACCTGGATCCTCTGGCAGCTTCAAGAGGGCAGAAAGGCTTCGCTGTAACCTCTCACTTTGATTTTGGACTTCTAGCCTCCAGAATTTTAAGAGAAAAAAATTCTGTTGTTCTAAGCCAAATAAATAAACAAACAAACAAACAAACAAATAAATAAATAAAATGAGTCTCTTGTAGGCAGCATATAGATGGATCGTTTTTTTGTTGTTGTTATCCATTCTGACATTCTATGCATTTTGATTGGACCTTTAGTCCATTTATATTCAGAGTGATCATTGAAAGATATGAATTTAATGGCATTGTGTTATGTGTAGAGTTGTTGTTTCTGGTAATGTTCTCTGGTCATTTCTAGTTTTTTTTTTTTTTTGGTGTTTTATTTTTCTTTTTCTCCACACAGAGTCCCTATTAAAATTTCTTGCAGGGCTGGTTTAGTGGTCACAAACTCCTTTCATTTTTGTTTGGGAAATTCTTTATCTCTCTTTCTATTCTGAATAACAACCTTGCTGGATAAAGAATTCTTGGCTGAATATTTTTCCAATTCAGCACACTGAAAATATCCTCCCACCCCTTTCTGACCTGCCACATTTCCATGGACAGATCTGCTGGGAACTTGATCTTTCTTCCCTTGTAGGTTATGGATTTGTTTTCCCTTGCTGCTTTCAGGATTATTTCTTTGACTATTTTCCTGAACTGGACTATGATATGCCTTGGTGATGACTGGCTCTTGATTAATTTAATGGGAGTTCTCTGTGCTTCTTGGATTTTGATGTCTGTGTCCTTCCCCAAATTATGGATGTTTTTAGTTATAATTTGCTCATATAAACTTTCACCTTTTTTTCTCTCTTCATCTTCTGGGACTCCTGTGATACAAATGTTATTCCTTTTTAATAAGATGCTGAGTTCTGTAAGTCTTGTATTGTGATCTTTGGCCTTTGTATCCATCTTCTTTTCAGCTTCATTACTTTCCATAATTTTGTCTTCTATATCACTGATTCACTGCTGTGCTTCATCCTCCTTACTGTCATGGCATGTACTTGAGATTGCATCTCAGTTATAGCATTTTTAATTTTAGCCTATATTTTAATTATTTTATCTCTGTGGAAAGGGATTCTCTGATGTCTTCTGTGCTTTTTTTCAACCATAGCTAGTTTTCTCATATTCGTGGTTTTAAACTTAATTCCAACATCTTACTTATATCTGTGTTGATTAAATCTCTGGCTGTGAGTTCTATTGCCTGTTCTTTATTTTTGGGGGGTAGGTGAGTTTCTCCATGTCATAATTTTTTCCAGGAAAGAAATAGAAAAGAAAGAAAAGAATAATAAAACACCACACAAACATAAAAAAAAAAAAAAAAACCCTATATCCTGGGTGTGTTTTGGTCTGCTTGTTAAAAGAATCCAGACCCTAAAATAAAATAAAATAAAATAAAATAAAGTAAAAGAAAATAAAAATAAAAATAAAATAATATGTATATATGAAAAAATATATAAGTATAAAAACAATATTAGTAAAAAGTAAAAGGAATTAAGAAACTAAGAAAAAAGTGAAAAAAGTAAACAAAAGTAAAATGGAATTTAGATCCCATTTCCCCTATAGCTGAAGCTTTGCAGTGCTATGATAGTAGACTTGGTGCAAAATAGTTGCTTATGCTGGTCTTCTGGCTGGAGGGGCTTGCTACATTGTTTCTCTGGTGGACGTGTTTCAATGGAAATGCGCCTCTGGGGGTGAATAGGGACAGAGTTTGGTGTACGTGTCTCCAGCCTCCACTAGATGGCGGTGTTTTGCTCTGTGAAAGCTTTCAGCTCTGAAAGGCATAATGAATATGGCTGCGCTTGGCTGGATAGCCTCATAGCCTAACTCTTCAGGGAAACCTCAGAGAAAAGCAATTAATCACCACTCTTGTGTCCCTAGTTTCCATTAGAACCCCGCCTGTGTTGCTCAGCTTGTGTCTAAGTTTTTTATTCCCAGTGTGCAAATGAGTTTCAAAACTCCAAATTTTAGAGATTCCTGTGGGGCAGACCTGCACTGCTCCCCTGGAGGAAGGTCTTGCCAAGCTTTTGCCAGCCCATGAGAAAAAAAGAAGTGCCATGACTGTGCTGTTGTTTAGTGTTTATATCAAAACAGCAGAAAGCAGGCACCCATGCTTGCAGCCCTCTGCCATAGTGAGTCCTCTCTTACACCTGGAAACAGTATAGCACTTTGGTGTGACCCTTCTTTCTTGTGACCCAAGGGATCCTTAGACCACACTAATATTCCTGGGATTCTACACCACTTCAGCACTTGAGCACCTTTAAACCTGGCACTTCCCCCATGGTAGGGAATGGCTAAAAGTTCAGATTTTGTGCTCCTCTGCTTATACTAATTTTTAGTAGACTCCTTCAGCTGGTTCCCTCTTAACCACCACACCCAGACCAATATCTCTCCTGGTAAATTTTACACTTCCTACCCCCCAGTGTTCCCTTTTCTACATGTAATCTTGCAGTTTTTGTTCATGCAGACCTCCGGTTGATTTCTTGGGTGTTCAGAATGATTTTATTACTATCTAGCTGTGTTCAAGGAATGAGACAAGCATGGGGTCTCCCTACTCCTCCACCATCTTAACTCCACTGAGCTGATCATATGGTTTTCACTCTTTCTCCTCTTGGTGTGGTATATCATGTTAATTGATTTGTGAATAGTGAACAACCCTTGTATCCCAGGAATAAATCTAACTTGATTATGGTGAATGATATTTTAAAATATATTGCTGGATTTGTTTTGTGAATGTTTTGTTCAGGATTTTTGCATCTATGTTCATCAGAAATATTGACCTATAGTTCTCTTTTATTGTAGTATCTCTGGTTTTGGTATCAGGGTAATGCTGGCCTCATAGAATGAATATGAGTTTCCATTCCAGTTTCCATTTCCCTTTTATTTTTGGAATAGTTTGAGAAGAATTGATATTAACTCTTCTTTTTTTTTTCAACGTTTATTTATTTTTGGGACAGAGAGACAGAGCATGGACGGGGGAGGGGCAGAGAGAGAGGGAGACACAGAATCCGAAACAGGCTCCAGGCTCTGAGCCATCAGCCCAGAGCCTGACGCGGGGCTCGAACTCACAGACCGCGAGATCGTGACCTGGCTGAAGTCGGACGCTTAACCGACTGCGCCACCCAGGCGCCCCGATATTAACTCTTCTTTAAATGGTAGAATTCATCTCTAAAGACCACTAGTCCTGGACTTTTGTTTGTTGGGAGTTTTTTGATCACTGATTCAATTAATTGCTGGTAATCAGTCTGTTCAAATTTTCTTTCTTCCCACTTCAGTTTTGGGAGGTTATATATTTCTAGGAATTTATCCATTTCTTCTAGGTTGTCCAATATTTTGGCATATAATTTTTCATAACATTCCCTCACAATCCTTTGTATTTCTGTGGTGTAGGTTTTTATTTTCTGCTGTCACTTTTGATTTGGTCCATTTCTCTCTCTCTCTCTCTCTCTCTCTCTCTCTCTCTCTGATAAGTTTGGCTAAAGGTTTTATCCATTTTGTTTGTTTTTTTTCAAATAAATAGTTCCTGGTTTCACTAATCTGTTCTACTGAACTTTTTAGTTTCTATTTCATTTATTTCTGCTCTTTATTATGTCATTCCATCTAATGTTTTTGGGTTTTGTTTGTTATTCTTTTTCTAGGTTCTTTACGTGTAAGAACCTTACGTGTAAGGTTTGGTTATTTATTTGAGATTTTCCTTGCTTCTTGAGATAGGCCTATATTATATAAACTTACCTCTGAGAACAGCTTTTGCTGCATCCTGATCATTTTGGACCATTGTGTTTTCATTTCTCTCTATGTAGTTTTTAAATTCCCTCTTTGATTTCTTGATTGAGCCATTCATTTATTCATAGCATGTCATTTAATCTCCACATATTTGTGGTCTTTTCAGATTTTTTCATGTGTTTGATTTATACTTTCATAGTGTCGTGGTCATAAAAGATGCATGGTATGACTTCAATTTTTTTGAATTTGTTGAGATGTTTTGTGGCCTAATATGTGATCTATTCTAGAGGATATTCTGTGTACCCTTGAAAAGAATATGTATTATGCTGTTTTAGGATGGAATGTTTTGAATATATCTGTTAAATCCATCTGGTCCACTGTGTCATTGAAAGCCACATTTCCTTATTGATTTTCTGTTTGTATGATCTGTCCATTTGATGTAAGTGGGGTTTTAACATTCCCTACATTTATTGTATTACTAATAAGTTTGTCATTAACTGCTTTATGTATTTGGGTGCTTCCATGTTCAGTACATAAATATTTACAATTGTTATACCTTCTTATTGGATTTTTCTGTCTATGATTATATAATGTTCTTTGTGTCTTTTTATTTTCTTTGTTTTAAAGTCTATTTTGTTTGGTGTAAGTATTACTACCCTGGCTTTCTTTCACATACATTTGCATGATAAATGCTTTAAGACTGAAATGAATCATTTGTCTTTAAATTTCTAAAATTTCTCTAAGACTGAAATGAGTCATTTGTTGGCAGCATATACATTTTTCATTTTTAAATCTATTTTGTCACCCCATGTCTTTTTTAAAAATTTACTTATTTAAATTCAAGTTAGTTAACATACAGTGTAGTATTGGTTTCAGAAGTACAACCCAGTAAATCATCACTTGCATATAACACCCAGTGCTCATCTCAACAAGTATGACGATTTATTTCACTGACTGATTTATTTCACTTAGCATGATACAATCTAGATCCATCCACGTTGTTGCAAATGGAAATATTTCATTTTTTTATCTCTGAGTATTATATATATATATATATATATATATATATACCACATCTTCTATATCCATTCATTAGTTGATGGACATTTGGGCTCTTTCCCTAATTTGCTATCATTGATAGTGCTCCTAAAAACATTGGGGTGCATGTGCCCCTTCAAATCAGCATTTTTGTATCCTTTTGATAAATACTTAGGAGTGTAATTAATGGGTCATAGGGTAGTTTTATTTTGAATTTTTTCAGGAATCTCCATCCTGTTTTCCAGAAGTGGCTCCACCAGTTTGCATTCCTACCAACAGTGCACAGGGTGCATCAACATCTGTTGTTTGCAGAGTTGTTAATTTTACACATTCTGAGAGCTGTGAGGTAGTATTTCATTGTGGTTTCATTTGTATTTCCCTGATGATGAGTTATGTTGAGCATCTTTTCATGTGTCTGTTAGCCATCTGGATGTCTTCTTTTGAAAAATTGATGTCTTTTGTCCATTTATTACTGGATTATTTTTTTGGGGGGGGTGTTGAGTTTGATAAGTTTTTATACATTTTGGGTACTAACCAATCTAATATGGATACCATCCAATATGTCATTTGCAAATATCTTCTCCCATTCCATAAGTAGCATTTTAGATTTGTTGATTGTTTCCTTCACTGTACAGAAGCTTTTTATCTTGATGAAACCCCAATAATTCATTTTTGCTTTGATTTATCTTGCTTCTGGAGACATGTCTAGTAAGAAGCTGGTGCGGCCAAGGTCAGAGAGGTTGCTGCCTGTTTCCTCTTGTAGGATTTTGATGGTTTCCTGTCTTACATTTAGGTCTTTCATCCATTTTTAGTTTATTTTTGTGTATGGTGTAAGAAAGACGTTTAGTTTCATTCTTGTGCATGACACCGTCTAATATTCCCAACACCATTTGCTGAAGAGATTGTGATTTTTCCATTGGATATTCTTTCCTGCTTTGTTGAAGATGAATTGACCCTACATTTGTGGGTCCATTTCTGTTCCATTGATCTATGTGTCTGTTCTTGTGCCAGTACCATACTGTCTTGATGAATACAGTTTTGTAATACAGCTTGAGTTATAGCTCTGCGAGGAATGCTGGTGTTATTTTGATAGGGTTTGCATTGAATGTGTAGATTGCTTTGAGCAGTATCGACATTTTATCAATATTTTTTTCTTCCAATCCATGAGCATGGAATGTTCCTTGTGCCTTCTTCAATTTCTTTCATCAGTGTTCTATAATTTTCAGAGTACAGATCTTTTACCTATTTGGTTAGGTTTATTCTTAGGTGTCATGGTTTTTGGTAAAATTGTAAATGGGATAAATTCCTTGGTTTCTCCTTCCACCGCTTCATTATTGGTGTATAAAAATGCAACCAATTTCCATATGTTGATTTTATATCCTGTGACTTTGCTGAATTCACATATCAGTTCTAGTATTTTTTGGCACCCTATGTCTTTTTATTGTAAAGTATAACACATTTACATTCAAAATAGTTATTCATAGGTATGTGTTTATTGCCATTTTTAACTTGTTTTATGGTTCTTTTTGTAGTTTTTGTCTGTTCCTTTCTTCCCTTGTTTTCTTCTTTCATGATTAGTTGGTTTTCTTTAGAGATATACATGGATTCCTTTCTCTTTTTTTTTAGCATATATATTACTGGTTGTTTTATTTGTGGTTACATTTACATTTGTATATAAAATTTTCTGCATATAGCAGTCTATATTAAGTAGATGGCTGCTTAAGTGTGAACCCATTCTTTCCTCCTCTTGCTTTTAGTTATATTATGTTATATTTTACATCTTTTTTATTTTGTAAGACCCTTGAGTGGCTTTTTCAGAAAAAAATTATTTTTACTGCTTTTGTATTTCCTACTTTTCTTAATCTTACTTATGGTATTTACTTTCCACTCAGAGTCGCCTTTCACATTTCTTTCAAGGCTCATTTTAGTGGTCATGAATTCTTCTAACTTTGTTTTGTCTGGAAACTCTTTATTTCTCCTTGCATTCTGAATGATAGCTTTTCTGGATAGAGTATTCTTGGCTGAAAACTTTTCCTTTCAGTCCTTTGAATATGCCATGTCACTCCCTTCTAGCCTGCAAAGTTTCTACTGAAAAATCCACTGACAGCTTAATGGGGTTTCCTTTGTACATGTGTGGTTTGTTTCTCCTTTAAAAAGTCTCTATCACCTCCTTTTTTTTTAATTAAATCCAAATTAGATAACATAAAGTGTAATAATAATTTCAGGAATAGAATTTAGCTGTTCATCACTTACATTATACCACCCATTGTTCATCCCAACAAGTGCCGTCCTTAATGCCCATTGCCCATTTAGCCAATTTCCACACCCAACTCCCCACCAGCAACCCTAAGTTTGGTCTCTGTATTTAAGAGTCTTTTATGGTTTGCCTCCCTGTCTCTTTTTATTTTATTTTTGTATCCCTTCCCCTATGTTCATCTGTTGTGTTCTTTAAATTCAACATATGGGGGCGCCTGGGTGGCTCAGTCGGTTAAGCGTCTGACTTCGGCTCAGGTCACGATCTCGCCGTCCGTGAGTTCGAGCACTGCATCGGGCTCTGGGCTGATGGCTCAGAGCCTGGAGCCTGCTTCCGATTCTGTGTCTCCCTCTCTCTCTGCCCCTCCCCCGTTCATGCTCTGTCTCTCTCTGGCTCAAAAATAAATAAAACGTTAAAAAAATTAAAAAAAATAAATAAATTCAACACATGAGTGAAATCATATGATATTTGTCTTTGACTGACATTTCGATTAGCATGATACATTCTAGTTCCATCAACATTGATGCAATTTGAAAGATTTCATACTTTTTTATCACTGAGGAATATCTGATTATATATATATATATGCACCACATTTCTTTATCTATTCATCAGATTATGGACATTTGAGCTATTTTCATAATTTGCCTATTATCTCTAGTGCTGCTATAAAGATTTGAGTGCATGTGCCCCTTCAAATCAGCATTTCTGTATCCATGGATAAATACCAATAGTGCAATTTCTGGGTCATAAGATAGTTTTATTTTTAATTTTTTGAGCAATCTACATATTGTTTTCCAGTGACTGCACCAGTTTGCATTTCCACCAACAGTGCAAAAGTTTCCTCTTTGTGTCCCTGCCAACATCTCTTGAGGCCTGAATTGTTAATTTTAGCCATTCTGACAGGTGTGAGGTGGTATCCCACTGTCGTTTTGATTTGTATTTCCCAGATGATGAGTGATGTTGAGCATCTTTCACTATGTCTGTTAGCCATTTGGATGTCTTCTTTGGAAAAGTGTCTATTGATATATTTTGCCCATTTCTTGACTGGATTGTTTGGTTTTGGGGTGTTGAGTTTCATAAGTTTTTATAGATTTTGGATACTAACCCTTTATCTGATATGTCATAGGCAAATATCTTCTTCCATTCCGATGGTTTCCTTTTAGTTTTGTTTCAATCACTGTGCAGAAAGTTTTTATCTCGATGAGATTGAAATAGTTCATTTTTGTCTTTGTCTCCTTGCCTAAGGAGACATGTCAAGTAAGAAGTTGCTGCAGCTGAGGTCAAACAGGTTGTTGACTACTTTATCCTCTAGGATTATGATATCTTCCTGTCTCAATTTTAGGTATTTCATCCATTTTGAGTTTATTTTTATGTATGGTGTAAGACAGTGGTCAAGATTCATTCTTTTGCATGTTGATTTCCAGTTTACCCAGCAAAATTTGCTAACGAGACATTTTTTTTCCATTGGATATTCTTTCCTGCTTTGTCAAAGATTAGACCGCCATATATTTATGGGTCCATTTCTGGGTTCTTTATTCTGTTACATTGATCTATGTGTCTATTTTGTGCCAGTGCCATACTGTCTTGATGATTACAGCTTTGTAATACAGCTTGAAGTGCTGAATTGTGATGCATCCAGCTTTGGTTTTATTTTTCAACATGACTGACTATTCAGGACCTTTTCTGGTACCAAACAATTGTTTGTTTTAGCTCTGTGAAAAATGCTGGTGTTATTTTGATGGGGATTGCATTGAATATGTAGATTACTTTGGATTACTATCAACATTTTAACAATAGTTGTTCTTCTAATTCCTGAGTTTGGAATATTGTTACTTTTTTTTGTGTCTTCTATTTTTTCATAAGCTTTCTATAGTTTTCCATCTATAGATTATGCCACTTTCGTTAGGTTTATTCGTAGAAATTTTATGGGTTTTGGTGCCATTGTAAATGGGATGGATTCCTTCTATTTCTCTTTCTGCTACATCATTATTTGTGTATGGAAATGCAACAGATTCATGTAAATTGATTTTATATCCTGTGACATTGCTGAATTCATGGATCAGTTCTAGCAGGTATTTTTTGGTGGAATCTTTTGGATTTTCCACATAGAGTATCATTTTCTTTGCAATGAGTGAAAGGTTGACTTCCTCCTTTCTGATTTGGAAACCTTTTATTTCTTTGTGTTTGATTACTTAGGTTAGGACGTCCAACAGTATGTTGAATAACAGTGATGAGAGTGGACATCCTTGTAGCATTCTGGGCTTTAGGGGGAAAGCTCTAAATTTTTCCCCATCGAGGATGATATTAGCGGTGGATCTTTCATGTATGGCTTTTATGATCTTGAGGTATGATTCTTCTTTTTTTTAAAAAAATTTACAGCCAAGTTACTTAGCATATATTGCAACAATGATTTCAAGGGTAGATCCCTTAAAGTCTCTTACCCACTTAACCCATACCCTCTCCAACAATCCCTCCAGTAACCCTCTGTTTGTTCTCCATACTTAAGAGTCTCTTATGTTTTTCCCCCCTCCGTGTTTTTATATTATTTTTGGATCCCTTCCCTTGTGTTCATCTGTTCTGTGTCTTGAAGTCCTCATATTAGTGAAGTCATATGATATTTGTCTTTCTCTGACTAATTTCGCTTAGCATAATACCCTCTAGTTCCATCCATGTAGTTACAAATGGCAAGATTTCATTCTTTTTGATTGCCAAGTAATACTCCATCACACACACACACCCACACACACACACCTCATCCTCTTTATGGATATATATATATATATATATATATCCCGTCGTCTTTATCCACTCATCCAACAATGGACATTTGGGCTCTTTCCATACGTTGGCTATGGTTGATAGTGCTGCTATAAACATGGGAGTGCATGTGTCCCTTTGAAACAGCATATCTGTATCCCTTGGATAAATACCTAGTAATGCAATTGCTGGGTCGCAGGGTAGTTATTTTTTAAATTTTTCGAGGAACCTTGATACCGTTTTCCAGAGTGGCTGGATTTAAATTCCCACCAGCAATGCAAAAGAGATCCTCTTTCTCCGCATCCTTGCCAACATCTGTTGTTGCCAGAACTACCCTATGATCCAGCAATTACACAGCTAGGTATTTACCCAGAAAATACCAAAATACTAATTCAAAGGTATGTATGAACCCTGATGTTTATAGCAGCATTATTACAATGGCCAATTATGGAAACAGCCCAAATTTCCATCGACTGATGGAAATGGATAAAGAAGTGGTATATATACAATGGAATATTACTCAGCCATAAAAACAAATGAAATGTTGTCATTTGTGAGGACTTGAATGGAGCTATAGAGTATTATGCTAAGTGAAAAATCTGTCAAAGAAAGACAAATTCCATATTATTTCACTAATTTGTGGAATTTAAGAAACAAAACAAATGAGCAAAGGAGAAAGAGAGAGAGTGAGAGAGAGAGGAAAACCAAGAAACAGACTTTCAAATATAGAGTATAAACTGATGTTTACCAGAGGGTTGTGTGGGTAGGGGCATGTGTTAAATAGGTGATGGGGATTAAGGAGTGCACCTGTGATGAGAACTGTGTATTGTATGGAAATGCATCACTGTATTGTACAACTGAAACTAATATGTTAATACTGTATGTTATCTCACTGGAATTTCAATAAAAACTGAAAAAAGGACACCTACTCAGGGATTCAAGATCCATTATCTTTCCATGATTTCTTCCACTAGAATTAATTACTTCTTCTATAGACCCAGGTTTAAGTCTTTTTCTCAGGATGTATCACATGCTCTGATTCCTCACGGGCTTGTACTTTTCCCCTGATTAGACTGTGAACTTCTTGCTAGTACAGATGTCTTTTCAAATTTTGTATCTCATAACTCAGCTCAGCTCCTGGAAAACCATCTCTGTTTTCTAAATGAATGGTTTTTTTTAAATGTATTGTCAAATTGATTTCCATACAACACCCAGTGCTCCTTCCAACAGGTGCCCTCCTCAACACCCATAACCCACCCTCCCCTCACTCCCACTCCCCATCAAACCTCAGGATATTCTCAGTTTTTAAGAGTCTCATATGGTTGGCTCTCTCCCTATCTGAACTTTTGTTTTTCCTTCCCCTCCCCCATGGTCTTCTGTTAAGTTTCTCAGAATCCACATAAGAGTGAAAACATATGGTATCTGTCTTTCTCTGTATGGCTTATTTCACTTAGCCAAACACTCTCCAGTTCCATCCACGTTGCTACAAAAGGCCATATTTCATTCTTTATCATTGCCACATAGTACTCCATTGTGTATATAAACCACAATTTCTTTATCCATTCATCAGCTGATGGACATTTAGGTTCTTTCCATAATTTGGCTATTGTTGAAAGTGCTGCTATAAACATTGGGGTACAAGTGCCCCTATGCATCAGCACTCCTGTATCCCTTGGGTAAATTCCTAGCAGTGCTATTGCTGGGTCATAGGGTAGATCTAGTTTAATTTTTGAGGAACCTCCTCACTATTTTCCAGAGTGGATGCACCACTTTCCATTCCCACCAACAGTGCAAGAGGGTTCCCGTTTCTCCGCATCCTCTCCAGCATCTGTAGTCTCCTGATTTGTTTATTTTAGTCACTCTGACTTGCATGAGGTGATATCTCAGTGTGGTTTTGATTTTTATTTCCCTGATGAGGAGTGACGTTGAGCATCTTTTCATGTGCCTGTTAACCATCTGGATGTCTTTTTTAGAGAAGTGTCTATTCATGTTTTGTGCCCATTTCTTCACTGGATTATTTGTTTTTCGGGTGTGGAGTTTGGTGAGCTCTTTATAGATTTGGATACTAGCCCTTTGTCTGATATGTCATTTGCAAGTATCTTTTCCCATTCCGTTGGTTGCCTTTTCATTTTGTTGATTGTTTCCTTTGCAGTGCAGAGGCTTTTTTTCTTCGTGAGGTCACAATAGTTCATTTTTGCTTTTAATTCCCTTGCCTTTGGAATGTGTCAAGTAAGAAATTGCTGCGGCTGAGGTCAGAGAAGTTTTTTTTCCTGCTTTCTCCTCTAGGGTTTTGAGCTTTCCTGTCTCACATTCAAGTCCTTTATCCATTTTGAGTTTATTTTTATGAATGGTGTAAGAAAGTGGTCTAGTTTCATTCTTCTGCATGTTGCTATCCAGTTCTCCCAGCACCATTTGTTAAAGAGACTGTCTTTTTTCCCATTGGATATTCTTTTCTGCTTTGTCAAAGTTTAATTCGCTATACTTTTGTGGGTCCAATTCTGGAGTCCCTATTCTATTCCATTCGTCTTTGTGTCTGTTTTTGTGCCAATACCATGCTGTCTTGATGATGACAGCTTTGTAGTAGAGGCTAAAGTCTGGGATTGTGATACCTCCCGCTTTGGTCTTCTTCAAAATTACTTTGGCTATTAAGCGTCTTTTGTGGTTCCATACAATTTTAGGATTGCTTGTTCCAGCTTCGAGAAGAATGCTGGTGCAATTTTAATTGGGATTGCATTGAATGTGTAGATAGCTTTGGGTAGTATTGACATTTTGACAATATTTATTCTTCCAATCCATGAGCATGGAATATTTTTCCATTTTTTTGTATCTTCAATTTCCTTCATAAGGTTTCTATAGTTTTCAGCATACAGATCTTTTACATCTTTGGTTAGGTTTATTCCTAGGTACTTTATGATTATTGGTGCAATTGTGAATGGGATCAGTTTCTTTATTTGTCTTTCTGTTGCTTCATTATTAGTGTATAAGAATGCAACTGATTTCTGTACATTAATTTTGTATCCTGCGACTTTGCTGAATTCATGTATCAGTTCTAGCAGACTTTTGGTGGAGTCTATCGGATTTTCCATGTATAATATCATGTCATCTGCAAAAAGTGAAAGCGTGACTTCATCTTTGCCAATTTTGATGCCTTTGATTTCCTTTTGTTGTCTGACTGCTGATGCTAGAACTTCCAACACTATGTTAAACAACAAAGGTGAGGGGCGCCTGGGTGGCTCAGTCAGTTGAGCGTCCGACTTTGGCTCAGGTCATGATCTCACAGTCTGTGGGTTCGAGCCCCGCATCGGGCTCTGTGCTGACCGCTTGCTCAGAGCCTGGAGCCTGCTTCAGATTCTGTGTGTCCTCTCTCTGCCCCTCCCCCGCTCACGCTTTGTCTCACTCTGTTTCTCAAAAATAAATAAATGTAAAAAAAAATTAAAAAAAAAACAAAGGTGAGAGTGGACATCCCTGTCGTGTTCCTGATCTCAGGGGGAAAGCTCTCTGTTTTTCCCCATTGAGGATCATATTAGCTGTGGGGTTTTCATACATGGCTTTTATGATGTTTAAGTATGCTCCTTCGATCCCAACTTTCTTGAGGGTTTTTGTTAAGAAAGGATGCTGAATTTTGTCTAATGCTTTTTTCTGCATCTACTGACAGGATAATATGGTTCTTTTCTTTTCTTTTATTAATGTGATGTATCACATTGTTTGATTTGCGAATGTTGAACCAGCCCCTCAGCACAGGAATGAATCCCACTTGATCATGGTGGATAGTTCTTTTTATATGATGTTGAATTCGATTTGCTAGTATCTTACTGAGAATTTTTGCATGCATATTCATCAGGGATATTGGCCTGTAGTTGTCTTTTTGGCTGGGTCTCTGTCTAGATTAGGAATCAAAGTAATACTGGCTTCATGAATGAGTCTGGAAGTTTTCCTTCCCTTTCTATTTTTTGGAACAGCTTGAAAAGGATAGGTATTATATCTGCATTGGATGTCTGGTAGAATTCCCCAGGGAAGCCTTCTGGTCCTGGGCTCTCATATGTTGGGAGATTTTTCATGACTGATTCAATTTCTTCACTGGTTATGGGTCTGTTCAAATTTTCTGTTTCTTCCTGTTTGAGTTTTGGAAGTGTGTGGGTGTTTAGGAATTTGTCCATTTGTTCCAGGTTGCCCAGTTTGTTGGAATATAATTTTTCGTAGTATTCCCTGATAATTGCTTGTATTTCTGAGGGACTGGTTGTCATGATTCCATTTTCATTCATGATTTTATCTATTTGGCTCCTCTCCCTTTTCTTTTTGAGAAGCCTGCTAGAGACGTATCAATTTTGTTTATTTTTTTCAAAAAACAACTCTTGGTTTCATTGATCTGCTCTACAGATTTTTTAGATTCTATATTGTTTATTTCTGCTCTGATCTTTATTACCTCTCTTCTTCTACTGGGTTTGGGGTGTCTTTGCTGCTCTGCTTCTATTTCCTTTAGGTGTGCTGTTAGATTTTGTATTTGGGATTTTTCTTGTTTCTTGAGATAGGTCTGGATTGCAATGTATTTTCCTCTCAGGACTGCCTTCACTGCATCCCAAAGTATTTGGATTGTTGTATTTTCATTTTCATTTGTCTCTATATATATTTTTTAATTTCCTCTCTGATTTTCTGGTTGACCCATTCATTTTTTAGTAGGGTTTTCTTTAATCTCCATGCTTTTGGAGGTTTTCCAGACTTTTTCCTGTGGTTAATTTCAAGTTTCATAGCATTGTGGTCTGAACGTGTGCATGGTATGGTCTCAATTCTTTTGTGCTTATGAAGAGCTGTTTTGTGACCCAGTATGTGATCTACCTTGGAGAATGTTCCATGTGCACCCGAAAAGAAAGTATATTCTGTTGCTTTGGGCTGCAGAGTTCTAAATATACCTGTCAAGGCCATCTGATCCAATGTATCATTCAGGGTCCTTGTTTCTTTATTGATCCTGTGTCTAGATGATCTATCCATTACTGTAAGTAGAGTATTAAAGTCTCCAGAAATTACCACATTCTTATCAATAAGGTTGCTCATGTTTGTGATTAATTGTTTTATATATTTGGGGGCTCTCATATTCGGTGCATAAACATTTATAATTGTTAGCTCTTCCTGATGGATAGACCCTGTAATTATTATATAATGCCCTTCTTCATCTCTTGCTACAGCCTTTAACTTAAAGTCTAGTTTGTCTGATATAAGTATAGCTACTCCTGTTGTCTTTTGACTTCCAGCAGCATGGTAGATAGTTCTCCATCCCTTCACTTTCAATCTGAACGTGTCCTCTGGTCTAAAATGAGTCTCTTGTAGACATCAAATAGATGGGTATTTTTTTTATCCATTCTGATACCCTATGTCTTTTGGTTGGAACATTTAGTCCATTTTCATTCAGTGTTATTATTGAAAGATATGGGTTTAGAGTCCTTGTGATGTCTGTAGGTTTCATGCTTGTAGTGATGTCTCTGGTACTTTGTGGTCCTTGCAACATTTCACTTACAGAATTCTGCTTAGGATCTTTTGTAGGGCTGGTTTAGTGGTGATGAATTCCTTCAGTTTTTGTTTGTTTGGGAAGACATTTATCTCTCCTTTTGTTCTGAAGGACGGGATTGCTGGATAAAGGATTCCCGGCTGCATATTTTTTCTGTTCATCACATATTAGAATTCTTGCCATTCTTTTCTGCCCTGCCAAGTTTCACTAGATAAGTCTGATACTACCCTTACATGTCCATCTTTGTATATCAGGGCCTGTTTATCCTTAGCCACTTTCAGAATTTTCTCTTTATCTTTGTCTTTTGCCAGTTTCACTATGATATGTCATGCAGAAGATCGATTCAAGTTATTTCTGAAGGGACTTCTCTGTGCCACTTGGATTTCAATACATGTTTCCTTTCCCAGATCAGGGACGTTGTCAGGTATGATTTGTTCAAGTACACCTTCAACCCCTTTCTCTATCTTCTTCTTCTGGAATTCCTATGATATGGATATTGTTCTGTTTAATTACTTCACTTAGTTCTCTAATTATCCCCTCATACTCCTGGAATTTTTTATGTCTCTTTTTTCTCAGCTTCCTCTTTTTCCATAACTTTATCTTCTAAGTCATGTATTTTCTCCTCTGCCTCTTCAATCCATGCTATGGCTACCTCCATTTTATTTTGCACCTCATTTATAGCATTTTTAGCTCCTCATGACTATTTCTTTGCCCCTTGATCTCTGTAGCAGTAGATTCTATGCTGTCTTATATGCTTTTTTTAAAGCCCAGTCTAAATGAATAATGAAATGAATAAACAAACTTACTAGATGGTTTAGAGAAAATCATTTCTATTCCCTGTAAGTTTGCAAGATTTAGAACAGGGATCATTACTGTCCTCACAACTTTTTAAGATAAAATAATTATTTCCAATTTTAACATTCTGATAAAATTATAGAGATAAAAGTTTAGTGATTGCCAGGGTAGTGGGGGGACAGGACCGATTACAAATAGACATGAGCAAAATTTCTGCGATGATGAAAGTGTTCTCCATTATGATGGTTTTTGTGGTTACATGACTATACATATGTGTTAAAACACATAAAATTATAGACTTAAACTTGGTGTGTTTTATGATATGTAAATTATACTGTAATAAAGCTGACCAAATGGTCTAGATTCTCAAGAAAAAAGGAGCTCTAAAATCCAAGGCCATGAAGGTAATCTAGGGGATGTAGTAAGGAGAACACACCTGATAATAAAGACATCAAAGTTCCAATTTGGTTTTGTCAACAGTTATCTAGGTGATCTTAAACAAGTAATTTAATTTCTCTAAGATATTCTGTGCCTCTGTCAAATAAGGACAATACCTGATTTGGCCTCCCAGAATACAAGTCTCCAATGAGATAATGTATATGGCTGCACTTTAAAAAGTTCAACATTCATTTTATTGTGACCGGAATCTCCACTCCTTACAGAAAAATTTAACCAGATACAGAGAAGACTGTCTAGAACCCAGAGTTGAAGGAAATAGAATGGATCCTGAAACTCAAAGTTCACCCTCACCAACTTCTATAAAGAGAGCTTATCAACTGATAAAGAAATTTCCTTTGGAAAGTGTTTTCTCAGCCTACACTTGGGAAAAGGAGACTGTCGATTTTTAATTTCTGGGAGAAAGTTAGGTTGGATTTTTGATAGATGAAACATGAGGGTTGCAGAAGCAAAAAGAAAGCACCGAGTGGGAGCCAACATCATTTTCCCCTTGGAGTTCTGGGGACCTAGGTATTTGTCTTGCCTCCAGTGCATCCCAACTAGAGCTTCCTAATTTGTTGCCATGGGGGCACCATCATAGCATGTTTTTCTGGATGATATCATCAGCTGGTGCTCAGTCTCCTAAGGTCAAGGCCAGCCAAGCTAGGTCCAGAGAGAAGACAACAGATGGTAGGAGTTGTAGAGAGAGAATATGGATAGATCTATTTTCTTTAAGACCTACTGCAGATATCCTACAATCTTCCTCAAGTGGAAGTATGAAATGGGGATCAGGTCAACTCTTAAACTAAAGTAACCCTCAACTTCATAACGCATCTCCCTGGACAAGAGTTTCTAAGTGGTAGTGGTCATTAAACAAGCCTGAACTGCTGTGACTACAAACCTATTTCTGAGTAGGAGCATTAAAATGGGAGGGTGGTAGTTGTAAAACTAAGCTATTAGGCCAGACATCTCTGGGAGTTACATTCTCAGCTTTCATTGCTTACCAGGGTTTTGCCATAGAGCTGTACCCTTATACGTCCAAACATCCTTGCTCTCGGTTAGACGGCCTCATGCAGACACACAGACGCACTGGAAGACAGACATTTGTACACACCCTCAAGCAAAAATATGCAAATGAATAGGTTCATAGGTTCAAACATATGCACACACAAAAAAGCACCAGATGTCAAAACACCCAGATACACCCATAAAAAGGATGTGTGCGTGTGTGTCTGTGTGCGTGTGTGTGTTTATACAAACACAGACACACATAAGCAGAAAGTTAAGTTAAAAAACACACACACGTAGTCATGATGCTCAGGGACACTTGTAATGCATCAAAGAAATAGTTTAACAGTCATGTAGATGGGAAAATGCACATATAGGCATACATGTTCAGGAATGCACATGCTCAGAGATATATAGCAAGAAGGCTACACTTATAAAGGTTTGCATAAATATTCAATAGCAAGGATATAAAGAGCCATAGGCAAAGAAGCCTGCTAACACCATGTAAATAAACCTGTTAACACTGTATTCTTAGACACCAGCTATTGTATCTGCATTTATGAAACACTTTCCCCAAGGAAATGGTCATAAATATGCCACCAGTCAGGAGAGAAGATGATAATTACCCAAAGAATGTAATAAAAGCAAACCAGGGTTTAAAATCACACAACTTGAGTGCCTTGGTGGCTCAGTTATGTGTTTGATTCAGTTTGTTGAGCATCCGACTCTTGATTTCAGATCAGGTCATGATCTCACAGTTCATGAGATCGAACACCAATCTGTCGCTGTGGAGTCTGCTTAGGATTTTCTCTCTCTCTCTCTCTCTCTCGATAAAAATAAACAAAAAATATCTCACAGGTCTCCCCATCTGCCATGGGAAAGGCAGCCAAAGACAGTGCTCCCAACTTTTTTATGTAGCCATAAAATAACTCAGAAACGCATTTTTAAAATTGCTGCCATTTCCACATGATGGAAGCTCCAATACTTGTAATATGCCTAAGAAAAAGAATGCTTAGAGGAAATAAATGGTCCCAAGAGGCCTGGAAAGTTCCAAAGGAACTAAGAGATCTTACTTCATTAACTTGCTTGTTTCCTGGTCCCTGGGGCTTCCAGTATCCACCAATGTTTGTGTAGGTTTCTAGTGTCTTGAAGCCCTGATCCAAGAGCCTATGGTGAGAGAATACCCTTTAGGTTGATTCTACACTCCAGCACCTTTTAGAGAGGTCTTATTGCAGGTCTTCCTGGTCAACCTTTCAGAACCACCAGTAGTGAAGTGGATCAAGAATGAGAAGGAAGGTTATATTCACATGAGACCAGTGATGGGTAAAAAAGGGGACTGAAATTAGTCAAGAAAAAATCCAAAGCCAGTATCTGAAATACCCTGAACTTTCTTACACTGCTCAGGGAATATCTTGAGAAAGGAGGAACCTGAGGCTCTTGTCTGGAATTACAAAGTTAAGAATTACAGTTCTGTGCAATTCTTTAGTACTTGAAGTCTTATGTGGTATGGAGAGCTTGGTTAATTAAAACATACAAATATTGTCCAAACATTGTTTCCACCAGTATCTCTAAATTCTTGCCTCTCCCAACACTTCCCAAGAGTGACATAAACAGTGGTAAATTTTCATATCTTTCTGTAACCCAACTGTTAAGAGGAAATGTGAACTGTAGATGTGTTTAAAAGAGAGAGAGAGAGAGAGAGAGAGAGAGAGAGAGAGAGATACCTGGGTGGCTCAGTCAGTTAGGTGTCATACTTTGGCTCAGGTCATGATCTCGCTGTTTGAGTTCAAGCCCCCGTCAGGCTCTGTGCTGACAGCTTGGAGGCTGGAGCCTGCTTTTGATTCTGTGTCTCCCTTTCTCTCTACCCCTCCCCCACTCACATTCTGTATCTCTCTCAAGAAATGAATGAACATTAAAAAATTTAAAAAGAGAGAGAGAGAGAGAAAGAGTAAGAGGAGAAACCAAGTACATATATAATCAGACCCAATTAGTAGGTGAAATCTGTGACCAGAAAACTGTGAAAACTCAGAACAGCCATGAAACACTGTCTCCATTTCCAAGATGAGAATAATGAGGCTCACAGAAGGACAATGATTAAAATTGACTACACACATTTACATACAGAAAGTGAGCAACAGAACTCAGGTCTCTGACAACCTGGTTCAGTTATCAAATATGGCTAAATGATACCATCACTGCAGAGATATTCAAATAATGGATAAAGATATATCAGTGTCTTCTTACTTGCTCAGAAGCGAGTGTCTTGCCTAAGATTCCTTCCATCTGCTCCAGGGCTATTCATTCAAGTGGTGTTAGGTTTGTCTAGATGTACCTTACAACAATTAAGATTAACACCAACCCAGAGCCACACTTACTGGGAGGGTCAGGGCCTCAGGGGTAAATGATCTGAATGTCACTACCAAAAATAGGCCTTGGAGTCAGCCAAGCTTCAAGTGGTTTGAGCAGAGCTCAGCCAATATGTAGAGTGATATGCATGTGGGTATGCCTACACTGGGGCTGTTTATGGGATCCTTTCAAGTAGAAGAACCTCTCTACTTAGTTTGGAAAGTAAATCTTGAATTCTAATATTGGCATCAACAGATACTTATGGACTATCAACTACTTAAGGGGCCTGAATAGGTATAAGACATAACTCTTATCTCTAACAGACTTATTGTTATTGTCATATCATTACCATCTAGTTGCATGGCAATGAAGAGCTGATAAAGAATTTTTACATTTTTAGTCTTTTTGAGCCTTAAAGCATTCCTGGCAAGGTTCAAATTATCATGCTTATATTGCAGATAAGAAATCTGAGTCTCAAAGTAGTAAAATGACTTATTCCAGGTCACACAGCTAGTAAACGACAGAGACAAGATTCAACTCCAGGTACGTTTGACTTCAAAACTTTTGCCCTTTACATCACATCAAGCTATCGCAAGGCAAAATCCACTGCCTTTCTAATTCTGCTCAATAAATGTTTGGTGAGTGAGAAAGTGAGTGAGTGAATGAATGGATAATGAGAGGCAGTAGTTCTTGTACTAGGTCATATTCAGTTTGAGCCCCATAGTAGTGTATATGTGTGTGTCAGGGTAAGTCCTTGGGAAAATGGAATTGGTAAAAATGCAGTGGGGAGAAGGAATTTGCCATCACTGAATACCCCTGAATTCTAGGAACTGTAGCAGGGACATTCATGGACTCTATTTCACTTAATCCTCACAATGATCCTATTAGTCAAACGCTATCCAGCGTCTCATTCTTCAGATGGGTAAATAGGCACAGAGAGGTTATTCAACTTGCCCAAGGTGGCAGAATAGGAATTTGAACTTGGGTCTATCGAAACTCCAAAGCTGGTCCTCTTTTCACTACACTGGTTTGTCCTGGGAATCTTCAGATTACAAGCTGAGTGGGAGGATCTGGTAGAAGTGCATGTGGAGGAAGATGGAAGGACAGAGACTGAGTACTAGAAAACAACCTGAAGCCCTTCAGATTGAACAAGATAGAGGTAAATAAGCTACTAAACATAATGGGAATGGGATCCTTGGATCCCACTGCCAGCAGAGTCAGGGATATAAGAGAAGATAAATCACAACTGGCTTCTGAAATTGGATCCTGATGTCATCCTCCTTACTAGGGATATCTTTAGCGCAAGTGTCAGTATGGAACCTTGAGAAGCAGATCCACAACGTGGGAGCCACTTATATCCCAGAGGTGAGAGTGGCTGTTGAGGTGATGGCAGGTCCTGTGCCAATCTCTGGGGTACATTTTCCCACCATGGCCTATAAATAACCCCAGAGCAGAACACAAGGTAGGTATTAACCCCAGCTTTCCCAAGCCCTCCCCAGGGGTCTGTCATCTGCTCCTGACAATCAGAAGGCTAATGTGGGGATGCACTCTGATACACTGGCAGTGGAGTGATAACAGCTGCTTAAAAAGCCTCTAAATTTCCGGGAGTTGGGATCACTTTCCTAAGAGGGAGGGAGGAGACAGACATCTATGACCAGATAACCTGCATTAGACTCCCTGGACTGACCTCCCAGGGAGTTGTGAGAAAGTACCTTATTCACAAGACTTACAAAATATGGCAAGTATCTGCTACTGCTTTGATGACTTGATTTGTGCCCATCACCTAATCTCTCTTGGGGGAAGGAGGTGGTTGGCAATCCCAGTACAGATGAGCTTGAATGGAACCAAGGATTGTCATTACAACATTTAAGACAGAGGAAGCCTCTAGGTTTAAAGTGGGTTAAATGAAGCTGCATTTCACCTTGAGGGAATTTCCATGGTTAGTGGTCAGTGAAGGAGAGGAAAGACCTAGGATCCATAGAGAGTAAGTCCAGGCAAGATGCAAGAGAGGCAGGGCTAGGATGACTCTATGGGGGATGGGAACTACATGACTGGTCCCTTTGAGGCCAGGAGGATGAATATAAGAGTACTGAGAAAATGGTGGAAGGAATAACTGGAGCTTATGAGACCTGGAAAGTATTAGGTACAGAGAGACTGAGGGAAAAAACGATGATTTAGGAAGATGGTATATTTGAGTGTTTTGAGTTAAAAGGCTCCCCAAATGAAAATGTTTGCATTTTAACAGAAGAAAATGGAGAGAGAAAAGTCTATACCAAGATACTGATAATGGTGGATTTTCAGGTACCAATGAGGAAGAGACCTGGGGGATAAGGGGAGGCCGTGAGGAAGAAAGAGGGTAAATATCAATACAGTCTGTCTATGCATAAACATTGCTTATCTTGTCCTGCCACAGAAACCAGGACATAAAAGGCATACCTGTACAAAGTTTTCTGGGTCCCCTCCAGTTCACTTGATCCAGCTCCATGGGGATGCTGTGTGAGACAGGCAGAGAGTGGAATTTTTCCAGGAGGATTTTGAGGGGTAGAGTCCTTGGTGATGGTTCAGCTAGGGGAAAGAAAACCTGCAAAGAAAACCAATTAGGTTATTTAATGGAGGTGGGAAGTGGGCCAACACTTGGCTTAAATAGCAGAGCTTCTGAATTTGAAATATCTGGTCCAGTCCCCAAATCCAGGCAGAGTTACCATGCACCATCAACAAATGCAAAGATCCAACTATCAAGAGCCTAAAAGACATCAAGCAGTGGAGAAAAAATAAAAATAAGGCAACTGATTTAAAGAAAGTCAGTGTAGCAATACTTATATCAGATAAACTAGACTTTTATGTTCTTGTATTGTTTTTATCCTGCTTTGGTATCAGGGTAGTATTGGCTTCATGGAATGATTTTTGAATGTGTTCCCTCTATTCCATGATTTGTAAGATTATGATAAACATTGATAATTATTTAATTATGTTTTTTTAATGTTTGGTAGTGGGGCACCTGGGTGGCTCAGTTGGTTGAGTGTCCAACTCTTGATTTTGGCTCGGGTCATGATCCCAGGGTCATGGGATCCAGCCCTGTGTTGGGCTCTGCACTGAGCGTGAAGTCTGCTTAGGATTCTCTTTCCCTCTCCCACTGCCCCTCTCCCCTTTTTGCACTCTCTTTGTAAAATAAAAAAAAATGGTTTCTTTAAAAAAAATGTTTGGTGAATTCACCAATGGAACCATGTGGTCTTGGGCTTTTCTGTGCTGGGAAATTTTCGATTCATAATTCAACTTTTATTCTTGTGTTTTGTTTAAGAAGATTTCTTATTTCTTGGATTCGAGATTCAGTATTCATTCTTGATAACTTGTGTGTTTTTAGGAATTATCTGTTTTTTTTTTTCTAAGTTTTCTGATTTGTTAGAATACAATTGTTTATAGTAGTCTGTTATAATATATTTCTGTGGTTATCTGTTGTATTGTTTTTTCTTCCATTTCTCATTTTGCTTTTGAGTCTTCTCTCTTTTTTTCTTAGTTAATGTAGTTACAGTTTTGCCAATTTTATTTTTTTTGGAAAAACTGGTCATTACTTTCAATGTTATGCTATTGCTTGTTCTGGTCTCTATTTTATTTATTTCTGATTTTTCTTTGTTATTTCCTTCCTCTACTAAATCTCAGCTTTCTTTTTATAGTTGCTTATGGTGTAATGTTAAGTTGTTTATTTGAACTTTTTTTCTCAATGTAAGCATTTATAATTTATAGCATAAATTTCACTCTAGCATCTGCCTTTGCTGAATCCCATAGGTTTTGAAACATGAGGTTTTCTTTTTATTTTGTTTTGAGACATGTTTTGATTTGCCATTTGATTTGTTATTTGGCCCATTGATTGTGCAGTAGTGTGTTGCTTAATATTTACATATTAAATATTTAATATTTACATTGTAGATTTTCCAGCTTTGTTTTACTGTTTATCTTTAGTTTTATACCATTGTAGTTGGAAAATATGCTTTGTATGATTTCAGTCTTCTTAAATTTATAATAGTTGTTATGTATCGTTTTATGTGATTTAACCAGGGGATTCTTCTGTGCATACTTGAGGAAAATGTGTATTCTGTTTTTCTTGGATGGAATGTTTTATGTATATGTTTTACAACCATATATTCTGAAATATGCTTCGTGTAAAAAAAGTTCTTGTTAAAAAAATAACTTTAACTGAAGTTAGTCATTTAAAATAAAGCATATTGGGGCGCCTGGGTGGCTCAGTCGGTTAAGCGTCTGACTTCGGCTCAGGTCACAATCTCACACTCCTGAGTTCGAGCCCTGCGTCGGGCTCTGGGCTGACTGTTCAGAGCCTGGAGCCTGCTTCCGATTCTGTGTCTCCCTCTCTCTCTGCCCCTCCCCCGTTCATGCTCCGTCTCTCTCTGTCTCAAAAATAAATAAACGTTAAAAAAAATAAAATAAAGCATATCAGGGGCGAGGAAAGGAGAGGATGGGTAAAATAGGTGAAGGGGATTAAGAGTACACTTATCATTATGAGTAATGATGTATAGAATTGTTGAATCACTATATTGTACACCTGAAACTAATATAACACTGTATGTCAACTATACTGGAATTAAAATAAAAAAATAATAGAATAGTGCTCAAAATGACTTTTTTAAGTTTATTTATTTTGACAGAGAGAGAAAGAGAGAAAGTGGGGGAGGGGCAGGGAGAAAGAGGGAGAGAGACAATCCCAAGCACGTTGCACACTGCTCAATGTGGGGCCTGATGCGGGACCTAAATCCATTAATCACGAGATCATGCCTTGAGCTGAAGTAGGACGCTTAACCAATTTAGCCACTCAGGCACCCCAATATAATAGTGCTCTAAATGCAGTAAACACTGAATCAGTAATTCTTAAATAGTTTCATGCAAAATAAAATCTTTTTTATTTTTTCTTTCATTTTTTTCTTTTCTTATGTATTTAAAGGGTGTTTTGAGAATAAACACATTAATGCTTAAAGTATTATTTGAAATTCACATTAGGCAGTATTAAAAATATTTCTATGGCATTTTCAGCTTCCAGGACAATAAAACACTACACTTACTCTAAGTATTTAGGAAGCTGTAGATAGAAAGTGGCTAGGCAAGTGGATCTAGAAAATTCTCATCAGAAGAAAAAATAAAACCGTTTGTAAATATGTATGATGATAGATAGTAAATGGACTATTAATTGATCACTTTGCAATATATACAAATATCAAAGTATTACACTGTATTCCTAAAACTAATATAATGTTATATCAATCATACCTCAATTAAAAAGTAAAATTAATTTAAAAAAATAAAGAAAATAGGACCTATTTGTTTCTTTTTTCTTGGGCATTTTTTCTTGTGTGTGTGTTAGGTTTGTATTGAGACAGGGTGAGTAAGTATTCTGCATTTTCTATAGACTTTAACCTTTATTCAATGTGAGACCTGAGCAAATGACTTCATCTCTCTGAGTCTCAGTTCCCCTATTTTGCATAAAATGAACAGTAATAATACCTACCTTACAGAGTTGCTAAGATAAGAAAATGAGATAATTTACATAAAGCATTAATAAAGTACCTTAAAAAGTTTACGTGTATGTGAGAATGAGAGTACAGAGAGATTCACACACACACACACACACACACACACACACACACACAGATTCAGAGAGACAAAAAATATACCTTTCTTGCCAGAAACACATCTTAGCTAAGTTCAATTATTCTTCTTTGATATCAACATAGCCAGCTATTTTTATCCCAAATTCTTTCTTTTCCGAAATTCTGACCTCCAAATGGAGAAAGAGTAAAGAAACAAACATCTGCAAAATATCTATGGGGCAACTAGTATGTATCAGATACCTTTTATGCGTGCTATCTTATTCAGCCTTTGCAACTACTCCATAAAGTAGATAGTAGTTTCATGGTAAGGAAACCAAGGCTCAAAAAGGATAAGTGAGTTGCCCAAGGGACACATAACTAGTAAATGGTAGATCTATCTGACCACAGACCTGCCACTCTGACTTTCTGACTATCTTGGGCACCTACATCCTTCAAGTTTCTCCTCAACACTCTTAAGTCATTGTAAACACAGTGCAGATTTCTTTCACATGTATCATTCACCCCCAAGATGATTGGGTGTGGGGAGCCCCTAATAGTTTGGATGACTCAGGGAAGGGTCTCTACCCAGTTCCTAACCCAGTTTCTAAGGGCAGAGACCAGCTACCAAAGTTGGTTTATTTTTATGCACAGTGAAAGTCACTGGGCAGTACTGAAAATAGACCTGTGGAAACTACATGAGACTGTAGTGAATCTGTATAAATCCTAATACATGTTCTCAAGGCTGTTTGTTTTTTGTTTTGTTTTGTTTTGTTTACCACAAACTCAGTGGTTTATTATTTTCTTACAGGTTTAGTGGTCAGAAGTCTGAAATCAAGGTGTCAGCAGGACCATACTCTTTCTGAAGTCTCTAGGGGAAGATACTGTTGTGCCTGTCAACTCCTGGTGGCTCCCAAAAATCTTTGGCATTCCTTGGTTTGTATCCGTATCACTCCAATTTCTGTCTGCATCATCACATAGCCTTCTTCCCTGTGTCTTTGTCTTTGTCTCTGTCCAAATTCTCCTCTTATAAAGACACCAGTCATTGGATTCAGTATGACCTCATCTTACCTTGATTATATCTGCAAAGACCCGTATTTCCAAATAAGGTCACATTCACAGGTACTGAGGATTAGGACTTGAAGATATATTTGGAGGTACACAATTGGGCCCAATACACAAGGACAAAGCCTTTTGAAAATTGCATCTGGGGGAGGGACCAGAACTAAGCAGTTTGAAGCTTAGAGGACAAGGGCAACAGCCTCCACAGATGGAAGAGGGTAAGAAAAGAAAGGTGGAAGGCAGCCATTTGTACTTTTAATAATGCTCATCCTGAATTAAAGTTATAATCTTTGTGGCCCCTAATGTCTTTAAAGAATATTTATACCTGCCTGCACAAACTGTAGCATCAACTTCATAATTTTGTGTGTCTAGAAACATTTTGATATGGTACCCATTTTGGACCTTCCTCTTCTTTGTCAAATGTCCCTGATGGTATGGACAGTAGAGAGGCAGCTCACCCAGGGAGTGTCCTGCCCAGCCCTCTCTGCTTCTCCACCAGGAAGGAGAAGCTGAACCCATAGCAAATGCAGGAGTTAATGGTAGAGCAGGAGCAGATGAGAGAAGCCAGAATAACTGGCAAATTGGTCAGCAAAGCCCGACTATAGTTTCCTTCACAGTCCATAGTTTGTGCCACCAGTTTTGAAATGTACACTAACTAAGAGAATGGGGAAATTGGGCTCAATAATTCTCAAGATACCACAGAATGGAGTGATAAAAAGTATAGATCCAGCACTCACATAAAGGCTAGGATCCCTATGTCTTGATCCCATATTACCACTTTGCATACTTAGATAAGGATCAGTCTCTTCAACTGTGATAGCCACTGCCCTGACTGCTTCTGAGTATGGTTATGAGTACCATTTGTAGGAAGACACATAATAAAATAGGAGACTGGTGATGAGTTCAAGTGCACCAGGCACACTGGGGGGATCAAATATGATAACAGAAGTAAAAGCCCATAGTAGGTGTTCAATATATCTATGTTTTCTATCTTCCCTAAGGAGGAAACAGGGGAGACTCCTTATTTCAAGTTGACAAATGAAGGAAAACAAGAGTCAAAGTGGTTAAATGATTAAACAAAAGTCACACACCCAATAAAGTAAAAGAGCCAGAACTTTGAAACTAAGCTTTTTGACTTCAACTTCAATGTTTTGTTCCTCAAATAGCATGATTCAAGTTCCTTATGTCATATGGAAATAATGATAATAATAATAACAAGTATAATTAGAGTAGTTTTTCAAATCAATTTACGTATGAGAAAGCAACCTGCAAAGTATAAAGTCCTGTACAAATTTAAAGAATGCTTACCATTCTTCCTCTTCCTCCTTCAACTTGTATTCTACTAATTCCCACTAAGGTATTAGCTAATAACAGGCTTGAGGTGAAGTCCCTCTCCATGGAATTTGCCTTTAATAACCAATGCAAGTAGCTAACAATGACTCTTGGCCACACACTGCTACAAAAACTTATATGAACAACATCCCTATAAGGTAAGCATTATTATCGTCTTCACTCTAAAGATAGTCCTTGACTCATTGGGTAGTTATATGGTGAAATAAGCTCATACATGTAAAATGCTGACAACAATGTGTGGGCCTATAATGAGCACTGTGTAAATGTTAGATATAATTATTAGTATTACTCTCATTTTCCTAATGCAAGGGGTAAAGCACAGAGAAGTTTCAGTCTCAACTGACCCTTGAAAAACTCCCCAATTAAAGAGCTCTGATGAGACCCTACCCTGCCATCTGCTTTAACATGCACCACAACCTGGGCTACAAGAGCAATCTTAGGCTTGACCAAGGAGCCACTTAGCTCTGGAGGGTTGGATAAACAGACTTCAAAAATAAGACACCTTGGAAGAAGTTAGCTAAAGCCCAGTTTTTCTGGGAAATACAAAAGGATCTGAACCATTCTGCTATCCAGATTTTTCACTTCTATCTTCTTATAATTATCCATTGCAATAATATAGACTTTGCTAGTTAACAGTGGCTTTGCTTTTATATCCATTATCTCAACTTAGCCTCATCATAGACCTGCAAGGTGCCTGAGGGAAGGATGAGGATTTACAGTTAGCAGAGAAGAATGCTAAAACCCAGAGAGAAAAGTGGGGGTTATCAGTGGGGTTTGTGACAGAGCCAAGACTACAACTCTCAGGTCCTCTTGCTTTCCAGTTTCTGTGTTTTGGGAAATCCTTTCCAACACAGTCTAAAATGAAGTGATTGGACCACATGGTCAATGGTACCCCTGATGTACATTATTGCCTCCTGACATTCAGCTTTTCAACTCCATTTTGCTTTTCCCCTGGAACCCAGTCCTTGTCTATGCAGGTGTTTAGAACACTCCAAGGGAAGATAGCCAGCATATTTCAGCAACCAGCAGAGGGCACAGGAGACCTGCCAAGGAAAGCCATTCTGAAACAAGTTACTAGGCAGCAAGGAATCTCCCATTGTTCGGAGAAAAATTAAAAGCTTAGCTGGGAGGAAATAACTACACAGTCAGGTAGGAAAGATCCTTAGGAATTATCTGGTGCAAACTCTCTGGTTCAGATGGAGAAACTGAGGCCCAGTGAGGGAAAGGATCTGTCTCAAGGTCACAAAGCAAGTCAAGGGTATTGTTAGGGTCAGGCGTATGGCAGGGTAAAGATAGGAGTCAGAGGCTAAAAAATTTTAGCAGTCAAAAGCTTTATTTGGGAACTAAGGTCTCGGTCGAGGTTCCGTGACTCAGGGAGAGAGAGGAGTCAGGGTAGCCGCACCCAGGTGTGGTGGGGTGGGGTTTTTAAGCTGCAGCGGTTCCGGGTTTAGGTCCCGGTGGGCCTTTTTCGCATCAGGTCGTGCTGTCGCTCGGTGATTGGTTGACCTCCAATTCCTTCTGGCACACTACTAGGGGCTTTTCGTTGGGTTGCGCTGGCCAGATGGCTGTCCCCTCTACAGTGGTTCGAAGAACATCCTAACAGGTATAAAGGAGACTAGAAGACAGTTTTGTGAACTCAGACACTGCTCCTTCAACTGTATTAACTAGCTGCTGCTACAGTACGGTCTTGAATCATTTCTCTTGCTGCACATTAGTCACATAATTTACCAAATTTCAGTAATAATGACAACATCTATCACTTTGTGGATGCCTACACCATGTCACAAATGGTGCTAAGCTGGGCACCTTATATACTCTGGCTCCATTGGATCCCCACAACAGCCCTCTTAGGTATGGAGTGTTTTGTCCCATTTCACTGATTATAGGACAGGTCACATTCAAGCTTTTGTGACTCCAAAGCCTGTGCTTTTATTTATTTATTTTTCAATATATGAAATTTATTGTCAAATTGGTTTCCATACAACACCCAGTGCTCATCCCAAAAGGTGCCCTCCTCAATACCCATCACCCACCCCACCCTCCCTCCCACCCCCCATCAACCCTCAATTTGTTCTCAGTTTTTAAGAGTCTCTTATGCTTTGGCTCTCTCCCACTCTAACCTCTTTTATTTTTCTTCCCTTCCCCCATGGGTTTCTGTTAAGTTTCTCAGGATCCACATAAAAGTGAAAACAAATGTATCTGTCTTTCTCTGTATGGCTTATTTCACTTAGCATCACACTCTCCAGGTCCATCCACGTTGCTACAAAGGGCCATATTTCATTCTTTCTCATTGCCATGTAGTACTCCATTGTGTATATAAACCACAATTTCTTTATCCATTCATCAGTTGATGGACATTTAAGCTCTTTCCATAATTTGGCTATTGTTGAGAGTGCTGCTATGAACATTGGGGTACAAGTGCTCCTATGCATCAGTACTCCTGTATCCCTTGGGTAAATTCCTAGCAGTGCTATTGCTGGGTCATAGGGTAGGTCTACTGTTAATTTTCTAAGGAGCCTCCACACTGTTTTCCAGAGTGGCTGCACCAATTTGCATTCCCACCAACAGTGCAAGAGGGTTCCCGTTTCTGCACATCCTCTCCAGCATCTATACTGTCCTGATTTGTTCATTTTGGCCACTCTGACTGGCGTGAGGTGATATCTGAGTGTGGTTTTGATTTGTATTTCCCTGATGAGGAGCGATGTTGAGCATCTTTTCATGTGCCTGTTGGCCATCCGGATGTCTTCTTTAGAGAAGTGTCTATTCATGTTTTCTGCCTATTTCTTCACTGGGTTATTTGTTTTTCGGGTGTGGAGTTTGGTGAGCTCTTTATAGATTTTGGATACTAGCCCTTTGTCCGATATGTCATTTGCAAATATCTTTTCCCATTCCGTTGGTTGTCTTTTAGTTTTGTTGGTTGTTTCCTTTGCTGTGAAGAAGCTTTTTATCTTCATAAGGTCCCAGTAGTTCATTTTTGCTTTTAATTCCCTTGCCTTTGGGGATGTGTCGAGTAAGAGATTGCTATGGCTGAGGTCAGAGAGGTCTTTTCCTGCTTTCTCCTCTAGGGTTTTGATGGTTTCCTGTCTCACATTCAGGTCCTTTATCCATTTTGAGTTTATTTTTGTGAATGGTGTCAGAAAGTGGTCTAGTTTCAACCTTCTGCATGTTACTGTCCAATTCTCCCAGCACCATTTGTTAAAGAGACTGTCTTTTTCCCATTGGATGTTCTTTGCTGCTTTGTCAAAGATGAGTTGGCCATACGTTTCCACAAACGTATCTAGTTCTGGGGTTTCTATTCTATTCCATTGGTCAATGTGTCTGTTTTTGTGCCAATACCATGCTATCTTGATGAGTACAGCTTTGTAGTAGAGGCTAAAGTCTGGGATTGTGATAGCTCCTGCTTTGGTCTTCTTCAAAATTACTTTGGCTATCCAGGGCTTTTCTGGTTCCATATGAATTTTAGAATTGCTTGTTCTAGTTTTGAGAAGAATGCTCGTGCAATTTTAATTGGGATTGCATTGAATGTATAGATAGCTTTGAGTAGTATTGACATTTTGACAATATTTATTCTTCTAATCCATGAGCAGGGAATGTTTTTCCATTTCTTTATATCTTCTTCAATTACCTTCATAAGCTTTCTATAGTTTTCAACATACAGATCTTTTACATCTTTGGTTAGATTGATTCCTAGGTATTTTATGCTTCTTGGTGCAATTGTGAATGGGATCAGTTTCTTTATTTGTCTTTCTGTTGCTTCATTGTTAGTGTATAAGAATGCAACTGATTTCTGTACATTGATTTTGTATCCTGCAACTTTGCTAAATTCATGTATCAGTTCAAGCAGACTTTGGTGGAGTCTATCGGATTTTCCATGTATAATGTCATGTCATCTGCAAAAAGCGAAAGTTTGACTTCATCTTTGCCAATTTTGATGCCTTTGGTTTCTTTTTGTTGTCTGATTGCTGATGCTAGAACTTCCAACACTATGTTAAACAACAGCGGTGAGAGTGGGCATCCCTGTCGTCTTCCTGATCTCAGGGAAAAATCTCTCAGTTTTTCCCCATTGAGGATGGTGATAGCTGTGGGCTTTTCATAAATGGCTTTTATGATGTTTAAGTATGTTCCTTCTATCCCAACTTTCTCGAGGGTTTTTATTTAGAAAGGTGCTGGATTTTGTCGAAGGCCTTTTCTGCATCGATTGACAGGATCATATGGTTCTTATCTTTTCTTTTATTAATGTGATGTATCACGTTGATTGATTTGTGAATGTTGAACCAGCCCTGCATCCCAGGAATGGATCCCACTTGATCATGGTGAATAATTCTTTTTATATGCTGTTGAATTCGATTTGCTAGTATCTTATTGAGAATTTTTGCATCCATATTCATCAGGGATATTGGCCTGTAGTTCTCTTTTTTTGCTGGGTCTCTGTCTGGTTTAGGAATCAAAGTAATACTGGCTTCATAGAGTGAGTCTGGAAGTTTTCCTTCCCTTTCTATTTCTTGGAATAGCTTGAGAAGGATAGGTATTATCTATGCTTTAAACGTCTGGTAGAACTCCCCTGGGAAGCCATCTGGTCCTGGACTCTTATTTGTTGGGAGATTATTGATAACCGATTCAATTTCTTCGCTGGTTATGGGTCTGTTCAAGCTTTCTATTTCCTCCTGATTGAGTTTTGGAAGAGTGTGGGTGTTTAGGAATTTGTCCATTTCTTCCAGGTTGTCCAATTTGTTGGCATATAATTTTTCATAGTATTCCCTGATCATTGTTTGTATCTCTGAGGGATTGGTTGTAATAATTCCATTTTCATGCATGATTTTATCTATTTGGGTCATCTCCCTTTTCTTTTTGAGAAGCCCGGCTAGAGGTTTGTCAATTTTGTTTATTTTTTCAAAAAACCAACTCTTGTTTTCGTTGATCTGCTCTACAGTTTTTTTAGATTCTATATTGTTTATTTCTGCTCTGATCTTTATTATTTCTCTTCTTCTGCTGGGTTTAGGCTGCCTTTGCTGTTCTGCTTCTAGTTCCTTTAGGTGTGCTGTTAGATTTTGTACTTGGGATTTTTCTTGTTTCTTGAGATAGGCCTGGATTGCAATGTATTTTCCTCTCAAGACTGCCTTTGCTGCGTCCCAAAGCGTTTGGATCGTTGTATTTTCATTTTCCTTTGTTTCCATATATTTTTAAATTTCTTCTCTAATTGCGTGGTTGACCCACTCATTCTTTAGTAGGGTGTTCTTTAATCTCCATGCTTTTGGAGGTTTTCCAGACTCTTTCCTGTGGTTGATTTCAAGCTTCATAGCATTATGGTCTGAAAGTATGCATGGTATAATTTCCATTCTTGTATACTTATGATGGGCTGTTTTGTGACCCAGTACTTGATCTATCTTGGAGAATGTTCCATGTGCACTCGAGAAGAAAGTATATTCTGTTGCTTTGGGATGCAGAGTTCTAAATATACCTGTTAAGTCCATCTGATCCAATGTCTCTTTCAGGGCCCTTGTTTCTTTATTGACCGTGTGTCTAGATGATCTATCCATTTCTGTAAGTGGAGTGTTAAAGTCCCTTGCAATTACCATATTCTTATCAATAAGGTTGCTTATGTTTATGAGTAATTGTTTTATATATTTGGGGGCTCCGGTATTCGGCGCATAGACATTTATAATTGTTACCTCTTCCTGATGGATAGACCCTGTAATTATTATATAATGCCCTTCTTCATCTCTTGTTACAGCCTTTAATTTAAAGTCTAGTTTGTCTGATATAAGTATGGCTACTCCAGCTTTCTTTTGGCTTCCAGTAGCATGATAAATAGTTCTCCATCCCCTCACTCTCAATCTAAAGGTGTCCTGAGATCTAAAATGAGTCTCTTGTAGACAGCAAATAGATAGGTCTTTTTTTTTATCCATTCTGATACCCTATGTCTTTTGGTTGGCGCATTTAATCCATTTACATTCAGTGTTATTATAGAAAGATATGGGTTTAGAGTCATTGTGATGTCTGTGTGTTTTATGCTTGTAACGATGTCTCTGGTACTTTGTCTCACAGAATCCCCCTTAGGATCTCTTGTAGGGCTGGTTTAGTGGTGACAAATTCCTTCAGTTTTTGTTTGTTTGGGAAGACCTTTATCTCTCCTTCTATTCTAAATGACAGACTTGCTGGATAAAGGATTTTCGGCTGCATATTTTTCCTGTTCAACACATTGAAGATCTCGTGCCAATCCTTTCTGGCCCTCTTCCGTGGGCCTCTCGTCTGAGCTTGGCTCCGGAGACTCCGTTCTGCTAGTCTTCTGGTGGTTTTCTGGGTTAGTTAGGCATGTGTAGGTGGAATCTAAGTGATCAGCAGGATGCGTGGTGAGCCCAGTGTCCTCCTACGCCACCATCTTCCCTCCCTCTCCAAAGCCTGTGCTTTTAAAGAACCAATGACTCGTGTCTGTGCATAGTACACACAGCCCCCTAGTAAGATGTACTCATCTGTGACCCTCTTCCTAGCAACTGATAAACTTGACGTGCAGTACCAAATTGCTATTATCAGGTAATGGAGTCATTAGGTATGTTTGTTTGATTGCTGTAGTGGTCTTTAAAACCACTGCAATTAAATTTACTTCCAATACAATTATTTCCATTTTTGTGTCCTTAAAGCTTGCCAGAAACTATAAATATGGAAACAGAATGCTTGTAAACATATTAATGTCCTTCTAAAAATGCAATCTTATTACTCCTGTCCTGATGGGGCCCAATTTTTCTGAAAGTGGGATGTGAAAGATGAAAATACATGAGAACTATCAAGCTTATCAACTATCAACCCCCCCACACACACCACGAGAAAGAATTATAAAAAAATACATTATCTCAAAATTATCTGTAGAAACTACAGCATACCCCCTTATGAAAACAGTCTTAAGTCTCAAAACCAGAGACTTTTTTCTATTGTTTATTCAACATTCTTCCTACTACAATTCTAGCACCTGCTTGTCACCACTCTATTAGAACCCCCTGAAGCTATAGTGATCTATATAAAAGCACCAGAGTTGGAGTCAAAAGTGAGATCTGAATCAAAATTTTGTCACAATCTCAATGATTTTGGACAAGTCACTCAACTTCTCTGAGCTTGTTTTCTCACTGGTAAAATGATGATAATCACTTCCACCTCACAAAGTTATTTTAAGAATTAAATGAAAACAATGCATGTGACAGCACCCTGGAAAATACTAGACATAAAGCTACCATTCAATGAATATTTGAAGAGAAATGTTATTGGGTTGTCCTCTGCCTACATTCTTCAGGTCAAATAACATAGAGTGTTGTTACCAGAAAGTGCCTAGAGATCTCCGAGATACCAAGACAACATCCTCCCCTCTATACGGAACTGTGGTCCAGAAAGATGTAAGGTTTTGTCTCAAAGTTATATAGACAACAGTACACAGAACTGGGGCATAAATCCAGGTCTCCTGACACTCAACCCAGAGACTCCTTTTAACCAGTCTCTGGATTCTGCTCCTGTTGGTGGATGAGGAGAAGGTTGCAAAGGCAGGGAAATATCCCACAGCTTAAGGAAAATAGCTGTCTTAGGCATCATTAAATAACCCTGGTCATTCAGCTGCCATTCTGAGTTTCAGTTTTTGTTCTAGGATGCATTTAGTTGTAACTGCAGGAATTCTGTCCAAGGAAGGAGTAGAAATTGCTCAGGGTTTTAGGATCAGTCAAGTCCCAGGCACCTGACTGATAGGAGTGTTCCTCCTGGGATACTCCTGGTGAAAGGCAGGAATTTGGGGAAGGCACAGGAGTCTAGCTAGTTTCAGGGGTCCTGAATGTTTCAAATGGTGCTTTTGAAGGGCCACCACCCACCTCATCTGAGTACTGGGGACTCCAGTGTAAGCCCTGTTGGTTTTACTTTCTGCATTTCCTGCACCAATACCTAAGTTGTATTTCTGGGGCTGCCCTGCCTGGCTGTACCCTTCGAGGCACCTGAAGGTCTCCTACTCCTCTGTCATGCTGGGCTTCCCCTCTATCTTCTCCATAATAGCTTCAGTGGCTACCCTCCTGACACAGGTGCCCATCTCAGGGGACTCTCCAGTACTGTCACGTTCCTTGAGGAAGCTGATCAGAGCCCCAGTGTCTTCATAGAGCTTCTCAGAGGAAGAGTGATACCTAGTGAAAGCACAATGGTAGTGGCAGCTGTAACTACGCTATGACATTGGATCATCCTGGAACTCAAAGATGGCCAAGACCAAGACTGAGGCCAAAGCAGAAGTGGTGAGGACCTTGCCTGGCATTTCCTCACCTTCAACGCTCATTTTGAAGGTGCCTGAGGCCTGCAAGGTCTTGTGTTGGCAGGGCAGGTACCTCCCAATGGCACTGCCCCACAGCATGACATAGGAGGACTGATAGGACAGGTCAAGTAGATAGGAGGCCCAAGAGGTGGCACCCTCTAGGATGAAGCCTTCATTGTCACAAAGTAAGCTTTGTGGTGGTGGCCCATCTGCGGTTCTTGCTAGGAGAATGACCTCCACTTGTAGAGCACCTCAGCCACATTGCTGAAGAACTTGACAACACCCCGAAAAGATGTTGCCTTGTCTCAGCATAGGTGCCCAGGGGTCCCCTCATTTCTCCCTTTCATATTCCCTTCCAAGGTGGGGCGCTTGATGGAAGAATCCACTTCCTGGATTCTGGAGTCTCCGGATGTGTGTGGGGCCTCATGGTCCCCAGGCAACATGCTTTTCAGGTAGCTCCTAGCCTGCCTGCTGCCACTGGATTGATCAGGGTCTTCTTCCTCCCAAGAGTCTTCCTCCACTTGGATTCCAAAGAAGTCAGAGGCTATCACTTTCTGATTCACTTTCTTGGTTATGTACACCAGCTTCTGCACACCTGCAAGGATGCACTCCAAACCCTCAATGTGGCCTGCTTAGGAATGGCGGAAAGGCTTCATGTCCTTCTCTGCCCTCATCATCTGGTAGATACCTGGGGATTCATGGGGTCCCTGGGCCCCGCTGATTCTAAGGGGAGTATTCTTAGAGTCTCCAGTGTAAGGCTTTGACCTCTTAAATGACTTCATTTGATCCAGTGATGTGATTTTGTGTTTCAATTCTGATGGTCTGGAGGTGTCTCCCAGTGAAATCATGGACCAGGGTCACTTCCTCTGACCAGAAGGTCCTTTTCTGTGGCTTACAAAATTCCAGATCTTGCTGGCTTTAGTTTTACTCTTATTCTGACCACTGTCTTCCCTGGGACTCAAGTACCCCTGGTCATACTGTTCAGTTTCCTCCAACACAACCTCCCCAGCCAGGCCTTCTACATCAGGGTGACCTGGGAAGACCTGAACCAGGTAACTATAGGATGCCAGCTTAGAAAAAGGGACAGTCTGGCAGATGCTTATAGTCTCCATGATCAGAGCAGGGGATGGGAGCACCAAGACACAGAGGGATGTCTGGCCAGTTATTTCCAGATGAAGAGGAGAAATATAGGAGAGATATATTACACAAAGCTACAAACAGGGTTCTTTACAGAGTTGTCACAATCAGATGCATAGAATATATATTGTCATCACTGAGCCATCAAATATTTAGGACCCTTACAAAACAAAATTTCGTTAGTTTGGACCCTACTAGTTTGGCATTGAAGGAGATCACAGCTTATCCTTTGTGCCAAGGAAAGCATTGATTCCTACTTAAATGCAAATATTATTGAGATCGGCATACATTAAAGCTATTATTATCAGACCTTGATCATATATATATATATATATATATATATATAGCAAAGCCAAAAAAAAATGAAAAGCTGAAAGGTACCTCAGAAGCCCATTAATTTTATCCTCTGACTTTACAGGAAAGCACTAAAGATCCACAGAAGAAACCTGTCTTGCCTAAGCCACAAAGCCAAGAGAGCAGAAGGTAGGGTTCCAAGCTCCCATATCTCATTTGTTCCTCTGTTCACTCAGGAAACCAGCAGGTAGAGTTTGCCTGACAGATCACCTGGTTAGCTCCAATCACTAAGTTAGGTGCTGGACACCACTAATATGAAACAGACACACACAGGTAGTCACCCAAGTTCACAGGGTACTGAGAGAGACTGGTGGACATAAATTACAATAAAGCCTGATAAAAGTGCTCTAATAGAGGTATGCATAAGGGCAGTAGAAGATTAGAGGAAAGGAGAAAGGTAACATTAGACTTAAAGGGGCTGGGGGCTGGGGATAGGTGGAGAGATAGAAGATTATTGGCCCACAAGAATGCTTTCCAATACAGCTGGGACTAGAACTAAGAACTCACTCATGGTGAACTCTCTTTCCATAAAGTGATGTTTGTGCCTCTGTCCTGCACAGCTAAGAGGGAGAGAGAGAAAAACGCAGGTTGATATTCAGAAGCTGAAAGGAAAGGAAGAGAGGCAAAAGCAGGCAGAGCTCAGAGCCCTAAAGACAGTTTTTGCCTTCTTGGTGGTTTTACAAGGGGTCAACTCAGTAGGTCAGTGTTTAGCCCTCCTTTTCCTGTCTGATCTTCAAGGTTAACTTCACCTGACCTGGATCATGCCTTTACTTTGTGTCCTTCCTGTACTCATAAGCACAACGTGCATAGAATCTGTTTGATTCAGAAAATATTAAATTGGAAGATATCTGAAACATTATCTAGTTTTGTAAAATGGGACCAAAAAGGGGGAGGGACTTGACCTAGATAACCATCAAGCCAGTAGCCGGCCAAGAATAGAAAACTTGTCCTCCTGCCTCTCAAGCCAGGAAGGGCCCTTACCTCTGCCACACACTGCCACTCTCATCCAAAAGCTCTATTTCTCCAAGTAGGCTGTCTGGCCAACTCAGGATGATAATAAAAACAGCTAACCTTTATTAGTGTGAGGCATTGTATAAGTTCTTTATTTTTTTTCTCACGACAACCTTATGAAGCAGGTTATATTTTCATCCCCATTTTAAAAATGGTTCAAATGGAGTTTAGAAAGGTTAAATTATTTGCCTAGGTTCTCCATAGCCACTCACGGATTTGAATCCATACAGTGTGATGCCAGAGGCTATGCCCTTAACCATTATACTATACTCCCTTTCCAGAACAGAACTTTGCACACAGAGGAAGGTCCATACACAAGTCTTCCTACTGGGCTGCTGTCTCTTGACTTTCTTTGGCAGTACCAGAGCATAATTATCTTCCTAAAGGGCACCTTGACACATTCTTGGTTACAGGTCCAAAAGCAGAGCATGGTTGGGACTGGGGAGTTGGTGAGAGATGACCACTTTACCTGGAGACTCTCCTACAGAAAGCCACCCGAAATAAGGCAGATGAACTAAGAACTTTCACTTTCCCTGATTTTCCATCTGGTCAGAGACCTTTCCCTTGGGATTTACTCCAATTATATCTCAAAAATAAGAATATGCTCTGAAAAGATACAGTCTTAGGCTCTAAGTATAACTTACAATCAAAGAGAACTTTGGGATCTTCATCCACCATTTCGCAGGATGAAACTGAGGCACAGAAAATCCATAGGAAAAGAATGTCAGGTGCACATTGTGTATTTATACACCAATGACAACTGCAGAGCTAGAAAGGATGTTGGAAACCATTTAGCTGGGTCCCTCATGCTGCTTCATCAAGATGACAAAGGCCAAGGGAAATTTCCCCAGCACACAAATGAGTGAAAGAATAAGGCTAGGTTTCCCAATATGCAGGCCAGGCTACTGTGCCCCCCTAATTCTCTCATAGATGTTTAGAAGAGGTCCACCAAAAAATGGGGATACTATAAAGGAGAATTTCCCTATGGGAAGACTTAAGAATGGACACAAATATGTATTTTAAAAAAATCCATTTGGTCTAAGCATTATTTTAACAGTCTCAGCATATAACTAAGATTATCAAGGGATATATATGAGGTGAAACCTTTATCAATGAATTTTATGTTTCACTGGACCAAAAAGACTATTCCTAAGACAGGAGTAGAGCTATTATCATAACACACAAAAACAGGGACCCCCTTTTTCGTGAACCAAACACATTCCTTTCATGCTGCTATAGAGCACTTATCATCCTGCATTTTGATTACCTGTTTGTGTGTCTAACTCCCCCGTAAGACTGGGTGTCACAGACTCTAAGTCTAAAGTTCTCTTTTGGTCAGCAAAAGAGTGGGATGCAGGATGAAAAGTGAGAGATGGCTAATGTCTAAGAAAAGACAAGAGCCCCGAATAAGGGTCCTTGCCCTGTTTATGTTAGGATCAGAAGGTTTAAAACATGATGATGGACATGCACAAAGACACAATGAATCTGTGAACATTAACTTGTGGACATGAGGGAAAGGGGGTCTTGAAGACATTCAGAGTTAGGGGTTTGGGTTAATACAAAACAAAATCCTGGCGCCGGGCAGTCAGGCAGAAGGTTGTTTACAGCGGACATGAGACACCACCTCTGTTTATCTCAGCTAGCCTAGGGGATGAGACAGGTAGGACAAATAACCTCAGGGTTAACAAGGCACCTTTTATTTTGTTAATCATCTCTACTCTGGGCAACTTCACCTGCAGCACAGCAGTCTATAGCCCAATTTACCTGTTTACCTATCTTGTTCCTTTCTTTCTGTGAAAGCAGCTTTCTGCTATAGTACTAAATTGAGGGGGTGCTTACGCCCTGAATGCCTAATCTTGCTTACCTCATATACCTTTGTATTGGGTGCCTTTGCACCCCCTGTCTATTCTGGAACCTTTACCCCTCCCTCTCTATTCTGGGGGCTCTGCACCCCCTCTCTATTCTGGGGTACCTTTGAACCTCCGCATTCTGGGGTCCTAATCGTGTTTACCTAATCTTGGCTGTGAGTATCCTTTGGCTTTGTACTTCTTTATGCCTTGTTAACCCATTGGTATAAGCCCAGGGAATTTCTAAGCTTATTTCCCTCAACTTACAGCTTTTCCAGGGTAAATATTGTATCTTATTTACCTTGCTAATCCTCAGTGCTTGTTAGGTGCCTTCCATACAGTTGGTGCTTAATAATGAGAATCTGAATCAGGAGTCAGCAAACCAAGACCTGCCACCTGGCTTTGTAAAGTTTTACTAGAATACAGCCACGCTCATTAATTTATTTATTTTCTATGGCACTTTTCTGCTACAAAAGCAGAATGAGTATTTCCAATTGAAACAGCACAGCCCTCAAAAGCCTAAAATATTTATTATCTGATCCTTTACAAAGAATGTTTGCTGATCCATGCTGCAGGTAATATTTTATGTGTATAGTCTTCTATAGTTTACCATTCTTACATTCCTATAGAGTGGGTATTTATGGCTCCATTGTAGAGATATCCACAGTGGGTATCAGGAGAACAAACTGCTTTGCATCACTCAGAAGTATACCACAAACAGGTAAGAATTAGCAACAAAACATGTTTCATTTATCCAGTCAAAAGTTCCTGACCTTATAGACAATGAATGGCAGAACTAGAACAAGAACACTGGGTATGTGGTGTCAAGTCCAATATCCACTGTCCTATGTCTAACTCTTTCCTTAGGAGCCTTAAAAATGATAATGAAAGAAGATTCATTGCTAATTCCTACCTATATAGCATTTATTACATGATATAAGAATTGCTTAGGTCAACAGACACTCATTTCCAAATTCACTTGAAATAGAACACAGTTCTCCTAAATATCAAGCAATCTTGCAATTAGTTTTCTGTGCCATAAAGGTGCTATGAGTGTTAAATGAGATAATGCCTAACACAATAAGGGTGATAATGAATGATATGTCTTGAACTTACTTTGAACCAAGCACTGGGTTAAACACTTTATTTATGTATCATATCACTAATCTTTGTCACATGGCTAGGAAGTATTATGATCCCCATTTTAAATGCAGAAAAGAAGCCTCAGAGTAGAGAGATAGCTTTACCCAAAGTTACATTTAGAGTCAGAATTTGAACCAGGTGCATTTGATGCCAGAGCCTGTGTTCTTTAATCACAACCCACACTGCCCCTCCAAGTATAACAATGTCTGGCACATTCTACCACTAAATTATCAATTCCTGGATTATGTTTTAATTTCTGTTTTTATCAGCATCTACCATTTGTTGAACGCTTGCTATGTATCAGGGATTGTGCTATGCACTGTTATAAATATTAACCAGTTGAACATTCAAAACTACACAATGAGGTTGGTACTATTACCTCCATTTTGCAGTTGAGGAAGCTGAGAGACTAAGAAACTTGACAAAAATAACACATCTAGCAGATGGTTGGCACTAACAATGTGCTTGTTACTCTGGGGAGGAAAGGCATGAGATTCATGCCTGGAAGAAACCTGGAAAACAACCTAGTAGATCATGACCCTCCCTCCCATTCCAGTAGGGTGGTATAAGGGAAAGAGAATGGGCTTAGGGGTCAATAAGACCTGGGGGAATAATGCCCAGTTTACCCCAAATGCTTCAAATAGAGTATGAGCTGCCTTCTTGATTTTACATTTCTGTAGAAAGACAAATAGGACAATCCAGTTCATGAGGATGAGCCACAGGAAACCAGTGCTTTAAGACTCCTTAAGAAGAAGGTAATAATGGTAGTGATTGCTTCTTTTGGGCTCATCATTAATCATCCCATCTGACTCATACCACTTAACTTTGCTCTTCCTCAGAGAGGAACAATAGGTTACCTGACTACCCTTCCCCTTCTTTTTAGATTTAATTTCAAATCATAGAGTTATAGGCCCAAGACTTCTAACCCAGCCCTATCACATCCTCACTGTGACCTTGGTTATGTCACTTCCTCTCCAAGCCTCAGTATCTACATATGTAAAATAAGGAAAAAGAAATACCCCTCATTGAATTGGTATGAGGATTCAATGTGAAAACATGCCAGAAGTCCTCAGAATAAGGCCCTTACATTCAACAGATATCAGGATGGAAGCTGCACCTTTCATAAAGTTGCCTAAGTGGATGGTGAACCTGAGCCATTTTCATAAATCCAAATATAACTCTGATACACATTTCTCTGAGATGATTTTCTGATAAGTGACATCCTCAGCAGCTTGTCTGTATGGTCTTAAGGAGAACATCTGGAGTAAAAATACCTGGGAGCACAAAGAGCCTGAATTCAGCCTGAAGGACGAATGAAAACATTAACCAACTGGGAAAACCAGTAGAGATGTGGCCAAACATCTCCATCAGACCCAACCCCAGAACAGAGGCAAGGCTGTTCTGTTGCAGGTGGCTGCCTTGTCCTTCTTGATTATTTGGTCTGTTTTGCAATCTTGCTAAATTCAGGACCCTTTCAGTTTCCCTTTCCCATGGTCCCCCTGGCATGCAGGGCACAAGTAGCTGCATACTTAGTTCTTTATTACCTAAAATCCAATAGTTTTCTCAAAATCAATAATAGATTGTAAGAATTACAGCACATCTAATCGAATCCCTCATTTAGTAGAAAATGAAACCAAAGCCCAGAGAGATTAAGTGGCTTAACCATATCTACCCACAAGAATGTTTATCCTTCCAATCCATGAGCATGGAATATTTTTCCATTTATTTGTGTCATCTTCAATTTCTTTCACTGGTATTATAGTTTTCATACTACAGGTCATTAACTTTTGGTTAGGTTTATTTCCAAGTATCTTACTGTTTTTGGTGCAATTGTGAATGGGATTGATTCCTTGATTTCTCCTGCTGCTTCATTATTTGTGTATAGAAATGTTTATTTTGTATCCTATAATATTACTGAATTTGTTTATCAGTTCTCTCAGTTTTTTGGTGGAGTCTTTTAGGTTTTCTATATAGAGTATCATGCCATCTTCAAATAGTGGAGGTTTTAATTCTTCCTTGCCAATTTGGTTGCCTTTTATTTATTTTTGTTGTCTGCTGAGTCTGGGACTTCCAGTATTATGTTATATAACAGTGCTGAGAGTAGACATCCCTATCTTCTTCCAGACCACAGAAGAAAAGCTATCAGTTTCTCCACATTGAGGATGATATTAACTATACGGCCGATATTATGTTGAGTTATGTTCCCTCTATCCCTATTTTGTTTAGGGATTTTTTTCATTACTAATGTTGTACTTTGTCAAATGCTTTTTTTTTGCATCTATTGAAAGGATCATATGGTTCTTATCCTTTCTTTTATTTGTTTTATTTAAATTCAAGTTAGTTAAAGTACAGTGTAGTCTTGGTTTCAGAAGTAGAACTCAGTGATTCATCTCTTACATATGACACCCAGTGCCCATCCCAAAAGTGCCCTTCTTAATGTCCATCACCCCACCCATCCCCCCGCCCAAATCCTCTCCAGCAACCCAGTTTCAAAGTCGTTAGTTTGTTCTCTGAATTTTAAAGTCTCTTATGGTTTGCCTCCCTCCCTGTTTTTATCTTAGTTTTACTTCTCTTCCCCTATGTTCACCCTGTTGTTTCTTAAATCCCACATATGAGTGAAATCATCTGATATTTGTCTTTCTCTGACTGACTTATTTCGCTTAATGTAATACCATCTAGTTCCATCCACATTGTTGCAAATGGCAAGATTTCATTCTTTTTCATCAGCAAGTAGTATTACATTGTATATCTATACCACATCTTCTTTTTCCATCCATCAGTTGATGGACATTTGAGCTCTTTCCATAATTTGGATATGGCTGATAATACTGCTATAAACATTGAGAAGCATGTGCCCCTTTGAATCAGCATTTTTGTATCCTTTGGATAAATACCTAGTAGTACAATTGGTGGGTTGTAGGGTAGTTCTGTTTTCAATTTTTTGAGGAAAATTCATACTGTATTCCAAAGGGGCTACACCAGTTTGCATTCCAACCAACAATCAAAAAGGTTCCCCTTTACTGCATCCTTGCCAACATGTATTGTTTCTTGGGTTGTTCATTTTAGCCATTCTGACAGGGGTGAGGTGGTATCTCATTGCAGGTTTGATTCATATTTCCTCGGTAATGAGTGATGTTGAGCATTTTGTGTGTGTGTGCATCTGTTATCCACCTGCATGTCTACTTGGGAAAAATATCTATTTATATCTTCTTCCCATTTCTTCACTGGATTGTTTTTAGGGTGTTGAGTTTGGTAAGTTCTTTACAGATTTTGGATATTAAGCCTTTGTCTGATATGTCATTGGTGAATATCTTCTCCCATTCCACTGGTTCCATTTTAGTTTTGTTGCTTGTTTCCTTCGCTGTGCAGAAGTGTTTTTTATCTTGAAAATGTCATAATAGTTCATTTTTGCTTTTGTTTCCCTTGCCTCCTGAGACATGTCAAGAAAGAAATTACTGTGATGAAGGTCAAAGAGGTTGCTATCTGTTTTCTCCTATAGGATTTGGATGGTTTCCTGTCTCAAATTTAGATCTTTCACTGATTTTGAGTTTATTTTTGTGGATGTTGTAAGAAAATTGTCCAGTTTTATTTACTGCATATCACTGCCCAATTTTCCCAGCACCATTGGCTGAAGAGATGGTCTTTTTTACATTGGATTCTCTCCTTCTTTGTTGACGACTAGTTGCCCATATATTTGTGGGTCCATTTCTGGGTTTTCTATTCTATCCCACTTATTTGCTGTTTTTGTGCCAGTACCATACTGTCTTGAGTCTTAAAGTCCTACATTGTGATTACTACACCATGGTTTTCTTTTAAACATTACTTTGGCTATTTGGGGTCTTTTCTGTTTGCATACAAATTTCAGTATTATTTGTTCTAGTTCTGTGAAGAATGCTGGTGTTGTTTTGATAGGTATTGCAAGGAATGTGTAGATTGCTTCGGGTAGTATCAACATTTTAATATTTTAATATTTATTCTTCCAATCCTTGAACATTGAATAATTTTCCATTTCTTTGTGTCTTCTTCAATTTATTTCATAAGCTTTCTATACGTTTCAACGTACAGATCTTTTAACTCTTTGGTTAGGTTTATTCCTAGGTATCTTATCATTTTTGGTGCAATTGTAAATGTGATCGATTTCTTGATAGCACTTTCTGCTGCTTCATTAGTGGTGTATAGAAATGCAACTGTTCCTGTACATTAATTTTACATCCTGAGACATTGCTGAATTCATGTATCAGCTCTAGCAGTTTTTTGGTGGTCTTCCAGGTTTTCCACATAGAGTATCATGTCATCTGCAAAAAGTGAGCATTTGACTTCTTCCTTGCCAATATGATTGCCTATTATTTATTTTTTTATTTTCTCATTGCTGAGGCTTGAGCTTACAGTATTATGTGGAACAACAGTCGTTAGATAGGACATCCCTGTCATGTTCCTGATCTTAGGGGGAAAGCTCTCAGTTTATGTCATTGAAGATGATATTAGCAGTGTGCCTTTCATATATGGCTTTTATGATTAAGGAATGCTCCTTCAATCCCTACTATCTTGAAAGTTATTACCAAGAAAGTATGCTGTGTTTTATCAAATGCTTTTTCTGCATCTATTGAAAGGATCATATAGTTCTTATCCTTTTATTAATTTATTAATGCAATGTGCACTGTATCACATTGATTTACTTGTGAATGTTAAACCATCCCTGAAGCACAAGAATAAATCCAACTTGATCATGAAGAATAATTCTTTTAATGTATTGTTGAATTTCATTTGCTAGTATCTTGTTGAGAAATTTTGCACTCATGTTCATCAGGGATATTCGCCTCTAATTATCATTTTTAGTAAGGTCTTTGGTTTTGGAATGAAGGTAATGCTGACTTCATAGAATGAATTTGGAAGATTTCTTCCATTTCTATTTTTTGGAAAAGTTTGAGGATATAGGTATTAACTCTTCTTTAAATATCTGGTATAATTACCCTGTGAAGCCATCTGGGCCAGGACTCTTGTTATTTGTTGGGAGATTTTTGATAACTGATGCAATTTCTTACCTGGTTATGGGTCTTTTGAAATTTTCTTTCTTCCTGTTTGAGTTTGGGTAGTGTGTGTCTAGGAATTTGTCCATTTCTTCCAAATTATAAAGTTTGTTGACATATGTTGACATATGTTCACAGTACTCTCTTTCTCTTTTTTTTTTTTAATTTTTTTTTTCAACGTTTATTTATTTTTGGGACAGAGAGAGACAGAGCATGAACAGGGGAGGGGCAGAGAGAGAAGGAGACACAGAATCAGAAACAGGCTCCAGGCTCTGAACCATCAGCCCAGAGCCTGACGCGGGGCTCGAACTCACGGACCGTGAGATCGTGACCTGGCTGAAGTCGGACGCTTAACCGACTGCCCCACCCAGGCGCCCCCTCTTTCTCTTTTTAATATAATTTATTGTCGAATTAGTTTCCATACAACACTCAGTGCTCATCCCAACAAGTGCCCTCCTCCATGCCCACCACCCACTTTCCCCTCTTCCCCACCCCCATCAACCATCAGTTTGTTCTCAGACCTTGAGAGTCTCTTATGGTTACTACCTCCTTCTCTGTAACTTTTTTCCCTCTTCCCCTCCCCCATGGTCTTCTGTTAACTTTCTCAAGATCCACATATGAGTGAAAATATATGGTATCCATCTTTCTCTGCCTGACTTATTTCACTTAACATAATACCCTCCATTTCCATCCACGTTGCTGCAAATGGCCAGATTTCATTCTTTCTCATGCCACGTAGTATTCCATTGTATATATAAACCACATCTTCTTTATCCATTCATTAGTTGATGGACATTTAGGATTTTTCCATATTTTGGCTATTGTTAAAAATGATGCTATAAACATTGGGGTACACGTGCTCCTATGCATCAGCACTCCTGTGTCCCTTGGGTAAATTCCTAGCAGTGCTATTGCTGGGTCATAGGGTAGGTCTATGTTTAATTTTTTGAGGAACCTCCATACTGTTTTCCAGAGCAGCTGCACTAGTTTGCATTTCCACCAGCAGTGTAAGAGAGTCCCCATTTCTCCACATCCTCTCCAGCATCTATAGTCTCCTGATTTTTTTTCATTTTAGCAACACTGACCAGCGTGAGGTGGTATCTCAGTGTGGTTTTGATTTGTATTTCCCTGATGAGGAGTGATGTTGAGCATCTTTCCATGTGTCTGTTGACCATCTGGATGACTTCTTTGGAAAAGTATTTATTCAAGTCTTCTGCCCATTTCTTCACTGGATTATTTGTTTTTCAGTTGTGGAGTTTGGTGAGTTCTTTATAAATTTTGGATACTAGCCCTTTATCCAATATGTCATTTGCAAATATCTTTTCCAATTCCATCGGTTGCCTTTTAGTTTTGTTGATTGTTTCCTTTGAAGTTCAAAAGTTTTTTTATCTTGATGAGGTCCCAATACTTCATTTTATGCTTTTAATTCCCTTCCCTTTGGAGACGTGTTGAGTAAGAAATTGTTGTGGACGAGGTCAAAGAGGTTTTCTCCTGCCTTCCCTTCTAGGATTTTGATGGTTTTCTGTGTCACATTCAGGTCGTTCATCCATTTTGAGTTTATTTTTGTGTGTGTGTAAGAAAGTGGTCTAGTTTCATTCTTCTGCATGTTGCTGTCCAGTTCTCCCAGCACCATTTGTTAAAGAGACTGTATTTTTCCATTGGATACTCTTTCCTGCTGTCCCAAAGATTAGTTGGCCATAGGTTTGTGGGTCTAATTCTGGAGTCGCTATCCTATTCCATTGGTCTATGTGTCTGTTTTTTTGCCAATACTATACTGACTTGATGATTACAGCTTTGTAGTGGAGGCTAAAGTCTGGGATCATGATGCCTCCCACTTTGGTCTTCTTCTTCAATATTACATTGGCTATTTGGGGTCTTTTGTGGTTCCATACAAATTTTACGATTGTTTGCTCTAGCCTTGAGAAGAATGCTGGTGAAATTTTGATTGGGATTGTATTGCATGTGTAGATTGCTTTGGGTAGTATTGACATTTTAACAATATTTATTCTTCCAATCTATGAGCATGGAATGTTTTTCATTTTCTTTGTATCTTCTTCAATTTGCTTCATAAACTTTCTATAGTTTTCAGTACACAGACCTTTTACATCTTTGGTTAGTTTTATTCTAGGTATTTTATGGTTCTTGGTGCAATTATGAATGGGATCAGTTTCTTTATTTCTCTTTCTGTTGCTTCATTACTGGTGTATAAAAATGCAACAATTTTCTGTACATTGATTTTGTATCCTGCGATTTTGCTGAATTCATGTATCAGTTGTAGCAGATTTTTGGTGGAGTCTGTCGGGTTTTCCATGTAGAGGATAATGTTGTCTGCAAAAAGTGAAAGTTTGATTTCATCTTTGACAATTTTGATTCCTTTGATTTAATTTTGTTGTCTGATTGCTGATGCCAGGACTTCCAACACTATGTTAAACAACAGTGGTGAGAGTGGGCATCCCTGTCATGTTCCTGATCTCACGGGGAAAGGTCTCAGTTTTTCCCCATTGAAGATGATATTACCTGTGGGCTTTGCATAAATGGATTCTATTATGTTTAAATATGTTCCTTCCATCCCGTATTTCTTCAGGGTGTTTATTACGAAAGGATGCTATACTGTGTCCTATGATGTTTCTGCATCTATTGAAAGAATCATATGGTTCTTATCTTTTCTTTTACTAATGTGATGTATCACATTTATTAGTTTGCAAATGTTGAAACAACCCTGCAGCCCAGGAATTAATCCCACTTGATCATGGTGAATAATTCTTTTTATATGCTGTTGAATTCAATTTGGTAGTATCTTGTTGAGAATTTTTGCATCTATATTCATCAGGGATATTGGCTTGTAGTTCTCTTTTTTTGCTGGGTCTCTGTCTGGTTTAGGAATCAAAGTAACACAGGCTTCATAGAGTGAGTCCGGAAGTTTTCCTTCTAGTTCTATTTTTTGGAACAGCTTGAGAAGGATAGTATTAACTCTGCTTTGAATGTCTGGTAGAATTCCCCAGGGAAGCCATCTGGTCCTGGACTCTTATTTGTTGGGAGATTTTTCATGACTGATTCAATCTCTTAACTACTTATGGGTCTGTTCAAATTTTCGGTTTCTTCCCGTTTGAGTTTTGTGAGTGTGTGGGTGTTTAGGCATTTGTCCATTTCTTTCAGGTTGTCCAGTTTGTACGCATATGATTTTTCATAGTATTCTCTTCTAATTGCTTGTATTTCTGAGGGACTGTTTGTAATAAATCCATTTTCACTTGTGATTTTATCTATTTGAGTCGTCTCTCTTTTCTTTTTGAGAAGCCTGGCTAGAGGTTCATCAATTTTGGTTATTTTTTCAAAAAGCCAATTCTTGTTTTCATTGGTCTGTTTTACTGGTTTTTTTTATTCTATATTGTTTATTTCTGTTCTGATATTTATTATTTCTCTTCTTCTTCTGGGTTTGGGGTATCTTTGCTGTTCTTTTTCTAGTTCCTTTAGGTGTGCTGTTAGATTTTGTATTTGTGATTTTTCTTGTTTCTTGAGATAAGCCCAAATTGCAATGTATTTTCCTCTTAGGACTGCCTTTGCTGCATCCCAAAAGGTTTGGATTGTTGTATTTTCATTTTCATTTGTTTACATATATCTTTTAATTTCTGTTCTAATTGCCTGGTTGACACGTTCATTCTTTAGTAGGATGTTCCTTAACCTCCATGCTTTTGAAGGTTTTCCAGATTTTTTCCTGTGGTCGATTTTATGTTTCATAGCATTGTGATCTGAAAGTGTGCGTGGTATGGTCTCAATTTTTTATATTTATTGAGGGCTTTTCTGTGACCCAGTATGTGGTCTCTCTTGGAGAATATTCCATGTGCACTCAAGAAGAAAGTATATTATGCTGCTTTGGGATGTAGAGTTCTAAATATATCTGTCAAGCCCATCTGATCCAATGTATCTTCAGGGGCATTGTTTCTTTACTTATTCTGTCTAGATGATCTGAACATTGTTGTAAGTGGAGCATTAAAGTTGTCTTCAATTTCCACCTTCTTATCAATAATGTTGCTTATGTTTGCGATTAATTGTTTTAAATATTTGGGTACTACCAAATTCGGTGCATAGACATTTATAAATGTTAGCACTTCCTGATGGATAGCCCCTGTAATTATTATATAATGCCCTTCTTCATCTCTTGTTACAACCTTTAATTTAAACTCTAGTTTCTCTGATATAAGTATAGCTACTCCAGCTTTTTTTTTTACTTCCAGTAGCATGATAGAGAGTTCTCCATCCCCTCACTTTCAATCTGAAGGTGTCCTCAGATCCGAAATGAGTCTCTTGTAGAGGGAAATAGATGGGTCTTGTGTTCTTATCCATTCTGATACCCTATGTCTTTTGGTTGGAGCATTTAGTCCATTTACTTTCAGTGTTATTATTGAATGATATGGGTTTAGAGTCATTGTGTTATCTGTAGGTTTCATGCTTGTAGTGATGTCTCTGGTACTTTGTGGTCCTTGCAACGTTTCACTCACAGAGTGTCCCTTAGGATCTCTTGTAGGGCTGGTTTAGTGGTGATGAAATCCTTCAGTTTTTGTTTGGGAAAACCTTTATCTCTCCTTCTATTCTGAATGAGAGACTTACTGGATAAAGGATTATTGGCTGCATATTTTTCCTATTCAGCACATTGAATATTTCCTGAGACTCCTTTCTGGCCTGCGAAGTTTCAATAGATAGATCTGCTACTACCGTTATGCTTTACTTTTGTATATTAAGGCCTGTTTATCCCTAGCTGCTTTCAGAATTCTCTCTTTATCTTTGTATTTTGCCAGTTTCACTATGATATATTGTGCAGAAGATCGATTCAAGTTACGTCTGAAGGGAGTTCTCTGTGCCTTCTGATTTCAATGTCTGTTTCCTTCCCCAGATCAGGGAAGTTCTCAGCTATGATTTGTTCAAGTATACCGTCAGCCCCTTTCTCTCTCTCTTCTGGAATTCGTATGATACAGATATTGTTGATTTTGATTGCATCACTTAGTTCTCTAAATCTCCCCTGTTGACCCTGGATTTTTTCTTTTTTTCTCAGCTTCCTCTTTTTTCCATAATTTTATCTTCTAATTCTCTTATTCTGTCTTCTGCATCTTCTGAGATAAGACAAGATCGGGCGCCTTCAGGGTGGTATGTCCGTAGACTGTCCTCTGCATCTTCAATACACACTGTGGCCGCCTCCTTTTTATTTTACACCTCATTTAAAGCATTTTTAAATTCATCATGACTAGTTTTTAGTTCCTTGAACTCTGCATTAATAAATTCTCTTCTGTCCTCTATGCCTTTTTCAAGCCCAGTGATTAATTTTATGACTATTATTATAAAGTCTTTTTCAGTTATATTGCTTATATGTGTTTTGATCAATTCTTTAGCTGTTCCTTCTCCTTGGAATTTCTTTTGAGGGAAATTCTTCCATTTCATCATTTTGGTAGTTTTCTGTCCCTTATGAGTTTTTAAAGCTTGTTATGTGCTCTGCACCTGCGAGCACTGCTATATTAAAGGGGGGTCAGACACTGTCCAAGGCCTGGCTCTTCAGGAGGTGTTTTGTGGAGAGTGTTACTTGATCTCTGTTGTTATAACTTTGGTTATCTTATTTATCTACTTGTAGTGATTTTTTGGACCCACCATGAGGTGTGCTTTTATTTGTTCCTTGAAGTATCCCTAGAAAGGAAAACAAACAGACAAACAGGAAACAAAGACACACAAATACACAAATGAAACAAACAGACAAAACACACACACACACACACACACACACTCACACACACACACACACACACACACACACACTCCAAAAGCAAAAAACCAGAAATTCAAGTTGCTAGTAAAGAACAGGTTGGAGGCGGTGCTGATGGAAGAGCACATACAAAGAGAGAAATGACAGGGGTGGGGACAAAGGAAAAATTAGCATTGACTGGGCAGAGAGAGAAGACTAAATGGCTTAATCCAGAGAGAGAGAAAGGAAAATATATAATGAGATGGGGGGAAAAACGAAGATAAATTTACCCAGACAGGGAAACTATATGGCTTGATTATTCTAGAGAGGGAGAAAAGAAAGTACAGGAGGAGATGTAGAACATGTATCAAGAGAATGGATTAAATATATCTGCTTAAAAAAAACCAACAACAAGAGTAACCAGCCTAGAGGAGGGAAGAGATAGGAATGGAGAATATATCTAAATAACAATAATTGTTCTGGAATTAATCCAGGTTATGCAGCATCACTGGTATGAATAATGAAGGCATCTGGTTGCACAGCACCTATCTGGATCCAGCAGATACGAAGTTACCTGGCACAGAGGGGCGTGGTTTGGTGTAGGCTGGTCCCACCTGTGGGACTGATCCCTGAGGCCCCACCTTAGTGGTGGTGGGGTGGAAAAATTGAGATCCCCCAGTCTCTTCTCCATGGACCCAGTGGACTCTGTTCGAGTCGTCCTCACTATGCCATGGGCACAGACAGGGCAGTCCTTCTTGTTCCACCAACTCCCCTGACCCAGCACTTGGCTAGGATTCATAGTCCTAATCCATGAACTCTGTCACTGGGGAAGTGACACTCTATGTGGCCCGATATGTGTCCCAGATTCCTTTTTCTGTGATGCAGCACTTCAGGGAGGATCACCTTTTCCTGCTGTGGACTGCACCCCTGACATTGCCACCAAGCCCAGGGGTGGCAGATGCAGGCAGGCTTTGTCCTGTCCCATAGCACTCCAGGGAGGGGGCTGCTTTCTCCTACTGTGGACTGAGCCCTCAATCCAGACACTGAGCCCAGGGGTGGTGGATTCAGGCAGGCTTTGTTCTATCGCGCAGCACTCCAGGGAGGGGACCACATTCTCCTATTGTGGACTGTGCCCCCGACCTACCACAGAAGCCGGGGCTGGCTCCCCTCCTCCCCAGTTTTGTGTAAATGGAGCAGCTGGCCCATTCTGAATAAAGCCCCACAGTTAGAGATGGGATCCCTCTCAGTCCCAGTCCGAGGTTTATCTCTTGTCTAGATACAGTCCTATGCTTCCCCAGCTGGTCTTTCTCTTCCCTTTGTCTCTCCACAAAAGCCAAAGTATTATTTTATAATTGTTTATATTTCTTTTTTTTCAAAACACTAATAGTAATTTTTAGTATTAGAATTACAGGTAATTTAGCTTTTATTCATTAGATTTTTTTCTTTATTTTTGACCTATATAATTGTTTGTATTTCTGTGGTGTTGGTTGTGATCTGTCCTCTTTCATTCATGATTTTATCTATTTGTGTTCTCTCTTCTTTTTGAGAAGTCTGGCTAGGTGTTTATCAATTTTGTATATTCTTTTAAAAAACCACCTCTTAGTTTTATTAATCTATTCTACTGTTTTCTTTTTTGATTCCATATTGTTTATTTCTGCTCTAATCTTTATTGTTTCTCTTCTGCTACCTTTGGGCTTGATTTGCTGCTGCTTATCTAGTTCCTTTAGGTGTATGGTTATGTTCTGTATTTGGAACTTTTCTTCCTTCTTGATACAGGTTTGAATTGCAATGTAATTTCCTAATAGGACTGCCTTTGCTACATCCCAAAGTGTTTGCACTGTCGTGTTTTCATTTTCATTGGTTTATATGTATTTTTAAATTTCTCCTTTAATTTTCTAGTTAACCCATTCATTCTTTAGTAGCATGTTCTTTAACCTTAATGCATTTGAGGGCTTTCCAATTTTTTCTTGTGGTTTATTTCAAGTTTCACAGCATTTTGGTCTGAAAATATCCATGGTATGATCTCAATCTTTTCATACCTGTTGAAGGCTGATTTGTGCCCCAATATGTGATCTAGTCTACAGTATGTTCCATGTGTACATGAGAAGAATGCATATTCTGCTGCTTTAGGATGAAATGTTCTTAATATAAGTGTTAAGTCCATATGGTCCAGGGCGTCATTCAGAGCTGTTGTTTCCTTGTTGGTTTTCTGTTTATATGATATGTCCATTGTTGTAAGTTGAGCGCTAAAGTCTCCTACTATAATGGTATTATTATAAATGAGATTCTCTAGGTTTGTGATTGTTTTATATAACTGAGTATCATCAAGTTGGGAACATAAATATTTACAATTGTTAGATCTTCTTCATGGAAAGACCCCTTAATTATGACATAATTCCCTTCTCTTGTTATAGTCTGTTTTAAAATCTCATTTGACTAGGTCGCCTGGGTGGCTCTGTCAGTTAAGCATCCAACTTCGGCTCAGGTCATGATCTGATGGTTCATGACTTTTAGCCCCACGTCTGGCTCTGTGCTGACAGCTAGGATCCTGGAGGCTGATTCAGATCCTGTCTCTCCATCTCTCTCTGCCCCTTCCCTGCTCACACTCTGTCTCTGTCTCTCTGTCTCTGTCTCTGTCTCTCTCTCCCTCAAAATAAATAAACATTTTAAAAAAGTTTAAAATCTCATTTGGCTGATAAAAGTATGGCTACCCCAGCTTTCTTTTGACTTGCATTAGCATGATAAATGGTTCTCCATCCCCTCACTTTCAATATGCAGGTGTCCTCAGATCTAAAATGAGTCTCTTTTAGGCAGCATATAGATGGATCTTGTTTTTTTTTAATCCACTTGATATTCTATGCCTTTTGATTGTGCCATGCACTCCATTTTCAATCAGAGTGATTATTGAAAGATATAAATTTAGTTCCATTGTGTTGTCTTTAGATTTCATGTTTCTGGTGATGTTCTGTGGTCCCTTGTAGTATTTGCTGCTTTGGCCTTTTTATTTTTCTCCACTCAGAGAGTGTCCTTTAGAATTTCTTGCAGGGCTGGGTTAGTTGTCATGAACTTCTTTAGTTTTTGTTTGTTTGGGAGATTATCTCTCCTTCTATTCTCAATGGCAGCCTTGTTGGATAAAAGATTCTTGGCTGCATATTTTTTCCAATTCAGCACATTGAATATTTCCTGCCACTCCTTTCTGGTCTGCCAAGTCTCAGTGGACATGTCTGTTCATAACCTTATTTGTCTACCCTTGTATGTTAAGGAACTTTTGTCCCTAGATTCTTTCAGAATTCTCTCTTTATCTTTGTGTATAGCAAGTTTCACTATGATATGTCATGGTGTTGACCTATTGTGTTGATTTTGAAGGGAGTTTTCTGTGCCTCTTGGACTTGGATGCTTGTTTCCTTCCCAAAATTAGGTAACTTCTCAGTTATAATTTGTTCAAATACACCTTCTCTTTTGTTTTCCTGCTCTTCCTCTTTTGGGACTCCTATGATATGGATATTGTTTCATTTCATGGAATCACGTAGTTCTGTAATTCTCCCCCTCGTGATCTAATAATTTCCTTTCCCTCTTTTTTTCAGCTTTGTAATTTTCCATTATTTTCTATTTCACCTATTTTCTCCTCTGCTTCTTCCATCTTTGCTGTAACTATATCTAGTTTATTTTGTATCTCAGTTATAGCATTTTTTAATTCATCCTGACTAGTTCTTAGGTCTTTGATCTCTGCAGGTAGGGCTTATCAAGTGTCTTCTATGCTTTTTTCAAGCCCAGCTAATAACCTTATGACTGTGGTTCTTAATTCTTGTTCAGATATATTGTTCATATCTGTTTTGAGCAAGTCTCTGGCTGTGATTTCTTCCTGAACTTTCTTTTGGGATAATACCTCTATCTTGTCATTTTGCCTGTTTCTTTTATGTGGTTTAAAAGACTCTTATGTGTCCTGCAAGTGAGAGTACTACTATATTAAAAAGGGGTTATACACTGTCCAGGGCCTGGAATTCCAGGAAGTGTTTCTGGTGTATGTTGTGTTCACTCCGCTGTTGCATTTTGCCTGCCTTTTCCCACTGGTCAGTCCCCTGCAGAGCTCCTCCTTTCTTGAAGTGGTGGTGTGTTTGGACCCTTAGCTAAGTGTGCTTTGATTTGTTTGTTGAGGTAACCCTGGAAAAAATGGGAGGGGAAGCCTGATCCCATAGAAAGAGAACAAGAAAAAGGGACAGAAGAAAATGAAACAGAGAATTAACATAAGGCTGATTCCAAGGAAAGATAAAGGTAAAAGAAGAAGAAAGAAAGCAGAAGAAAGGAGATAAGGGAAAAGAAAAAAAATTTAAAAAACTGATCAAAAAAAGATTAAAAAATATGACAAAAAATCAGAAACTATGTGCCTCACACCTGCCAAACTTTCTCCCTCCAAGTGTGGAGATCTTTCTGCCACTCACAGATTAATTCCCTGGGTATTCCAAGAAATATGACCCCAAAACAGCTGTGTTGGAGGGACATGGGATTCCAGGGTCTCCTTACCTCTCACCCATTTCAATTCATCCTTATCCTTTCTTTAGTTAATGTGGTATATCACAGAACCACCCTTGCAGCCCAGAAATAAATCCCACTTGATGATGGTGAACGATTCTTTTAATTTACTGTTGGAATTTGGTAGTATTTTACTGAGAATTTTTGCACCTATGTTCATCAGGGATATTGATGAACATTATATTATAGTTCTCTTTTTTAGTGGAATATATATCTGGTTTTGGTGTCAGGGTAATGCTGAGTTCACTGAATGAATTTGGAAGTTTTCTTTCCTTTTATATTTTTTGGAAGAGTTTGAGAAGAAGAGATATTAACTCTTCTTTAACTGTTTAGTAGAACTCTCCTATGAAGCCATCTGTCTCTGGAATTTTGATTGTTGGGAAATTTTTGATTACTGATTCAATTTTTTTGCAGGTTATTGGTCTCTTCAATTTTTCTATTTATTCCATATCACTTTTGGCAGTTTATATGTTTGTAGAAATTTACCAATTTCTTGAAGATTGTCTGATTTGTTGGTGCACCTGCATGGCTCATTTGGTTGAGTGTCCAACTTTGGCTCAGGTCATGATCTCACAGCTCGTGATTTGAGCTCTGTGTCAGGCTCTGTGCTGAAAGCTCAAAGCCTGGAGCCTGCTTCAGATTTCGTGTCTCTGTTTCTATCTGCCCCTCCCCTGCTCATGCTCTGCCTCTCTCTCAAAAATAAATATTTAATTTTTAAAAAAAAAATGGTCTGATTTTTTGGATTAGCTTTTCATAATATTCTCTTATGATTGTATTTCTGTGTTGTTGGTTGTTGTTTTGAATTAAAAAATCTTTCTCTTTTTCTTTTTTCTTACAAGAGTTTATTTAAATTCAAATTAACATATAGGGCAGTATTGGTTTCAGGAGTAGAATTTAGTGATTCATAGCTTATATAGAACACCCATTGCTCATCACAAGTGTCCTCTTTAATACCCATCACCCATTTATCCCATCCCCCCATTCACTTTCCCTCCAGAAACCAGATATTTGTTCTCTATAGTTAAGAGTCTTTTATGGTTTGCTTACCTTTCTGTTTTTATCTTGCTTTATTTTTCTTTCCCTTCTCCTATGTTCATCTGTTTTGTTTCTTAAATTCCATATATGAGTGAAATCATATGGTATTTTCTTTCCCTTAATGACATATTTTTCTTAGCATATGTTCTAGTACTATCCATGTCACTGAAAATGGCAATATTTCATTCTTTTTGAATATATATATTTATTCATTTAAAATACATTATATATATATATATATATATATATATGCCACATCTTCTTTATCCATTCTTCAGTTGAGGGACATTTGGGATCTGTCCATAATTGGGCTATTGTTGATAGTGGTTCTATAAACATTAGAATGCATGTGTCCCTTTGAATCAGTATTTTTTGCATCACTTGAATAAATATCTAGTAGTGCAATTGCTGGGTCGTAGAGTAGTTCTATCTTAAAATTTCTGAAGATTCTTCACACTGTTTTCCAGAGTGACTGCACCAGTTTCCATTCCCACCAAGAGTGTAAGAGAGTTCCTTCCTTTTTCACCACATCCTCACCAACAACTGTTATTTCCTCAGTTGCTAACTTTAGCCATTCTGACAGGTGTGAGGTGGTATCTCATTGTGATTTTGATTTGTATTTCCCTGATGAGTGATATCAAGCATTTTTGTGTATGTGTCTGTTAGCCATTTGTATATCATCTTTGAAAAAGTGTCTGTTCATGTCTTCTGCCCATTTATTAACTAGATTATCTTTTTGGGTGTTGAGATTGATAACTTTTTTATAGATTTTTGATACTAGCCCTTTATCCAATATGACATTTGCAAATACCTTCTTTCATTCTGTAGTTTGTCTTTTGGTTTTGTTGATTGTTTCCTTTATTCTGCAGCAGTTTGTTTATTGTGATGAAATCCCAATAGTTTATTTTTGTTTTTGTTTACCTTACCCCCAGAGATGTGTCTAGAAAGAAGCTTCTATGGCCGAGGTCAAAGAGATTGTTGCCTGTGTTCTCTAGGACCTAAATCCCAAATTTAGGTTTTTCATTCATTTTGAATTTATTTTCGTGTATAGTGTAAGAAAGTGGTCCACTTTCACTTTTCTACATGTCATTGTCCAGATTTCCCAACACCATTTGTTGAAGAGACTGTCTTTTACATTGGATATTCTTTCTTGCTTTGTTGAAGATGAGTTGAACATATAGTTGTGGGTCCATTTCTGGGTTCTCTATTTTGTTTCATTAATCTATGTGTCTGTTTTTGTGCCAGTACCATACAGTCTTTATGATTGCAGCTTTGTAAGACAACTTAAAGTCCATAATTGTGGTGCCTCCCACTTTGCTTTGCTTTTTCAACATTATTTTGGCTACTCAGAGTCTTTTCTCATTCCATACAATTGTAAAATTGTGCTAGCTCTGTGAAAAATGCTGATGTTATTTTGATAGGGATTGTACTGAATGTGTAGGTTGCTTTGTGTAGTATAGACATTTTAATCATATTTTTTATTCCAATCCATGATTATGGAGTGTTTTTCCATTTCTGTGTGTCTTCTTCAGTTTCTTTCATAAGTGTTCTGTAGTTTTAAGAGTAAATACCTTTTGCATATTAGGTTAGGTTTATTCCTAGGTATCTTATGTTTTGGGGTGCAATCTCTTTCTGCTGATTCACTATTGATATATAGAAATACAACAAATTTTGAACATTGATTTGATATCTTCAATCATTGCTTAATTGATGTATCAGCTCTAGCAAATTTTTGTGGAGTTTTTCAGGTTTCTTACATAGAGTATCAGTTCATCTGCAAATTGTGTAAGTATAACTTCTTTCTTGATGTCTTTTATTTCTTTTTATTATATGATTGCTGAGGCTAGGATTTCCAGTACTGTGTTGAACCTTCGTGTTAAGAGTGACATTACTGTCATGTTACCGACCTTCAGGGAAAATCTGTGTTTTTCCCCATTGAAAATTATATTAGCTGCAGGTCTTTTGTATATGGCCTTTATGATGTTGAGGTATGTTCCTTCTATCCATCTTTCTTGAATATTTTTATCAAAAAAGTATGCTATATTTTTTCTACTGCTTTTTCTGTATCTATTGACAGCATCATATGATTCTTATCCTTACTTTTGTTAATTTGGTATAGCAGATAAATTTATGGATATTAAACCACCTTGCAGCCCAGGAATAAATCCCACTTGGTTGTGATGAATAATTCTTTTAATGAACTGTTAGATTTTATTTCCTAGTATCTTCTTGAGAATTTTTGCATCTGTGCTCATCACAGATGTTTGTCTATAATTCTCCTTTTTAGTGGGTTATTTTTCAAGTTTTGGAATCAAGGTAATGCTGGCCTCATAGAATGAGTTTGGAAGTTTTCCATTTGTATTTTTTTGGAACTATTTTAAAAGAATAGGTATTAATTCTTCTTTAAATATTTGGTAGAATTCCCCTGGGAAGCATACAACCCTGGACTCTTGTTTGTTGGGTGACTTTTGATTACTGAATCAATTTACTTCTTTCTCTCTGTCTCTTTTGTTCGTTTATTCTTTCATTCATTTTTCTTTAAAACTTCTTTAGTTTGGGGCGCCTGGGTGGCGCAGTCGGTTGAGCGTCCGACTTCAGCCAGGTCACGATCTCCCGGTCTGTGAGTTTGAGCCCCGCGTCCGGCTCTGGGCTGATGGCTCAGAGCCTGGAGCCTGTTTCCGATTCTGTGTCTCCCTCTCTCTCTGCCCCTCCCCCGTTCATGCTCTGTCTCTCTCTGTCCCCAAAATAAATAAACGTTAAAAAATTTAAAAAAAAAAAAAAAAAAAAAAAACTTCTTTAGTTAATATACAGTGCAATATTGGTTTTAAGAATAGAATTCAGTGACTGATCACTTACATACAACGCCCAGTGCTCATCACAAGTTTCTTCCTTAATAGCCATCACTCATCTAGCGCATCTCCCACCCACCTCCCTCCATCTACCCTCAGTTTATTCTCTACACTAAGAGTCTCTGGTGATTTGTTTCCCTCTCTTCTCTTATCCCCACTTCCTATATGTTCATCTGCTTTTTTCTTAAATTCCACATATGAGCAAAATCATATGTTATTTGTATTTCTCTTATTGAATTATTTTGCTTAGCATAATACAGTCTAGTTCCATCTACATCATTGCAAATGACAAGATTTCACTCTGTTTGATGGCTGGGTAATATTCCATTGTATATATACCACTTCTTTATCCATCAATCAGTTGATAAACATTTGGGCTCTCTCCATAGATTGGTTGCTGTCAACAATGCTGCTATAAACAGCATGTACCCCCATTGTCTCTGTATTTTTGTATCCTTTGGGTTAATACCTAGTAGGGAAAATTCTGGATCATAGGGTACTTCTAATTTTTTTTTTGAGAAACCTCCATACTGTTGTCCAGAGTTGCTGCACCAGTTTTTATTCCCACCAACAGTGCAAAAGGGTCCCATTCCTCCATATCCTCACCAATACCTGTTGTTTCTTGTGTTGTTATTTTTAGCCATTCTGACAAGTAAAGGTGGTACCTAATTATGGCTTTAATTTGTATTTACCTGATGAAGAATGATGTTGAGCATCTTTTCTTGTGTCTATTAGCCATCTGGATGTTTTCTATGGGACAGTGGCTACTCATGTCTTCTGCCCATTTCTTCACTACATTATTTGTTTTTTAGGTGTTGAGTTTGGCAAATTCTTTGTATATTTTTGATGCTAACCCTTTATCAGATATGTCATTTGTGAATATCTTCCCCCATTCCATAGGGTGCCTTTTAGCTTTGCTGATTGTTCCCTTCACTGTACAGAGATTTTTATCTTGTTAAAGTCCTAATAGTTTATGCTTTCTTTTGTTTTCTTTGCCTTTGGCGACGTTTCTGCCAAGGTCAAAGAGGGTTGCTACCTGCGTCCTGTTACTGGCTATGGGTCTGTTCAAATCTTCCATTTCCTCCTGTTTCAGTTTTGGTAGTTTATATGTTTCTAGGAATTTGCCCATTTTTTTATGGATTTCTCAACTTGTTGACATATACCTGCTCATATATTCTCTTAATTCTCTTAATTCTCTTATTTCTGTGATGTTGGCTGTGATCTCTCTTCTTTCATTAATGATTTTATTTATTCGGTTTCTTTCTCTTTCTTTGTGATAAGTCTTATTGGGGTTTAACAATTTTGTTAAATCCTTCAAAGAATCAGCACCTAGTTTCATTGATCTCTTCTACCAGTTTTTGTTTTTAATTTCTCTATCATTCATTTCTGCTGTAACCATTATAATTTCCCTTTTTATAATGGTTTTGGGCTTCATTGGCTGTTTTTTTTCCAGGTCCCTTAGGTGTAAGGTTAAGTTGTGTATTTGAGTCTTTTCTTCCTTCTTGAGGAAGGTCTGTAATACTATAAACTTCCCTCTTATGATCACCTAGCTGCATCCCAATATTTTGGACAGTTGTGTTTTCATTTTCATTGGCTTACATTTATTTTTTATTTCTTCTTTAATTTTATCATTAGCCTGTTCATTCTTCAGGATGATTTTTAATGTTTATATATTTTGAGAGATAGAGAAACAGAAACAGAGATAGAGAGAGAGGGAAAGAGAGAATCCCAAGTAGGCTCCACATTCAGCATGGAGCCCAATGCAGGTACCCATCTCATGCTTGTGAGATAATGGCCTGAGCCAAAATCAGTAGTTGGATGCCCAACCAACTAAGCCACCCAGGCACCCATAGCAGGATATTTTTTAATCTCCACATTTTTGTGGTCTTTAATTTTTTTTCTTGTGGATGAATTCAAATTTCATAACATTAGGGTCTGAAAATATGCATAGTGTGATCTCAATTTTTTGTACTTGAGGTCCGATTGGTGACCCATTACATGATCTATTCTGGAGAAAGTTCCATGTACACTTGAAAAGAATATGTATCCTGTTGCTTTAGGGTGAAGTGTTCTGAATATATCTGTTAAATCCATCTGGTCCAGTGGGTCATTCAAAGCTACTGTCTCTTTTTTAATTTTCTGTCTATATTATCTATCCATTGCTATAAGTGGGGTGCTAAATTCCCTACTATTATTGCATTATTATCAATGAGTTTCTTTTAGTTAGTTATTAATTGATTCATATATTTGGATACTTTCATATTGGGGCCATAAATATTTACAACTGTTAGATTTTCTTGTTGGTTAGACCCCTTTATTATGTTATAATTCTCTTCTTTGTCCTTTATTACAGTCTTTGGTTTAAAATCTAGTTTTTCTGATATAAATATGTCTACTTCAGCTTTGTTTTGATATCCATTAGCCTGAGAAATTATTCTCCACCTTCTCACTTTCAACATGGAGGTGTCTTTGGGTCTAAAATGAGTCTCTTGTATGCATCATATTCACGGTTCTTGATTTTTATTTATTCTGATATGTATTTTGATTGGACCAATTAGTCCATTTATATTCTGAGTGATTATTGATAGATTTGGATTTAGTGCCATTGTATTACCTGTGAAGTCCCTGTTCCTGTAGATTGTCTGTTTCTTTCTAGTCTTTATTGCTTTTTATCTCTTTCCCCCCCCCAATGGGTCCCCTTTAATAGTTCTTACAGAACTAGTATAGTGTTCACAGACTCCTTTAGTTTTTGCTTGTCTGTGAAACTCTTTATCACTCCTTCTATCCTGAATGACTACCTTGCTGGATAAAGAATTATTGGCTGCATATTTTTCCCGTTTACCATGTGAAATATATCATGCCACTCCTTTCTGGCCTGCCAAGTTTCTGTAGACAGGTCTGCTGCTAAACTTATGTGTCTACACTTATATATAAGAGGCTTTTTCCCTAGCTTCTTTCAGAATTCTCTCTTTATGTTTGTATTTTGCAAGTTTCACTATGATATGTCATGGTGTTGACCTGTTTTTGTTGATTTTGAAGGGAGTTCTCTGTGCCTCTTGGACTTGAATGCCTGTTTCCTTCCCCAGATTAGGGAAATTTTCAGTTATAATTCATTCAAATAAACCTTCTACCCATTTATGCTCTTCTTCTGGGATTCCTATGATATGGATATTATTGAATTTTATCAAATTATTGGGCTCCTCAAGTTTATATTCATGATCTAATAGATTTCTTTCCCCCTATTTTTCAGCTTCATTATTTTCCACAACTTTTTCTTCTATATTACCTATTCCATACTCTTCTTCTTCCATCCTTTTTTGTGATTACATCTAGTTGGCTTTGTATCTCAGGTTTAGTATGTTTTAGTTTGGTCTGACTTATTTTTAGGTCTTTTATCTCTGTAACAAAGGTTTATCTGGTGTCTTTTCTGCTTTTTTCAAGCCCAGATAGTATTCTTATGACTGTTTTTCCAATTTTTTGTTCAGATAAGGGCGCTTGAGTGGTTCAGTCAGTTGAGCATCTGACTCGATTTTGGCTCAGGTCGTGATCCCAGGGTCATGGCATTGAGCCTACATTAGGCTCTATGCACAGCGTGCATTAACATTATTTCTCTCTCTCTCTCCTTCTTCCCCTCTCTCCAACTGTCACAGACACTCTCTCTCTTTAAGTAAGTATGAGTAAGTAAATAAATAAAATAAAATACGTAAATACATAGATTTTTGTTCACATATATTATTTATATCTGTTTGCACCAAATCCCTGGCTGTGATTTCTTCCTTACCTTCCTTTGGGGGAAAATTCCTCTTTTTATTTTATCTATATTTCTTTTACGTGTTATGAAACCTTGTGTTTCCTGCTCCTGAGAGTAATGATATCTCAAGAAGGGGTTATACATGTCCAGGGCCTGGCACTTCAGAAAGTGTTTCTGGTGTATGTTGTGTGTACTCTACTTTGTGATTTGGCTGTTCTTTTTCCAAGCTCAATCCTCTGTGGAGTTCCTCTTTGCCTGCTGTGGGGAGTGTTTGGACTTTTAGCTAGGTGTGTTTTGATTTGTTTGCTAAAATAAGCCTTATTTTTAAAAAGACCTGATTCCACAGAAGAGCAAAGGAAAAGGAACAACAAAAACAACCAAACAAAAAAAACTTATAAGCCTGATTCCAATGGAAAAAAAGTAAAAAAGAAGAAAATAAAAACAAAGAAGACTCATCAAAAAAATGAAAAAAAAACAAACAAATGAACAAAAAAACCCCTTACATGCTTAATTCAAAAACAAACACACCTGGTCTTATTTCCACCAGAACTGAAGGTTATACTTTGGAACACTTTATGATCAGTACACTTGGTGCATGTGGAGGGGCCTGTGTTGGTCCTCTGGGGAAAAGGCCTGCTGCACTGGTGCACAATCTGACCTGTTCTTGTAAAAATGTCCCTGTAGGGTTCAGGGGGCTGAGTTTGATGAAAGTGGCTCCAGCTTCAACTAGGGATGCTGTGTTGCTGACTGAAGTCGGACCATGATGGTGAGCAGGGGAAGATGGCATCACCCTACTCTCTTGTCCCAGGGTAAGGGAGCTGGAGCCTGCCAGTGTTCATGTAGCTCTCTCTGACAAGCAATCTCCCCTCCTGTGTTGCAGGCTTCTGTCAGATTCCTGCCTTCAGCTGTTCTGTGCCTGGGCTGTTGACACACCTGGCACCACAGCTCTCCTGTATTTTATCTCTGGTGCATGCCTGGAATTCAAAACTCCAAATCTTAAAGGACATGGCAGGTGTGGACCTCCTCCCCTCCTTTGGAGGAGACCCTTGTAGCTCTGTGCCTGGCACTACTGTGTTCCAGAAAAGTAGCATGGCCGTGCAGACACCTGGAGCTTATGGTGAAGCACAAAGAAAAGCTGTGTGTGCCTGTTGCCTGCTGTTGAAGGTCTGCTCAAAGGTGCCAGCCAGGTCTTCTGTCCTGGGAGATGCAATATACCCTCTGCCAAATGCACTCTATGAAGGGGAACTTTCTCCTTCAGTGCAACCCAGGGGATCCCACACCAAGCTGTCCACTCCTGGCTTCCACTTTTCCACAAGAGCACCGCTAGCCATCCATATCTACTCCAGAAAATGGCATAGGCTTCCAAAACCTCAGAATTTCAGTTACACAAAAACTTGTAAGAGTCAGTTCCTCAGGATACCCCTGTCAACGGTTTGGGGGGGGTAGTTTTGTGAGCCCAGTGTGCTGCTTTCTCTCCCCACTCTCTTTCTTCTCTCTGCAAAAAGGGCTTCCTCCCCTCTGCAGCACCGTGGTTTTTCTCTCTGTGCTCTCTACCTGCCACACTGTCTCCCTCAAATTATGCAGATTGTTTTCTTGATACTCATATCAATTTCCTAGGTGTTCAAAATGATTTCATGTTGATCTAGTTGTGTTCATGGGATGAGACTAGCCCATGGTTCCCCTCCTACTCTGCCATCTTAACTTCTCTCCACCTGGTGATGTTTGTTGTTATTTCTCTTCTCCCATTTGTGATTTTATTTATTGGGTTTCTTTCTCTTTTCTGTTTGATAACTCTGGATAAAAGCTTATCAATGTATAACTTTTTTTCAAAGAAACAGCTCCTGGTTTCATTGATGTGTTCTATTTTTTGTACTATCTATATGATTTATTTATGCTCTAATCTTTATTATTTCTCTCCTTCTGCTGGCTTTAGGCTTTATTTGTTGTTCATTTTCTAGCTTCTTTAGGTATAAGGTTGGATGGTTTCTTTGAGATTTTTCTTGCTTCTTAAAGTAGGCCTATGGCTATATATTTCCCCTGACGATGGTTTTTGCTGCATTCCAAAGGTTATGAACCATTTTGTTTTCATTTTTACTTGTTTACATGTATTGTTTTTGGTCTTTCTTTGATTTCATGGTTGACCATTCATTGTTTCATTGTTTAACCACAATGTATTTGCAGTCATTCCAAACTTTTTATTGTGGTTGACTTCTATTTTCCCAGTGTTGGGTCAGAAATAGTGCATGGTATGATTTCAATCTTTTTGTATTTGTTGAAACCTGTTTTATAACGTAAAATGTGATGTATTCTGGAGAGTGTTCCAATGTCTATACTACCCAAAGGAAGCTACATATTCAATGCAATCCTTATCAAAATACCAATAGCATTTTTCACAGAGCTAGAATAATCCTAAAATTTGTATGGAACCACAAAATATCCTGAATAGCCAAAGCAACTTTGAACAGGAAAAGCAAAGTTGGAGGCATCACAGCTCTGTACTTCAAGTTATATTATAAAGCTGTAATGATCAAGACCGTATGGTAATGGCACAAAAACAGACACACAGAGCAATGTAACAGAATAGATAACCCAGAAATAACTATAAATGTGTGGTCAACGAATCTTTGACAAAGTAGGAAAGAATATACAATGGAATAAAAGTCTCTTCAACAAATGGTGTTAGGAAAACTGGACACCAACATGCAGAAGAGTGAAGGTGGACCACTTTCTTACACCATACACAAAAAAAATTCAAAATGAACTAAAGACCTAAATGTGAGACAGGAAACCATCACAATCTTAGAGAAGAACACAGACAATAACTCTTTGACGTTGGCCATACCAACATCTTACCACATAGGTCTCATGAGGTAAGGAAAACAAAAGCAAAAATAAACTTTTGGGACTTCATCAAAATAATCTTCTGCACATGGAAGTAAACTATAAAAAAACTAAAGGTAAACCATTGGAATGGGAGAATATATTTGTAAATAAAATCTGATTAATGGTTACTTTCCAAAATACATAAAGGACTTATAAATCTCAACACCCAAAACACAAATAATCCAGTTAATAGGTGGGCAGAAGACACAAATAGACATTTTTTTCTTTATTTTTTTAAATTTTTTAATGTCAAATTTGTTTCCATAAACACCCAGTGCTCACCCCAACAGGTGCCCTCCTCAATACCCATCACCCACCCTCTCCTCACTCCCACCCCCATAAACCCTCAGTTTATTCTCAGTTTTTAAGAGTCTCATATAGTTTGGCTCCCTACCTAACTTTTTTTTCTTCCCCTCCCCCATAGTCTTCTGTTAAGTTTTTCAGGATCCACATAAGAGTGAAAACATATGGTATCTGTCTTTCTCTGTATGACTTATTTCACTTAGCATAACACTCTCCAGTTCCATCCACATTGCTAAAAAAGGCCGTATTTTATTCTTTCTCATTACCACCTAGTATTCCATTGTGTATATAAATCACAATTTATCCATTCATCAGTTGATGGACATTTAGGCTCTTTCCATAATTTGGCTATTGTTCAGAGTGCTGCTGTAAACATTAGGGTACAAGTTCCCCTATGCATCAGTACTCCTGTATCCCTTGGGTAAATTCCTAGCAGTGCTATTGCTGGGTCATAGGGTAGGTCTATTTTTAATTTTCTGAGGAACCTCCACACTGCTTTCCAGAGAGGCTGCACCAGTTTGCATTCCCACCAACAGTGCAAGAGGGTTCCCGTTTCTCCACATCCTTTCCAGCATCTATAGTCTCCTGATTTGTTCATTTTAGCCACTCTGACTGACGTGAGGTGGTATCTGAGTGTGGATTTGATTTGTATTTCCCTGATGAGGAGTGACATTGAGCATCTTTTCATGTGCCTGTTGGCCATCGGGATGTCTTCTTTAGAGAAGTGTCTATTCATGTTTTCTTCCCATTTCCTCACTGGATTATTTGTTTTTCAGGTGTGGAGTTTGGTGAGTTCTTTATAGATTTTGGATACTAGCCTTTTGTCCGATATGTCATTTGCAAATATCTTTTCCCATTCTGTTGGTTGCCTTTTATTTTTGTTGATTGTTTCTTTTGCTGTGCAGAAGCTTTTTATCTTCATGAGGTCCCAATAGTTCATTTTTGCTTTTAATTCCCTTGCCTTTGGAGATGTGTCAAGTAAGAAATTGCTGCCGTTGAGGTCACAAAAGTTTTTTCCTGCTTTCTCCTCTAGGGTTTTGATGGTTTCCTGTCTCACATTCAGGTCCTTTATCCATTTTGAGTTTATTTTTGTGAATGGTGTAAGAAAGTGGTGTAGTTTCATTCTTCTGCATGTTGCTGTCCAGTTCTCCCAGCACCATTTGTTAAAAAGAGTGTCTTTTCTCCATTGGATATTCTTTCCTGCTTTTTCAAAGATTAGCTGGCCATACTCTTGTGGGTCCAATTCTGGAGTATCTATTCTATTCCATTGGTCTATGTGTCTATTTTTGTGCCAATACCATGCTGCCTTGATGATTACACCTTTGTAGTAGAGGCTAAAGTCTGGTATTGTGATGCCTCCCACTTTGGTTTACCTCTTCAATATTACTTTGGCTATTCGGGGTCTTTTGTGGTTCCATACAAATTTTAGGATTGCTTGTTCTTGCTTCAAGAATGCTGGTGCCATTTTCTCTGGAATTGCATTGAATGTGTAGACAGCTTTGGGTAGTATTGACATTTTAACAATAGTCTTCCAATTCATGAGCACAGAATGTTTTTCTATTTCTTTGTACCTTCTTCAATTTTTTTCATAAACTTTCTATAGTTTTAAGCATACAGATCTTTTACATCTTTGGTTAGATTTATTCCAAGTATTTTATGATTTTTGGAGTGGTTGTGAATGGGATCAGATTATTTTTCTTTCTGTTTCTTCATTATTAGTGTATAAAAATAAAACTGATTCCTGTACATTAATTTTGTATCTTGTGACTTTCCTGAATTCATGTATCAGTTCTAGACTTTTGGTGGAATCTATTGGGTTTTCCACGTATATCATGTCATCTGTAAAAAGTGAAAGCTTGACTTGATCTTTGCCAATTTTGATGCCCCTGATTATCTTTTGTTGTCTGCTGATGCTAGCACTTCCAACACTATGTTAAACAACAGCGGTGAGAGTGGACCTCCCTGTCATGTTCCTGATCTCAGGGGGAAAGCTCTTAGTTTTTCCCCATTGAGGATATTAGCTGTCAGCTTTTCATAAATGACTTTGATATTTAAGTATGTTCTTTCTATCCCAACTTTCTTGAGGGTTTTTGTTAAGAAAGGATGCAGAATTTTGTCAAAAGCTTTTTCTGCATCCATTGACAGGATCATATGTTTCTTTTCTTTTCCTTTATTAATGTGATGTATCACATTGATTCATTTGCGAATGTTGAACCAGCCTGCAGCCCAGGAATGAATCCCACTTGATCACGGTGAATAATTCTTTTTATATGCTGTTGAATTCGATTTTCTAGTATCTTATTGCGAATTTTTTCATCCATATTAATCAGGGATATTGGCCTATAGTTCTTTTTTCTTTCTGGGTCTCTGTCTGGCTTAGGATTCAAACTAATGCTGGCTTCATAGAAGGAGCATAGAAGTTTTCCTTCACTTTCTATGTTTTGGAAGAGATTGAGAAGGATAGGTATTAACTCTGCTTTAAATGTCTGGTAGAATTCCTCAGGGAAGCCATCTGGTCCTGGACTCTTATTTGTTGGGAGATTTTTCATGACTGATTCAATTTCTTCGCTGGTTATGGGTCTGTTCAAGCTTTCTATTTCTTCCTGTTTGAGTTTTGGGAGAGTGTGGGTGTTTAAGAATTTTTCCATTTCTTCCAGGTTGTCCAGTTTGTTGGCATATAATTTTTCATGGTATTCCCTGATAATTGCTTGTATTTCTGAGGGATTGGTTGTAATAATCCCATTTTCATTTATGATTTTATCTATTTGGGTAATCTCCCTTTTCTTTTTGAGAAGCCTGGCTAGAGGTTTATCAACTTTGTTTATTTTTTCAAAAAAACAACTCTTGTTTTCATTGATCTGCTCTACAGTTTTTTTTTATTTTATATTGTTTATTTCTGCTCTGATATTTATTATCTCTCTCCTTCTGCTGGGTTTGTGTGTCTTTGCTGTTCTGCTTCCATTTCCTTTAGGTGTGCTGTTAGATTTTGTATTTGGGATTTTTCTTGTTTCTTGAGATAGGCCTGGATTGCAATGTATTTTACTCTCAGGACTGCCTTCGCTGCATCCCAAAGTGTTTGGATTGTTGTATTTTCATTTTAATTTGTTACCACATATTTTTTAATTTCTTCTCTAATTGCATGATTGACCCATTCATTCTTTAGTAAGGTGTTCTTTTTTTTTTTTCTCTCAGTTTACCTATTTTTTTTTATTTTTTCTGAAATTTATTGACAAATTGGTTTCCATACAACACCCAGTGCTCATCCCAAAAGGTGCCCTCCTCAATACCCATTACCCACCCTCTCCTCCCTCCCACCCCCAATCAACCCTCAGTTTGTTCTCAGTTTTTAACAGTCTCTTATGCTTTGGCTCTCTCCCATTCTAACCTCTTTTTTTTTCCCCTTCCCTTCCCCCATGGGTTCCTATTAAGTTTCTCAGGATCCACATAAGAGTGAAACCATATGGTATCTGTCTTTCTCTGTATGGCTTATTTCACTTAGCATCACACTCTCCAGTTCCATCCACGTTGCTACAAAAGGCCATATTTCATTTTTTCTCATTGCCACGTAATATTCCATTGTGTATATAAACCACAATTTCTTTATCCATTCATCAGTTGATGGACATTTAGGCTCTTTCCATAATTTGGCTATTGTTGAGAGTGCTGCTATGAACATTGGGGTACAAGTGGCCCTATGCATCAGTGCTCCTGTATCCCTTGGATAAATTCCCAGCAGTGCTATTGCTGGGTCATAGGGTAGGTCTATTTTTAATTTTCTGAGGAACCTCCACACTGCTTTCCAGAGCGGCTGCACCAATTTGCATTCCCACCAACAGTGCAAGAGGGTTCCCGTTTCTCCACATCCTCGCCAGCATCTATAGTCTCCTGATTTGTTCATTTTGGCCACTCTGACTGGCGTGAGGTGATACCTGAGTGTGGTTTTGATTTGTATTTCCCTGATAAGGAGCGACGCTGAACATCTTTTCATGTGCCTGTTGGCCATCTGGATGTCTTCTTTAGAGAAGTGTCTATTCATGTTTTCTGCCCATTTCTTCACTGGGTTATTTGTTTTTCGGGTGTGGACTTTGGTGAGCTCTTTATAGATTTTGGATACTAGCCCTTTGTCTGATATGTCATTTGCGAATATCTTTTCCCATTCCGTTGGTTGCCTTTTAGTTTTGTTGGTTGTTTCCTTTGCTGTGCAGAAGCTTTTTATCTTCATAAGGTCCCAGTAATTCACTTTTGCTTTTAATTCCCTTGCCTTTGGGGATGTGTCGAGTAAGAGATTGCTACGGCTGAGGTCAGAGAGGTCTTTTCCTGCTTTCTCCTCTAAGGTTTTGATGGTTTCCTGTCTCACATTTAGGTCCTTTATCCATTTTGAGTTTATTTTTGTGAATGGTGTGAGAAAGTGGTTTAGTTTCAACCTTCTGCATGTTGCTGTCCAGTTCTCCCAGCACCATTTGTTAAAGAGGCTGTCTTTTTTCCATTGGATGTTCTTTCCTGCTTTGTCAAAGATGAGTTGGCCATACGTTTGTGGGTCTAGTTCTGGGGTTTCTATTCTATTCCATTGGTCTGTGTGTCTGTTTTGGTGCCAATACCATGCTGTCTTGATGATGACAGCTTTGTAGTAGAGGCTAAAGTCTGGGATTGTGATGCCTCCTGCTTTGGTCTTCTTCTTCAAAATTCCTTTGGCTATTCGGGGCCTTTTGTGGTTCCATATGAATTTTAGGATTGCTTGTTCTAGTTTCGAGAAGAATGCTGGTGCAATTTTGATTGGGATTGCATTGAATGTGTAGATAGCTTTGGGTAGTATTGACATTTTGACAATATTTATTTTTCCAATCCATGAGCAGGGAATGTCTTTCCATTTCTTTAAATCTTCTTCAATTTCCTTCATAAGCTTTCTATAGTTTTCAGCATACAGATCCTTTACATCTTTGGTTAGATTTATTCCTAGGTATTTTATGCTTCTTGGTGCAATTTTGAATGGGATCAGTTTCTTTATTTGTCTTTCTGTTGCTTAATTGTTAGTGTATAAGAATGCAACTGATTTCTGTACATTGATTTTGTATCCTGCAAATTTGCTGAATTCCTGTATCAGTTCTAGCAGACTTTTGGTGGAGTCTATCGGATTTTCCATGTATAATATCATGTCATCTGCAAAAAGCGAAAGCTTGACTTCATCTTTGCCAATTTGGATGCCTTTGATTTCCTTTTGTTGTCTGATTGCTGATGCTAGAACTTCCAGCACTATGTTAAACAGCAGCGGTGAGAGTGGGCATCCTTGTCGTGTTCCTGATCTCAGGGAAAAAGCTCTCAGTTTTTCCCCGTTGAGGATGATGTTAGCTGTGGGCTTTTCATAAATGGCTTTTATGATCTTTAAGTATGTTCCTTCTATCCCGACTTTCTCAAGGGTTTTTATTAAGAAAGGGTGCTGGATTTTGTCGAAGGCCTTTTCTGCATCGATTGACAGGATCATATAGTTCTTCTCTCTTTTTTTGTTAATGTGATGTATCACGTTGATTGATTTGCGAATGTTGAACCAGCCCTGCATCCCAGGAATGAATCCCACTTGATCATGGTGAATAATTCTTTTTATATGCCGTTGAATTCGATTTGCTAGTATCTTATTGAGAATTTTTGCATCCATATTCATCAGGGATATTGGCCTGTAGTTCTCTTTTTTGACTGGGTCTCTGTCTGGTTTAGGAATCAAAGTAATACTGGCTTCATAGAATGAGTCTGGAAGTTTTCCTTCCCTTTCTATTTCTTGGAATAGCTTGAGAAGGATAGGTATTATCTCTGCTTTAAACGTCTGGTAGAACTCCCCTGGGAAGCCATCTGGTCCTGGACTCTTATTTGTTGGGAGATTTTTGATAACCGATTCCATTTCTTCACTGGTTATGGGTCTGTTCAAGCTTTCTATTTCCTCCTGATTGAGTTTTGGAAGAGTGTGGGTGTTCAGGAATTCGTCCATTTCTTCCAGGTTTTCCAGTTTGTTGGCATATAATTTTTCATAGTATTCCCTGATAATTGTTTGTATCTCTGAGGGATTGGTTGTAATAATTCCATTTTCATTCATGATTTTATCTATTTGGGTCATCTCCCTTTTCTTTTTGAGAAGCCTGGCTAGAGGTTTGTCAATTTTGTTTATTTTTTCAAAAAAACAACTCTTGGTTTCGTTGATCTGCTCTACAGTTTTTTTAGTTTCTATATTGTTTATTTCTGCTCTGATCTTTATTATTTCTCTTCTTCTGCTGGGCTTAGGCTGCCTTTGCTGTTCTGCTTCTAGTTCCTGTAGGTGTGCTGTTAGATTTTGTATTTGGGATTGTTCTTGTTTCTTGAGATAGGCCTGGATTGCAATGTATTTTCCTCTCAGGACTGCCTTTGCTGCGTCCCAAAGCGTTTGGATTGTTGTATTTTCATTTTCGTTTGTTTCCATATATTTTTTAATTTCTTCTCTAATTGCCTGGTTGACCCACTCATTCGTTAGTAGGGTGTTCTTTAACCTCCATGCTTTTGGAGGTTTTCCAGACTTTTTTCTGTGGTTGATTTCAAGCTTCATAGCATTGTGGTCTGAAAGTAAGCATGGTATAATTTCAATTCTTGTAAACTTATGAAGGGCTGTTTTGTGACCCAGTATATGATCTATCTTGGAGAATGTTCCATGTGCACTCGAGAAGAAAGTATATTCTGTTGCTTTGGGATGCAGAGTTCTAAATATATCTGTCAAGTCCATCTGATCCAATGTCTCATTCAGGGCCCTTGTTTCTTTATTGACCGTGTGTCTAGATGATCTATCCATTTCTGTAAGTGGTGTATTAAAGTCCCCTGCAATTACCACATTCTTCTCAATAAGGTTGCTTATGTTTATGAGTAATTGTTTTATATATTTGGGGGCTCCGGTATTCAGTGCATAGACATTTATAATTGTTAGCTCTTCCTGATGGATAGACCCTGTAACTATTATATAATGTCCTTCTTCATCTCTTGTTACAGCCTTTAATTTAAAGTCTAGTTTGTCTGATATAAGTATGGCTACTCCAGCTTTCTTTTGGCTTCCAGTCGCATGATAAATAGTTCTCCATCCCCTCACTCTCAATCTAAAGGTGTCCTCAGGTCTAAAATGAGTCTCTTGTAGACAGCAAATAGATGGGTCTTGTTTTTTTATCCATTCTGATACCCTATGTCTTTTGGTTGGCGCATTTAATCCATTTACATTCAGTGTTATTATAGAAAGATACGGGTTTAGAGTCATTGTGATGTCTGTATGTTTTATGCTTGTAGTGATGTCTCTGGTACTTTGTCTCACAGGGTCCCCCTTAGGATCTCTTGTAGGGCTGGTTTAGTGGTGACAAATTCCTTCAGTTTTTGTTTGTTTGGGAAGACCTTTATCTCTCCTTCTATTCTAAATGACAGACTTGCTGGATAAAGGATTCTTGGCTGCATATTTTTTCTGTCTAGCACCCTGAAAATCTCGTGCCAATTCTTTCTGGCCTGCCAAGTTTCAAAAGAGAGATCAGTCATGAGTCTTATAGGTCTCCCTTTATATGTGAGGGCACGTTTACCCCTTGCTGCTTTCAGAATTTTCTCTTTATCCTTGTATTTTGCCAGTTTCACTATGATATGTCATGCAGAAGATCGATTCAAGTTACGTCTGAAGGGAGTTCTCTGTGCCTCTTGGATTCGAATGCCTTTTTTCTTTTCCAGATCAGGGAAGTTCTCAGCTATGATTTGTTCAAGTACACCTTCAGCCCCTTTCTCTTTCTCTTCCTCTTCTGGAATTCCTATGATATGTATATTTTTCTGTTTGCATCACTTAGTTCTCTAATTCTCCCCTCATACTCGTGGGTTTTTTTGTATCTCTCTTTTCCTCAGCTTCCTCATTTTCCATAATTTTATCTTCTAATTCACGTATTCTCTCCTCTGCCTCTTCAATCCGTGCTGTGGTCGCCTCCATTTTATCTTGCACCTCATTTATAGCGTTTTTAGCTCCTCATGACTATTTCTTAGTCCCTTGATCTCTGTAGCAATAGATTCTTTGCTGTTCTCTATACTTTTTTTCAAGGCAAGTGATTAATTTTATGACTATTATTCTAAATTCTTGTTCCGTTATGTTGCTTAAATCAATTTTGATCAATTCGTTAGCTGTCGCTATTTCTTGTAGTTTCTTTTGAGGAAATGTCTTGTGTTTTGTCATTTTGGGTAGTCCCTGGGGTGGCACCCAACTGCCGGGCACTTCCCCTGTATTGTCCAGAGTAACTTGTGTTGGTGGTTGGGACCTTAGTCAGACCCAATGTCTGTCCCTAGCCCACTGCTGGGGCCAAAGTCAGACTGGTGTGTACCTTATCTTCCCCTTTTCCAGGGGCAGGACTCACTGTGGAGTGGTGTGGCCCCTGTCTGGGCTATTTGCACACTGCCAGGCTTGTGGTGCTGCTTTGATGGGTTCTGGCCAAGGGTGTATTAGATAGGGTGAATCTACAAGGTGCACAGGGGCGGGAGGGGCAGGCTTAGCTCTCTTTGCCTTAGGTGGTCCCCTGCAGGAGGGGCCCTGCAGCACCAGGAGGGAGGCAGACCCATTGCAGGGATGCATCCACAGAAGCACAGCATTGGGTGTTTTCATGGTGCAAGTGCCGTGATGACAACTGGTTCCCTTTGGGATTTCGGCTGGGGGATGGGAGAGGGAGATGGCACTTGGCAGTGCCTTTTTTTCCCCGCTGAGCTGAGCTCTGCCTTCTGGGGCTCAACAACTCTCCCTCCCCGTGTCCTCTTTCCCTCCCTGCTCTCTGAGGGCAGAGATGTTCACTTTTAACTTTCCAGATGTTAAGTCCAGCTGGCTGTCAGAACTCACGCAATCTGGCCCCTCCGCTTTTGCAAGCCAGACTTGGGGCTCTGCCTTGCTGGGCAGGTTGCCCTTCCAGCACCCTGGCTCCCTCCCACCAGTCCTTGTAGCGCACATTGCTGCTCTGCCCTTCCTACCCTCTTCCGTGGTCCTCTTGTCTATGCTTGGCTCCGAAGAGTCCATTCTGCTAGTCTCCTGGTGGTTTTCCAGGTTATTTAGGCAGGTGTGGGTGGAATGTAAGTGATCAGCAGGACGCAGTGAGCCCAGTGTCTTCCTATGCTGCCATCGTCCAGTCTCTCCCAAATAGACATATTTTCCAAAGAAGATGTACAGATGACCAACAGATACATAAGATCCTCAGCATCACTCATTATTAGAGAAATACAAATCAAAATTACAATTAGATATCACCTCATAGCAGTTACAATAGCTAAAATTAACACAGGAATCAACAGGTATTGGCAAAGATTTGGAGAAAGAGAAACCCTCTGACAGTGTTGGTAGGAATCCAAACTGGTGCAGACACTCTGGAGAACAATATGTAGGTTCCTCAAAAAGTTAAAAATAGAACTACCCTATGATCTGTCAATTGCACTACTAGTATTTACTGAGTGAATTCAAAAATACTAATTCAAGGAGATACATGCTCCTGGATATTTATAACTTATAACAGCATTATCAACAATAGCAAAATTATAGTTCTAGTCCAAATGCCCTCCCCTGATGAATGTATAAAAAAGCTGTGGTATATATATATATATATATATATATATACACAATGGAATATTACCCAGCCCTAAAAAATAATGAAATCTTGCCACTTAGAATGACGTGGATGGAGCTGGAGAGTATTATGCTAAGTGAAATAAGTCAGTCAGAGAAAGACAAATACCATATGATTTCACTCACATGTGGAAAATAATAAACAAGAGAAATGAGCAAAGAGAAAAATGAATGAGAGAGGCAAATCAAGAAATAGATGCTTAACTGTAGAGAACACACTGATGGTTACCAGAGGCAAGGTGGGTGGGGGGGTGGATTAAAAAGGTGATGGGAATTAAGGAGTCCACTTGTGATGAGCACTAGTTGTTATACGGAAGTGTTGAATCGCTATATTGTACACCTGCAACTAATATTACACTGTATGTTAACCACCTTGAATTTAAATAAAAACTTAAAAATAAATAAATAAATAAATAAATCTCCCGAGGTTTAAAAAAATTCACTGAGGAAAGGTGAATTTAAGTCAAACACATTTTGTTTAAGAAGGCAGAGTAATGCATAATACATATTTAAATAGGCTTTCATATAAATAAGATTTAAATGTTTTAAAAGCTTCAAGAGTTATTTCGGTTTATTTCAGCTATCTGGACAACTCACCTCTATGGAATGACTCATTACACTAAATTGAAGAAATTGTTAGGAACCAGGTTGAAATGCTGACGGAATGCTGGTTGGAATGCTGGTGATCTTGGTGTATCGGAGATTTATTTAACACCTCAGAGGAGACCGTTTCTCCAAATATCTGAGCCCTGAATGAAGGGGGAAAGGGTAATGTATAGTTGTCAGCTTCCATATCTGTGGCGAGTGTGCAGCAAACAGGACATGAAGAAGCCAGAAGAGGGGCCTCTAAGCCAGAGACCAGAGCCTGTTTTAGTCCCATCAGCCATCTTATGGTGTAAAACTTTATGCATTTTCCCAACATTCCCCCCTTTGATGCCTTTTTAAAATCTTTTATTAAGCATCATTTTTTAGCTCTAGGGGTGGGTACCCTCACAGGGCTAAGATATTAGCTGCAATTTGGCAAGCAAAAGTGTTTTCAATAAAACATACCAGGGTATTTAGTATAGAGGGGCCAATGGTCACGAGTAAAATTCTGGAAAGGAGGGGCCCTGCCAGGGCAGGGAACCAGGATACACAGTCTGTGAGACCCCATCATCTCCATTCACTGATACGTTCCTGTTGTCTACTTTGAATTCTTTCCTTGAGTTCCTTAATGGTGGTCCTAACTATTCCTGATTGGTTTACAAAATAGCAACATTCCTCCCCCAGAAATATACAAGTCCCTCCTTTTTCTGAAGTGAGACAGTTGAGGGCTCACCTATTTTTGGGAGAGACACTACTTCCAGGGAGTTTATTTGGTTTTGTAAGGTTACCAGGGAGTCTGTCATCCGTTCCATGTCCAGCTTGTTGGTGCAGTCTCTGTTAGCCCAACAGCAAGAAGCAAGATCAGGGCTATGACACCAGTAAGGGGCAAGGGCTAGCAGAGTTGCATCTGAACCCCTGAGGTCAGTCCACATGTTCAATCCTCAAGTTTCTGCGATCTGCAGGCTAGCTAGCTTCTGGGGTGGCTGGAGCACGGCTGGAGATCTCAGGGGTCAGTGTCTTTTTGAGGGTCAATTTAAGCGGGTTGACTGGATCTGGATCACCTTGCCAGGTTGAGGGTTCCTTTGAGTTGGCCTTCTTAGATCTGGAATGATGGACCCATAGGATGATACCTGAAACTGAATCCTTTATTTGGTTGTATGTCTGTAAAGTCCACCTCCAAGTCTTCAAAAGGGGCGGGTTTCTGGTAACTGTCAGATCAGGTTTAGGGAAGACATGGTTTGAATATTTAGAGATCCACCCTGTTTCCCAGTTGTTTAAATAATCATATGCCCATAGGGTCTTATTATTATCCCCTCAGAATAACAAGCACAGAAGATCGTCTATATATGTAATGCTGTGACAATTTTTCTAAAGTTTACCTCCAGCTGTCTAGTTTAGGCAAACAACAAACATTTAAAGACAATCATAACTACAATTTAACATCCATAATGGTGCATTGTTGAAACATGGTTTTTCTCTCTAAAAACCCCCCTTTCCAGAGATAGCCAAATTGAGACCAATGCATTTGTAGAACAAGTCCAGGCTTAACAAACCTGGCCTAATTATTTACATAAGCTCAGCAAGAATAGCGATTGATCATGAGGATCTTTTAAAGTTTGCTTTGCTGGAACCTTTTATAAGGAATCTCTGGGTTGAACTTTTAGTAGCCTCTCCAGGCCAGAAGCCAAGCCAAATACTTGCCATCAGACAGGCCTGCAATACCTGTGCAATTGGGCGAATTCCTCTTCATGAAGTCCCCAAGATATCCTGAGGTTCCTGCACCTGTCAGGAAGTGACCTTCTTTACTCACCTGGTGAGGCTGCTGGGAACTCTGTAACAAGGTATCAGGCCAACATTTCCAAGGGGCTTTATGGCTCCATGTTTCATAAAGCCAACCTTAGTTCCTTAAAGCTGCCTGGCCATATCGGAGTCTATGAATGTCACTCTCAAATATGACATTACAGTCAAAACCTTGGTAAAATAACAAGATGAATAAATGCTTATTGAACTTATGCAAACAATTGTAATTGCCATCAAAGAAAGAATACTCACTGAGAGTTTTTGAATTTCAGGGGAGTTATGTAGAGAGAAAAAGTAAATGTTTCAGTTTACAAATGAATACTTTATGGCATTTCTGTATATCATAGATATCTTAAGAGAATGTTTCCTTAGTCTAAAAGAGGAAACATTAGAGAACCAGCAATATTTACAACAAGAATCACAAAACTATAATCTTCCTCAGTTCATTTAATCCCATGTTCCTAATTCTTGTTCAATTTGAATGTAGCTTTTTGTTCTGGAAATTCAAACCCATTTTAGTATTAATCTTAAAGATATCGAATACCTGTATTTGTCCCCAAAGTCCTTTTTATAAATCTTCTTGAAGAATAAACACGTTTTGTGAGAGAATAAGAACAATTATAAATGACAAAGTCTCAGAAATAGACATTGTTAAAGATATGATGAGAGTTCATTATGATGGAATTGACAAAGAAATTTGGTTATTTCTGTGACACATAGCACTTCAAGTAATCAGAATATTAAATGATTACCTTATACCAAAACACTAAAACTTTAGGAATGGCATATCTATTTTGGCAGTTACAACACTTACCGGTGCAATGCAACCTAAGCTTTACCATGGTACGACCGTGATCTTCCAAGTAACTTAACACCACAAATAAAAGGGCCTAACTGGTCAAAAAGACTTCACTTACCATTCAAATCCTGGTAAGTTTGTTAAAACTTTAGGAAGTTATAAGTACATCCTAAGTAGAATTACAGATCTTTACAAATGTTAAAACTTTATTCAACCAAGGTGGCAATAAAAGATCCTAAAGGTGAATGTGTAGCATTATATAGTTGTTACCAAAACATAGCTCCTTTAACATTGAGAAATTTTAACTAAAGAATCAAAGACCTGATAAAGATGAGACCTAAAACTTGGTTTTCCCAGAAGACAAACCTTTGCATTGTATTATCAAGAGAAGATCAACAGTCCAAGAAAACTTTCTCATTTGAACAGAGAGAAAAGCAGAATTTCAACCTTATACCAGTGTACTTTTAAAATTCCATTCATCTCAACCTTAGTCGATCGTGAGCACACATAAAATTCCTTTCCAAAGATCTCCCTTCATGAACCTTCTACAACTTTCCTTTGCCTTCAAACTTTGTCCCAAAGCCATTTCTCTCCAAATAACCAGTCTCATTTAGGACAAAATTACTTTCTTCTACCCTCAACAAAAATGTATTTCCATTCTTTATATCTTTCTTACATACCTCCTACTTTCCTACATACAGGGTTGCTTTCTTTATTTTCATTGGTCTTAAGTACACATAGCAGAATTTTAACTCTTAGGAAACCTTAGTCTCCAATTGAGGACTTAGTAACCAACTGAGACATGTTTACACCAGAATTTTTTTAGATGGTAAATTCATGAACCAATTAAGTACAAAGCATCTTTTCCAATAGGTCCAAATAGCCTTAATTTCTTTGCAATAAGAAGTTAAAATCACAAACCTATGTTCAGTAATAAAAGCTTTAGCACTCCATCTTATTTGGAAAAGACCTAGATGTCCAAGGGGGTGCATTTTACTCTTTGACTTTGAGGATGGCAGGAGGAGCCAATGGTGCCTGAGGCACTGAGGTGGGTATAGGAACCTGTTATGTATACCACACCCAAGTTGGTGCAGAAACAGCAGGGGGAGGGGCAGGCAGAAGAGGCAAGGTGCCAGTAGAAGTCAGAGAAAGAAAACCTAATTCAAAACCTTAACTCAGAGGAGCAGACACCATGGTTTTTCCACCAAAGTGGAAATATGGAGTCCACATCAGGCCAGAGAAGACATGGAATTTCCCAGAAACAGAGTTTCAGCAACTGCTTGGGAACATTCCTTGAAGTCCCCATCCCGAGGTAGACTAACCACAGTTGGCTCCAATTAAGTTGTTAACCTGGGACATGAGGGAGAATCCCTCACATCTATTAGGCAGAGGAACAGGGAGAGAGAGGCAGTGTCCCTTTCGGTCTGATTCTATCTCGGCAAGACCAATAAGGTCCCCCTTCTCAAGGTTCCTCCTGATATTGGCTGGGTTTCTGGGACTTCCCCTGGTTGGGACATTTATTCTTTTAATGTCCTTTTTCCTTGCAGTAGGCTCATTGACCCCTTGCTAAGGAGGTTATGGGCCTCCCCTCTTTTGGTGGCTAGACCTTATCTGTCCTTTTGTCATGGCTCTCTTGTGCCTCTGGAGTAAACAGGGTGTAAGCCACGCACATCCTCTCATAATAATCCCCGGGGGAATCCCCTTGCTGTTGGGCATATTCATGGGCTTCTCAGCCCCTGCTCTGATCCCCTGGAGGAGAGCCTTTTGGTACTGGTGGATGTAGGCTAGAATCTGGAGAGTGCCTGTGCCTGGCCAAGGGTGCAATCTGGCCACTGGTCCTTGTGGGGGAGGGTTCTCTGGGTCTGGGAGGGGAGGAGAGATGGGCGGCGGTAGTGGCAGAGGAAAGACAGATGGGAGAGGAGTTTCAAGCTCAGGGGCAGGGGGAAGGGAGCCTGGTGAGTCATAAGGTGGCAGAAAACGGGATCTTCTTCCAGGTCTCCTCCAAACACTAGGGGATTGGTGGGTTGTTTCTTTGGCTCCCTGGGTGAGTCTCCAGATAAAGCGGCTAAAACCTTTGCCTGGCTCTGCTTGCTATGGATGAATTGCACCCAAGGCGGAGGATTTGGGGCAATTTCAAGCCAGGAGTTGATGTATGGAAATTGACCAGTGTGACCTGGGTCTCTGGAGACAACATGCAAGATGCAATGAACCACTGGGATATCCAAGGTTCCCTCATAGGGCCCTCCTACACCAAAAGTGGGCCATTCTAACTCACATAGGGTCCTTAACATGCCGGGGGGTATCTTAATTCCATAGTCTCCCAGAACCCCTTCTTTGCTCTGTCCTGTCCCCATAATGTTCCTGTGAGGTGTAGTAACAAAGACAGACAGACAGTGGGATAGTGGTGCCCCCTCTAATGAGGAGACCAGTCAGATGCCCTCTGGCTGTGTCCTGAAGGAACTTAGATGATGCTTAGCTGTAGCAGTCTCAGCTTTGTGACTTACCATCAGAAACTATTCTGATGCCACCATAGACTGTGTGTCATTCACCTCGGAATCACAGATAGGCCCACTCAGAGTCCATGGGCTTTTGGGGACCTTGAGGGTGCCCGCCCATGGAGCCACAGAATCGAACGTGGCAGGCAAGCTAGACAGAGTCGCAAATTCACACTCACATATACACCAGACGTTATTACATTCCCTCCCACAGAATTCCTACCTGTGAGACCTCTGAGGTCTCAGGGAGTGATCAGGTCCCCCTTCCATTCTTGCTAGTGGTCCTGACTAGATTGGACCCCAGGCTTACCGGTTCCTATGTCGGGTCCAGGTCCTCATCTGCCAAGTCTTGAATCCAGTAGGAATGGTGGAGTGGGGCTGGCCCTAGTCGACATAGCGGTAGACTGCTGAAATTCAGGCAGGGCGTGCCTTCTCCCTTGTGATTCCTCATTCCGTCAATGCCTTGCTGTTCTCCCAAACCAGCGGCAACAATGGGCCAGTGCAGCTGGTTTTCCCAGTCAGGGAACCAAATATGTTATGGAACTAGGCTGGAATGCTGGCAGAAAAACCAAGTGGCACTCAGAGATGTTGGTGGATTGGAGATTTAACACTGGCGGGCTCATAGGAGACCATTTCTCCAAAGATCTGCGTTCCAAATGAAGGGGGAAGGGTAATTTATAGTTGTCAGCTTCCATATCTGTGGCAGGTTTTCACACACATGGCAAACGGGGGAAGAAGCATCCGGAAGAGGGGTCTCTAAGCTAGAGACCAGAGCTTGTTTTAGTCTGTCGGCCATCTTATGGTGTAAAATTTTGTCCATTTTCCCAACAGTAGAGGAATCAAGATGACAGAGAAGTAGGGGCGTGGAATTTCCCTCGTCCCTCAAACACAGCAGTATTGAAGTCAGAACACTTGGAATACACAGGAAAACAGGCTGCGGAGGGACAGAAAAGTCTCCACAGGTGGGAAGAGGGCTTGGTGGGAGGAAGGTGCCTATGTGCAAATTGGGAGAGATATTATGGGTAGCATAGGTTTGCAGGGGAGAGGAGCCTACCCTTTGCTTGAAGTGGGGAGTGTTTGGACCTTTCACTAGGTGTGCTTTGTTTTCTGTGTTAACATAAGACTGGTTTAAAAAAAATAAAAGGCCTGAAGCAAAAATTAGAAAAGGAAACAAACCAACTAACTAAGTAATAAGCCTGATTCAAAACATTGGGTAAGATGGTGGCGTAGGAAGATGCTGGGCTCACCATGCATCCTGCTGATCAGATTCCACCCACACCTGCCTAAATAACCCAGAAAACCGCCAGAAGACTAGCAGAACGGAGTCTCCGAAGCCAAGTGCAGATGAGAGGCCCACGGAAGAGGGTAGGAAGGGGGCAGCAAGGCGGTGCAGGCTACACGGACTGGCAGGAGGGACCCGGGGCAGAGGGGCGGCCCCCTGGCCAAGCAGAGCTCCTGAGTCTGGCTTGCAAAAGCGGAGGGGCCGGACGGAGTGTGTTCTGACAGAAGCAGGACTTGACATCTGGAAGGTAATAAGCTAACAGCTCTGCTCGGAGAACGGGAGGGCTGGAGGACAATGGGAGGGAGAGTTGTTAAGCCCCAGATGACAGAACTCAGCTTGATGGGGAACAAAGGCGCTCACCAGCGCCATCTCCCTCGCCCATCCCCCAGCCAAAATCCCAAAGGGAACCAGTTCCTGCCAGGGAACTTGCTTGCACTGTGCAAACACCCAAAGCTATACTTCCACGGATCCATCCCTCTGGCGGGTCTGACTGCCTCACGGTGCTGCAGGGCCCCTTCTGAAGCGGATCTCCGAAGGAAAAGCGACCTGAGCTTACCCCTCCCGCCCCTGTGCACCTTGCCTATCCACCCCAGCTTATATGCCAGATCCCCAGCACCACAAGCCTGACAGTGTGCAAGTAGCCCAGATGGGCCACGCCACCCCACAGTGAATCCCGCCCCTAGGAGAGGGGAAGAGAAGGCACACACGTCTGACAGTGGCCCCAGCGGTGGGCTGGGGGCAGACATCAGGTCTGACTGTGGCCCCGCCCACCAATGCAACTTATTCAAGACAGCACAGGGGAAGTGTCCCACAACTCCGCACCACTCCAGGGACTATCCAAAATGACAAAACAGAAGAATTCCCCTCAAAAAAAATGTCCAGGAAATACCAACAGCTAACGAACTGATCAAAAACGAATTTAACAATATAACAGAAAGTGAAATTAGAATAATAGTCATAAAATTAATCGCTGGGCTTGAAAACAGTTAAAAGGACAGCAGAGAATCTATTGCTACAGAGATCAAGGGACTAAGGAACAGCGAGGAGGAGCTAAAAAATGTTATCAATGAGCTGCAAAATAAAATAGAGAAACCATGGTCGGATTGAAGAGGCAGAGGAGAGAATAGGTGAACTAGAAGATAAGCTTATGGAAAAAGAAGAAGCTGAGAAAAAGAGAGATAAAAATTTCCAGGAGTGTGAGCGGAAAATTAGAGAACTAAGTGATGCACTAAAGAGAAATAATATATGCATAATTGGTATTCCAGAGGAGGAAGAGAGAAGGACAGGTGCTGAAGGTGTACTTGAAGAAATAATAGCTGAGACCTTCCCTGATCTGGGGAAGGAAAAAGGCATTGAAATCCAAGAGGCACACAGAACTCCCTTCAGACATAACTTGAATCGATCTTCTGCATGACAGAGCATAGTGAAAGTGGCAAAATACAAGGATAAAGAGAAAATTCTGAAAGCACCTAGAGATAAACGTGCTCTAACATATAAAGGGAGACCTATAAGACTCGTGACCGATCTTTCTACTGAAACTTGGCACGCCAGAAAGGAGTGGCAGGAGATCTTCAATGTGATGAACAGAAAAAAATATGCAGCCGAGAATCCTTTATCCAGCAAGTCTGTCATTTAGAATAGAAGGAGAGATAAAGGTCTTCCCAAAACAACACAAACTGAAGGAATTCGTCACCACTAAACCAGCCATACAAGAGATCCTCAGGGGGATCCTGTGAGACAAAGTACCAGAGACATCGCTACAAGCATGAAACCTACGGACAACACAATGACTCTAAACCCGTATCTTTCTATAATAACACTGAATGTAAATGGACTAAATGCACCAACCTAAAGATATAGGGTATCAGAATGGATAAAAAAACAAGACCCATCTATTTGCTGTCTACAAGAGACTCAGTTTAGACCTGAGGACACCTTCAGATTGAGAGTGAAGGGATGGAGAACTATTTATCATGCCACTGGAAGTCAAAAGAAAGCTGGAGTAGCCGTACTTAATATCAGACAAACTAGACTTTAAAGGCTGTAACAAGGGATAAAGAAGAGCATTATATAAAAATCACAGGGTCTATCCATCAGGAAGAGCTAATAATTATAAATGTCTATGCACCAAATACAGAAGCGCCCAAATATATAAAACAATTACTCACAAACATAAGCAACCCTATTGATAAGAATGTGGTAATTGCAGGGGACTTTAACACTCCACTGACAGAAATGGATAGATCATCTAGACACATGGTCAATAAAGAAACAAGGGCCTTGAGTGATACATTGGATCAGATGGACTTGACAGATCTATTCAGAACTCTGCATCCCAAAGCAACAGAATATACTTTCTTCTCGAGTGCACATGGAACATTCTCCAAGATAGATCACATATTGGGTCACAAAACAGCCCTTCATAAGTATACAAGAATTGAAATCATACCATGCATACTTTCAGACCACAATGCTATGAAACTTGAAATCAACCACAGAAAAGAGTCTGGAAAACCTCCAAAAGCATGGAGGTTAAAGAAAACCCTACTAAAGAATGAGTGGGTCTATCAGGCAATTAGGGAAGGAATTAAAAAATATATGGAAACAAATGAAAATGAAAATACAACAATCCAAACACTTTGGGATGCAGCGAAGGCAGTCCTGAGAGGAAAATACATTGCAATCCAGGCCTATCTCAAGAAACAAGAAAAATTCCAAATACAAAATCTAACAGCACACCTAAAGGAAATAGAAGCAGAACAGCAAAGACAGCATAAACCCAGCAGAAGAATAGAAATAATAAAGATCAGAGCAGAAATAAACAATACAGAATCTAAAAAAAACCTGTAGAGCAGATCAATGAAACCAAGAGTTGGTTTTTTGAAAAAATAAAAAAAAAATTGATAAACCTCTAGCCAGACTTCTCAAAAAGAAAAGGGAGATGACCCAAATAGATAAAATCATGAATAAAAATTGAATTATTACAACCAATCCCTCAGAGATACAAGCAATTATCAGGGAATTCTATGAAAAACTATATACCAACAAACTGGACAACCTGGCACAAATGGACAAATTCCCAAACACCCACACGCTTCCAAAACTCAATCAGGAGGAAATAGAAAGTTTGAACAGGTCCATAACCAGTGAAGAAATTGAATCAGTCATCAAAAATCTCCCAACAAATAAGAGTCCAGGACCAGATGGCTACCCAGGGCAGTTCTACCAGACGTTTAAAGTAGAGTTAATACCTATCCTTCTCAAGCTATTCCAAAAAATAGAAAGGGAAGGAAATCTTCCAGACTCATTCTATGAAGCCAGTATTACTTTTATTCCTAAACCATACAGAGACCCAGTAAAAAAAAAAAGAACTGCAGGCCAATATCCCTGATGAATATGGATGCAAAAATTCTCAATAAGATACTAGCAAATCGAATTCAACAGCATATAAAAAGAATTATTCACCATGATCAAGTGGGATTCATTCCTGGGATGCAGGGCTGGTTCAACATTCGCAAATCAGTGTGATACATCACATTAATAAAAGAAAAGATAAGAACCATATGATCCTGTCAATCGATGCAGAAAAGGCCTTCGACAAAATCCAGCACCTTTCTAAATAAAAACCCTCGAGAAAGTTGGGATAGAAGGAACATACTTAAACATCATAAAAGCCATTTATGAAAAGCCCACAGCTAACATCATCCTCAATGGGGAAAAACTGAGAGCTTTCCCCCTGAGATCAGGAACACGACAGAGACGTCCACTCTCACCGCTGTTGTTTCACATAGTGTTGGAAGTGCTAGCATCAGCAATCACAACGAAAGGAAATCAAAGGCATCAAAATTGGCAAAGATGAAGTTAAGCTTTCACTTTTTGCTGATGACATGATATTATACATGGATAAATCGACAGAATCCACCAAAAGTCTGCTAGAACTGGCACATAAATTCAGCAAAGTTGCAGGATACAAAATCAATGTACAGAAATCAGTTGCATTCTTCTACACTAATAGTGAAGCAACTGAAAGACAAATAAAGAAACTGATCCCATTCACAATTGCACCAAGAAGCATAAAATACCTAGGAATAAATCTAACCAAAGATGTAAAGGATCTGTATGCTGAAAATTATAGAAAGCTTATGAAGGAAATTGAAGAAGATTTAAAGAAATGGAAAGACATTCCCTGCTCATGGATTGGAAAAATAAATATTGTCAAAATGTCAATACTACCCAAAGCTATCTACACATTCAATGCAATCCCAATCAAAATTGCACCAGCATTCTTCTCAAAACTAGAACAAGCAATCCTAAAATTCATATGGAACCACAAAAGGCCCCGAATAGCCAAAGGAATTTTGAAGAAGAAGACCAAAGCAGGAGGCATCACAATCCCAGACTTTAGCCTCTACTACAAAGCTGTCATCATCAAGACAGCATGGTATTGGCACCAAAACAGACACATAGACCAATGGAATAGAATAGAAACCCCAGAACTAGACCCACAAACGTATGGCCAACTCATCTTTGACAAAGCAGGAAAGAACATCCAATGGAAAAAAGACAGCCTCTTTAACAAATGGTGCTGGGAGAACTGGACAGCAACATGCAGAAGGTTGAAACTAGACCACTTTCTCACACCATTCACAAAAATAAACTCAAAATGGATAAAGGACCTAAATGTGAGACAGGAAACCATCAAAACCTTAGAGGAGAAAGCAGGAAAAGACCTCTCTGACCTCAGCCGTAGCAATCTCTTACTCGACACATCCCCAAAGGCAAGGGAATTAAAAGCAAAAGTGAATTACTGGGACCTTATGAAGATAAAAAGCTTCTGCACAGCCAAGGAAACAACCAACAAAACTAAAAGGCAACCAACGGAATGGGAAAAGATATTCGCAAATGACATATCGGACAAAGGGCTAGTATCCAAAATCTATAAAGAGCTCACCAAACTCCACACCCGAAAAACAAATAACCCAGTGAAGAAATGGGCAGAAAACATGAATAGACACTTCTCTAAAGAAGACATCCAGATGGCCAACAGGCACATGAAAAGATGTTCAGCGTCGCTCCTTATCAGGGAAATACAAATCAAAACCACACTCAGGTATCACCTCACGCCAGTCAGAGTGGCCAAAATGAGCAAATCAGGAGACTATAGATGCTGGAGAGGATGTGGAGAAACGGGAACCCTCTTGCACTGTTGGTGGGAATGCAAATTGGTGCAGCCGCTCTGGAAAGCAGTGTGGAGGTTCCTCAGAAAATTAAAAATAGACCTACCCTATGACCCAGCAATAGCACTGCTAGGAATTTATCCAAGGGATACAGGAGCACTGATGCATAGGGGCACTTGTACCCCAATGTTCATAGCAGCACTCTCAACAATAGCCAAATTATGGAAAGAGCCTAAATGTCCATCAACTGATGAATGGATAAAGAAATTGTGGTTTATATACACAATGGAATATTACGTGGCAATGAGAAAAAATGAAATATGGCCTTTCGTAGCAACGTGGATGGAACTGGAGAGTGTGATGCTAAGTGAAATAAGCCATACAGAGAAAGACAGATACCATATGGTTTCACTCTTATGTGGATCCTGAGAAACTTCACAGGAACCCATGGGGGAGGGGAAGGAAAAAAAAAAAAAAGAGGTTAGAATGGGAGAGAGCCAAAGCATAAGAGACTGTTAAAAACTGAGAACAAACTGAGGGTTGATGGGGGGTGGGAGGGAGGAGAGGGTGGGTGATGGGTATTGAGGAGGGCACCTTTTGGGATGAGCACTGGGTGTTGTATGGAAACCAATTTGTCAATAAATTTCATAAAAAAAAAAAAATTAAAAAAAATAAAAATTAAAAAAAAAAAAAAATAAAATAAAATGGGGCAAATATTTGTCCCATGGGGTTCTTGTAAGGATCAAAGTAGAACTTCATAAGAGATACTGATAAGGCATTTAGCAGATAAAAGGTGCTTGAGGGTTATTGGTTTCCCAAACTAGTTTCCACTTCAGCTGGAGCAGAGGGCCTATGTCACAGAGTACCATGAATGCATCAGGGGCCACTGTGGTATGGTGACTGAGGTCTTTATGACTTGAGGTAGCCATGCTTTACTGTCTCGCTGCCCTTTGTCACTTTGTCATTTTTTAAAAAAAAAAATTTTTTTTTTCCAACGTTTTTATTTTTTATTTTTGGGACAGAGAGAGACAGAGCATGAACGGGCGAGGGGCAGAGAGAGAGGGAGACACAGAATCGGAAACAGGCTCCAGGCTCTGAGCCATCAGCCCAGAGCCCGACGCGGGGCTCGAACTCCCGGACCGCGAGATCGTGACCTGGCTGAAGTCGGACGCTTAACCGACTGCGCCACCCAGGCGCCCCTGTCATTGTTTTATTTCTCATTAAAACTCACTATTCTTAGAGATTTTCCTGTTAAAAAAAAAAAAAAAAAAAAAAAAAACAAGCAATCCTAAAATTCATATGGAACCACAAAAGGCCCCGGATAGCCAAAGTAATTTTGAAGAAGACCAAAGCAGGAGGCATCACAATCCCAGACTTTAGCCTCTACTACAAAGCTGTCATCATCAAGACAGCATGGTATTGGCACAAAAACAGTCACATAGGCCAATGGAATAAAATAGAAACCCCAGAACTAGACCCACAAACGTATGGCCAACTAATCTTTGACAAAGCAGGAAAGAACATCCAATGGAAAAAAGACAGTCTCTTTAACAAATGGTGCTGGGAGAAGTGGACAGAAAAATGCAGAATAATGAAACTAGACCACTTTCTCACACCACTCACAAAAATAAACTCAAAATGGATAAAGGACTTGAATATGAGACAGGAAACCTTCAAAACCCTAGAGGAGAAAGCAGGAAAAATCCTCTCTGACCTCAGCCGCAGCAATTTCTTACTTCACACATCTCCAAAGGCAAGGGAATTAAAAGCTAAAATGAACTATTGGCACCTCATGAAGATAAAAACTTCTGCACAGTAAAGGAAGCAATCAACAAAACTAAAAGGCAACTGACAGAATGGGAAAAGATATTTGCAAATGACATGTCGGACAAAGGGGTAGTATCCAAAATCTATAAAGAACTCATCAAACTCCACACCCAAAAAACAAATAATGCAGTGAAGAAATGGGCAGAAAACATGAATAAACACTTCCTTAAAAAGACATCCTGATGGCCAACAGGCTCATGAAAAGATGCTCAACATTGCTCCTCATCAGGGAAATACAAATGAAAACCACATTGAGATACCACCTCATGGTGTTCTGAGTGGCTAAAATGAACAAATCAGGAGAGTGTAGATGCTGGCAAGGATGTGAAGAAACAGGAACCCTCTTGCACTGTTGGTGGGAATGTAAACTGGTGCAGCTGCTCTGGCAAACAGTGTGGAGCTTCCTCACAAAATTAAAAATAGTTCTACCCTATGACCCAGGAATAGCACTGCTAGGAATTTACCCAAGGGATACAGGAGTGCTGATGCATAGGGGCACTTGTACCCCAATGTTTATAGCAGCACTTTCAGCAATAGCCAAATTATGGATATAATCTAAATGTACATCAGTTCATGAATTGATAAAGAATGTGGTTTATATACAGAATGGAATACTACTCGGCAATGAGAAAGAATGAAATATGGCTTTTTGTAACAACGTGGATGGAACTGGAGAGGGTTCTGCTAAGTGAAATAAGTCATACAGAGAAAGACAGATACCATATGTTTTCACTCTTATGTGGATCCTGAGAAACTTAACAGAAGACCAGAGGGGAGGGGAAGGGGAAAAATTTACAGAGATGGAATGAGGGAAACCATAAGAGTCTTAAAAACTGAGAATAAATTGAGGGTTGATGGGGTAGGAGGGAGGGGAAAGTGGGTGATGGGCATTGAGGAGGGCACCTGTTGGGATGAGCACTGGGTGTTGTATGGAAACCAGTTTGACAATAAATCTCATATTAAAAAATAAAATCAAACAATAACATTAGGAAATAAATAAATAAATTTTTTTAAAAATTTAATTTCAAAATTCAAGTATAATAACACAGTGTTATATTAATTTCAAATGTACAATAGAGTGATTAAACTATTCTATATGTCACCTGGTGCTCACCAGGTCAGGTACCTTCCTTAATGCCCATCACCCATTTTTTCCATCTCCCTCACCTACCTCCCCTCTGGGAATCTTCAGTTTGTTCTGAATAGTTATGATTTTGGGTTTTTTTGCTTGACTTTTTTATTTGTCAATTTATTTTGCATTTTAAATTCCACCTATGAGTGAAATTATGTGGTATTTGTCTGTCTCTGACTGAACATTTCACTTAACGTTATATCCTCAAAATCCACAAACCAAAAAGATAACCCATAAAATGGGAGAAGATATTTGCAAATGATATATCTGATAAGGGGTTAACATTCAAATTATGTTAAGAATTTTTAAAACTCAATACCCAAAAAGCAAATAAACCATTTAAAAATGGGCAGAAGACATAAACAGACATTTCCCCAAAGAAGACATACAGGTGGCAAACACACACATTAAAAGATGCTTAACATCACTTAACATCAGGGAAATGTAAATTACTCCTTTCAGAATGGCTAAAATCAAAAACAGAAGTAAAAAGTGTTGGTGAGGATGTGTATAAAAAGGAACCTTGCGCACTGTGGGTTGGAATACAAACTGCACTGTGTTACTGTGTTACTGTGTTGCACTGTTGTTACTGTGGAAAACAGTATGGAGGTTCCTCAAAATGTAAAAATAGAACTACTCTATGATCCAGGGTAATAACCTAAGTCACCAAAACACTAATTCAAAGTGATACATACACCCCTATATTTATGGAAGCATTGTATACAATAGCCCAACTATGTAAGAAGCTTCAAGTGTCCATCGATAGATGAAGGGATAAAGAAGATGTGATATATCTTGCAATGACAATGCAATGACATGAATGTAGCTACAAAGTACAATGCTAAGTGAAATACGACAGTCAGAGAAAGAAATACCATATGACTTCACTCAGATGTGGAATTTAAGAAACAAAATGAAGGAACAAAGGGGAAAAAAGAGTGAGAGAGAGAGTCAGAAACCAAGAAGCAGACTCTTAACTATAGACAGCAAATTGATGGTTACCAGAGGTGAGGTGGGTGAGGAGATGGTTGAAATACGTAATAGGGATTAAAGAGGGCAATTGTCTTGATGAGCACCGGATGATGTATGGAATTGTTGAATCACTATATTGTACACCTGGAATTAATATAGCACTGTATGTTAACTGTACTGTAATTAAAATAATTATTAAAATATGTGTTATATACACACAAACACAAGATGTAATATCACTCAGTTGTGAAAAGAATGAAATCTTGCCATTTATGTTATTGATTTCTAATTTAATTCTACTGTACTCTGAGAATATATTTTATATAATTTCAATTCTATTAAATTTGTAATGGTGTGTTTTATAACCTATATTGTGATATATCTTGGTGACTGTTCTGCCAGTTGACTGATGATGTTGTTAATTTCGAATATAATATGTCAGGGTATAAATTTTTTGTTATTCATCCTTTCTGGTGTTCTCTAAGCTACCTGGATTTTTGGCTTAATGTCTATCATTAATTTTGTGAAATTCTCAGTCATTATTTCCTTAAATATTCCTTCTGCTTCTTTTTATCTTCTTTTGGTATTCCCATTATGTTTATGTTACACCTTTTGCAAATGTCCTACAACTTTTAGTTACTATGTTTTGCCTTTTCTTTCTGTTTTCTCTTTGCACTTCAGTGTTATAAATTTCTATTGACACTTATTCAACTCACTGATACTTTCCCTGGTCATTTCCAATGAGTCAGTGAGCCTGTCAAAAGTATTCTTCCTTTCTGTTACATTATGTTTGATATCTCACATTTCCTTTCCATTGTTTTGGGGAGTTTTATTTTATTCTCACATTACCTACTTATATTTTCATATTTTTCGACTTTTTTCCATTAGAGTCCTTAACATATTAGCTATGACTGTTTTAATTTTTTGGTCTGATAATTTCAACATTCTTGTCATATCTGAGTCTGGCTCTGATACTTGCTTGCTCTGTTTCTTCAAAATGTGTATTTGATTTATTAGTATGGCTTGTAATATTTGCTGAAAACTTGACCTGATGTACTGACTAAAAGTAACTGAAGTAAACAGGTCTATAGTGTAAGATTTTGGGTTTGTCTGACTAGGAGTTAGCCTGTGTTTAGTATTTGCTGTAGTAAGTCCTATGATTAGGTCTCTGTCTTTTAGTGAGCCTGTGCCCCTGGGCTTTAACCTTTATAAATGTTTACCAGTTTCTGTTTCCCTGTCAGGTGAAATAGACTAGACAAGAATGAAGCTGATTATATTCCTTCTCCCTGGTAGGTTAGGCTCTCCTGAAACTCTAGTTGGTTAAAATCTGGTGAAATAGTTTCTCTTGAGGTCAGGCCATAATAAGAAAAAAGTAATGAGTTTGTTTTAAAATGAGTTTTACCCCCTTCCCCAGAAAGAAATGGAAAGGTATTTTTCTCAGATCATTTCTGTGATAACATAGTATGGTTCCTGGAGGTAAAACTGACAAAAGTGTGTGGGTTCTCCCTTGTACACAGTGAACCTCCAGCAGTTAATCTCTTAGAGTTTCACTTTTTCCTACCCCCATACTTGTTTTACTGGATGTTTTTGCTCCTGGGCTTCTCCTCTAGTACACTCTGATTCTATCTGCCTGTCTATATCCAATTTTGGGGACAGCAGTTTGCCCTATGAATTTATTTCTTGGGTGATTCTAAAAAGAGTTGTTGATTTTCAAATTTGCTCAGCTTTTTCCCCCCTTATTTTGAGGGAGAGAGCTCTTTACACGCTTTTAAACTTAATTCAACAACATTTATTGCACATCTACTGCATGCCAAGTATTACTCTAGGAACTAGAAATACAGTAGTAACACAAAAGTCTTGCCCCTAAAAAGCTAACTTTCTTGTTAATAGAGACAGACAATAAATAAATAAACATTCTAAGTATTACCTATATGGTTATACTTAATATTGTTGTTTAAACCAATATATAAAATATATAAATATTTAATATTTTTATTAAAAATGAAGATATATATTGTAAAGGAAACATTATAGCACTATTATATGTGGAGAACCAGTAATATTCCAATATTAGAAGATAAGCATAAAAATAAATTAGTTACTGTTAAATAAATCGTCATGGGAATTACATTTTTTTAAGTTGATTTATTTATTTTGAGAGAGAGATGGAGGGAGCATAAGCTGGGAAGGGGCAGAGGGAGAGAGAGAATCCCAAACAGGATCCATGCTGTAAGCACAGAGCCCAATGTTGGGCTTGATCTCACAAACAGTGAGATAATGACCTGAAGTGAAATCAAGAGTCAGTTCCTCAATCAGCTGAGCCACTCAGGTGTCCCGAGTTTGGTATGAAAGTTAAATGAGATTATGGATGTCACTCAACAGTATGCCTGGCATCTGTCAATTACTCAATACACGTTGACTATCATTCGCATTATAGTTCCAACACCAAATATTTTCTAATGCTTCAAAAACCTCTAAATGTTTTTGAAATTATTGTTCTGTCCTTTATCAATCTTTATACATGCTGGTTCATAAGTCTCAACAGCTTTTGATACATCTAAATATAAGATTCAATTTGAAAGAAAAAAACCTCAAAACCATTTATAACAAATAAGAAAAATTCAAAAACCTTAAATTATGAACAATTCATAGGAATGAACAAGACCCCAGTGGTTACAGTTAAAATATGTGAACATAAAAATCACTAAAAAAGTACAAATTGATAATAAACACATTGAAAAAACCTCAACTTCACGTGTATTCAAAGAAATGCATATTAAAGTGCACCAGAAATTTATTATTATCAAATAAGAAAAGCCCTTTCGAAATTTGCACACCAATTGCTAGAGAGGGTGTGCTGTGCTGACACTGCTGGTAGAAATAAAAAATGGTGTAGCTATTCTGGAAAGAATTCCAGCTATATATATCATGAGCCTTCAAACAACTAGTCCCTGAGTTGAGTCATCCCACTTTTGGGAATTGGTCCTAAGGAAGTTACTTGAAATAGTTTATATACAATGATGTTCACCAAAGCTTTATTTAAAATAGTAAAAATTTAGTACCAACTTCAATTTACATTCCTGAAGAAATGGTAAATTATAAAGGATTCATAAATTAAGACAATGCAAATTTACAAAACATACAATATATTGGCAAAGAATTCTGAAATGACTTGGAGAGGGAAAATGTTTATGTGGTTATGTTCAATGAATAAAGCAAGAACCAAAATTACATATATGGCATGATGAAAGTATACACAAAATAGAAAAATAGGAATTGCATAAAATTCTGGAGGAAAATAAAATAGTCATAATGATAGATTTCTTATGTTCTTTGTTAATTTTTCACTATTTTCCAGAATTTCTATAGTAAGTATTTTGTTAGGCTCATAATCAGAAAATAAGTGTGTTTGTCTTTATAAAACATCTTAAAGTTCTGAGGCTGATAAGTCTTCACTTTCTATTAGTAATACCCTAGTATTACAGATCTGTGTGCCAGGACCATTCCATTAGCATTTCTAGTCAGGTTCCCAAGCATCCTGTCTTATTCTGCAAGTTATTTCCTGGTAATGCCATGTCTTGAACAACAGAAAGACTTAAATGCCCCATCTACTTTTTGGTATCTAAAAAGCAACTTCTCCAGCTTGTGGACTACATTTAGTTTACCAGTTACCCTCAAATACAGTAATTCAACTCTTATACTCCCAAGGATCAGGTGTTATTAGATTTTTCCATTATACCAATAAGGAAATCAAAGCCCAGAGAGGCAAAGGAACTTGCTCAACCTGTTTAGAATGTAAAAAAAGGTTTGACAGCCTCGAAAGCCTGACACTTTTCCCTTTCCTCATTGAAAGATTGAGCTGAGAAGGCAAATCTTCTAGAACAGTGAACTCAGACACCAGTATGTTCTAGCCAAAAAAGGAACAGGGTACTAGGCTATCCTGAGAGTAATTTTGGCTACGACAGCATTTCCTGAAATGTGACATCCCCCTAATGGAGCACCCTCTGTTCAAATAAGTTTAAGAAATATTATAACTTTATCTTCCTTTTTGGAGATTCCAAATGCACATTAGCAGAGTCTCTACATGATAATTTTCTTTACGATGAAATTTGATCACAGGATACCTCGCCCTCCCCCTCACCTTCCCCAGAAAAAAAAAAGAACTATTAACATGCAGTGGTACATCCATTTGAAGGGGACATACAGATTAAAGGACAGAAAGAGAAGTTTGCAGGTAATTTTTGAAGAGAGTGTCAGAGAATAGGACAAACAGTCCATAAAAAGGATAAAGGGGCCCCAGAGTCCAGCTTCATGAAACATTAGCATTTTTCTGAAGCATTTCCCAAGCATATACTCTATACATGCTCTCTAACCAACCTTGTCAAAGTCAAGTTCCCATCCTGGGAACTCAAGATACCCTGACTGCTATGTAAATTCTCCTTACCTGCCTGAGACACCTTCTCCATCTGATAGCAGATGACCCATCCACCACAGCTTAAGTCTGATATGTAAGCCTTCTTCATTTATCTTCTGGATGCACTGGAAGGAAGACAAAGTCAGAGACAAAAGGAGGACAAAATAGCAAACGTGAAGTAAAGTCGAGAATACAGATTTAGATGGCTAAAGCATACAAAGCCGCAGTGCATGCCCTAGAAAGGAATATTTTAACAAGTAATACAGAGCATTTAAACTATGACAGGCATTATTCCAAGTGCTTTAGCTCTATTAACTTATGTAATCCTCAAAACAATCCTATTGTGTAGGTATTGTTATTATCACTACTATTATCCCCATTGTACAGGTAGGAAAACTGTGGCTCAGAGAAGTTAAATAACTTGTCCAAGACTACAAACTACAGCACCGAGTTTGAAGCTAGGCAGCCTGGCTCCAGAGTCCATCTCTTGACTACTAAGGTTACACTGCTTCCTTACCTAGTTTTTCTCATACCAGTAAATGACACACACATCAGTCTTGATGCACAAAAATCCCAAACCTAGGAGTCATCCTTGATTCAGCTCTTTCACTAAGTCATCAACAAATCCTAGCGATTATATCTCCAGAACACATCCCAAATCCAACCATGCATCTCTTCCTCCACTAACCCCACCCTAGTCTGAAGCACCAATCATATCTCACATGGATTAGTATGATAGCTTCATCACAGCACTTCCATTATGCTATAAGCATTCTCCACTCTATAACCAGAGATATCATGTTTAAAACTTGCATCAGATTATGTCATGTCTTTAATTAAAACCCTCTAATGGTCCCTATCACATTCAGAATGAATCCAAACTCCTTTTTGTTGCTTATGAAGCCAAATGTTATCTAGCTCTTGTCTCCTCTTTGACTTAATTTTATACTCACATTTTACGTGCTTAACCTCATACCAGACCCACCATCCTTGTGTCTTTCACACACGCAAAGGAGTTCCAATCTCTAGGACTTTGTATTTGCTGTTCTTTCCTTACTCGGAACCACTGGATTTTTTTTAAGTTCATTTATTTATTTTGAGAAAAAGGGAGAGGTCAAGTGGGGGAAGGACCAGAGAGAGGGATACAGAAAATCCCAAGCAGGTTACACCCTGTCAGTGTGGAACCCAATGTGGGGCTTAAATTCACAAACCATGAGATCATGACCTGAGCCAAAGTCAGACACTTAATCGACTGAGCCACCCAGTCACTCCAGAACCATCGGATTTTTAATTCCTTCAGGTCTCAGCTGACATGTTGCCTCCTTATAGAAGTCCTCTACTACTGGTGCATCCTTTGCCTAGTCACACTGTAATCACGTCATCCTATTTTGCTTTCTTTATTGTTTTCATCATCATTTAAAATCATTTCTTTGTTTGTATTTGCACCAGAATATTAGCCCTGTGACTGCATAGATTTAGCTATCTTATTCACCGGTATACCTCTAAATCCCAGAATAGTGCATAGCACATAGTATGTGCTCAGCAAACACTGAAAGAATGAATGTCCCCTCCTTTAGGTCACAAGTGATGAGACTGAGATCTGGAGAGTGAAGGATACATGCCCAGGTGAGTGACAGAAGTAAGACTATAGAGCATGCTCTCTGACCCTCAGGGAAATCTTCTATGACAGGCAAATTCTGGCACTCAGGCCTGGGGCAATCAGGAAGACCAGAACTGTACCAGGAAGGACCCCTCTATACCAGATCCCAGCAAGATCTTGACTCTCAGACACTTTCTCATTTGATGCCCAGAGAGGGAAATCAAAGGAAGATGAGCTGAGGTTTTATGAGTTTCCCAACACTGGCCTCAGTCTAACTTGTAAGGGCAGTGGATATACAGAAAGTTCCAAAATTGAATATGGTTTGGCTTACACAGTTACCTAACTGTTTTGTGCTCCAGCTCCTCATCTACAAAATGGAACCAATATCTTATTCTATACACCTCATAAAGCAGTTGTGGGATTAAATGGGATAACACAAAATATATATAAAGTACTTAGCACAAGTCCTGGCATGTAGATATCTTTAAATAAATGCTATTTTTATTATTATTATGTTCACTATCTTATCCATTCATTCTTTTGCTTAGAACTTTTTGTCTGCTTCAATTCCCTCCAAACTGAATTAAAAAAAAAAATCTCTTGTGATTAAAAAATCTTCATCCAAGGAATTTTGTAATTTGGCCTTTTTCTTCTTCAGCCCTATCTCTTTTCATCCCCTTTCCTATACTTTTATTTCATATTCTAGCCACTCTGCATACTCTGGTCTCCAAACATGCTATGTGTCTTCATGTCTCTAGGGCTTGGCTCATGTTATCTTTCCAGCAATACCCTCCTTGTTTGCTTCCATTGCCACTTTTTTTTAAATTTTTTTTTCAAAGTTTTTTATTTATTTTTTGGGACAGAGAGAGACAGAGCATGAACGGGGGAGGGGCAGAGAGAGAGGGAGACACAGAATCGGAAACAGGCTCCAGGCTCTAAGCCATCAGCCCAGAGCCCGACGCGGGGCTCGAACTCACGGACCGCAAGATCGTGACCTGGCTGAAGTCGGACGCTTAACCGACTGCGCCACCCAGGCGCCCCTCATTGCCACTTTTTTTATTCCTGTCAATATACTACTTATGTTTTAGGATTTCCCTGAAATGCTCCCTCTTCTAAGAAGCCTCTATTTCCACAAGACTTTCAGAATTAATCTCTATTTCTTCTGGGCTACAAGAGCACTTTGCTCTCCTTTTGTTAAACTACTAATCACAGTGTTTAGCTATTTTTCTGTTGGGATGTAAACTGACTTCTGAAGGGAAATAAATGTGACATCTACATCCCTGATGTCCAAAACTTATCACAGAGAAGATGTTCAGAAATCATCTTTTTTTTTGTATCTAATAGAACTGGACCTGTTTGTATTCTTCCAAAATTAATATGTTAAAATCCAATCCCTAATATAATGGTATTTTGAGGTGGGGTCTTTGAGTATATGAGGGCACCTCATATACTGGTGCCCTTATAAAAGAAACCTCAGAGAGTTATCTTGTCCCATCACCATGTAAGAATACAGAGAAAAAATGACCATAACCACGAACCAAGAAGTGGGCTCTCATCAGACACCAAATCTGCTGGTGACTCGACCTTAGACTTCCCGGGATCCAAGACTCTGAGAAATAAACGTGTATTGTTTATAAGCCATGCAGTTTATGGTACTCTGTTATAGTAGCCTGAACAGACTAAACAGGCCCCATCCATAGTGGTGAACACAGATATGCCCTACAGTAGCCTCAATATACACAGTTACTAGAAGTCCTCCAGCCTGGGACAGAGACAGAGGTGGAAGGATTGCCAGCCTTAGACCCTGCAGCTTGCTTAAGATATTACTTGTGGCAGTACTTTCTCCAAGCACTTTCCTCTTCTGCTGGGTTTGATGCTACCATATAAAGTAAAGGAAGCAAAACTGAAGCTCAGCTCAGTATATAGGCAATGGATCCTGGGGGAAGTGGCCATATGTTTTTTCAAGGATGTTCAAGTTATATTAAAAGCCATCATCTTTTTAAGGGCAAATGCCAGAACAATAGTAACTGCATTTACCTCTTTCCCTGGCCGTGTTTTCCCAGACCTCCATGATTGTAATTCCTAGCTTCTTTCTTCTAATGGAAGCCCATCAGGTACGGTGGTAGATGGGAGGAACTACCTCCTGTCACACAAGTCCTTTTCTCCAAGTCCTTGTGGTTTATTGGAAATTTAAGGTAAAGAAAGTTGACTGCTTTGGTCTTTGGCTATTGGGGCCTAAGGTAGAACAAAGCATACTATGAGAGAGAGAGAGAGAGAGAGAGAGAATGAAAAGAGACAAAGTAAATAAGTTGGATGATAAATGGAAGAACAGTCTCTTCCTGGACCTTCCTTTTTTGGGCCTTCAGTAAAATTATTAGGGTAGGATATCCTCCTCTCATAGCTGCATTACCTTGATTAATTAACTTCTCTGTGCATTAGTTTTCATATGTTTAAAATGGTGATAATATCTACCTCATAGAATAGGATCTTAACCACTAACTTTACTAACACTAATTAAGAATTCAATGAATATGTGTATATATATATATATATATGTATATATATATACATATATATGTATATATATGTATATATATATATATATACAGTGCCTAGCACATATTAAGTACTCAAATAATGTTATTTATTTTTATTTATTTATTTATTTCACTGTTATTTTTTTCAGTGATGTACCTCTTTCCCAGGAAATACAAGGCACAGAATGTGAGAGCAAGATTGTCTCTTAGACATCATCTAGCCCCGTACTGTCAGGTTTCAGATGGGAAAACTGAGGCCCACAGCGGAGAAGGGATTCACCTAAATGCACTTTCAGTTCCTGGGAGAATCAGGAACTATTCACAGGCCTTATGCCTCCCACTGCTATTTTCCTCCCACAGAGACCCCTGTTACTTGTTCCATGGTGGGAACAGAAGGAAATGACAGTCTTCATGTTTTCTCACCCAGAGGGCTCAGCATTCTAGGTTCTGTGAATTTAGCATTCTAATTCTTTTCTGTAGAAAGAAGGTCCAGTTTATTGCTGAAAATTTTGCAAGCCTCAGTAAACAAGGGAATTAACAAAAAGAGTTGATAGAAGTGGCATGAATCCAGCCTGGTGTTGGAGGATGGAGGCAGATGAGGGAGACTTACTTTTAAGAGCTGGAGCAGACAATGAGTCAAGAGTTCTGCCAGGTATGGGGAAAGGATATCTGGAGGGAGATTTGGGGTACTTAAATCTGGGGGGCACTGGGTACAAGGAAACTCCAGGATAGCTCAGGGTATCTCAAGATTCTTTCTACTGAGAGGCCCAAGTGAGTGTCCCTGGGCATTTTAGTACCCCTCCCCCCAGGATGTCAGTTCACCTTCCTGACCAGACTAGGAAAACATTCCTGGCTGGGCTCTTACCCACTTCCTCCAAAGAATAATGTGTCTTCACAGAGTCCCAGACAACACCTCTTTCTCTCCATAACCCCACACCCTCTCAGGAGTTTCAAAAGATACAGGGACCTGAAAAAACTGGAAAGACTTAACAGTTGCCATTGACCTTTATTCTGCTCTTTCCAGACCACTCATCCCACCCCTGTATGCAAGGCCTGGGCCCTGGCTCCTCAGGACCTTCTTCTTCACTCTTAGCATTGGCCTGTCTAAGAAGCATGGTACATTCATTTGAAAGCATAAACTATTTGTCATTGTGTGAGAGGAATTACTTTGAGTAAGGGACCTGGAGTGACTAAAAAGCCTCAAATTTCTGGCATCTTAACAAATAACTAAGGGAGATGTTCTGAAACAAATTCATGCATGAGATTTGGATTCATATAACTGTGGATTTGATTCCTGTAGCCATTTTCTGGGTTGTGTGATCTTTGGTGAATTACTTAAGCTTATTTATAAAATGGGAACAGTATTTCCTAGCTAATAGCAATTAAATGAGAGACTATGTAGAAAGCCCGTAACACAGTCCAGGCAAATGGAGATGATTAAACAAGAAACAATGTAATGATGAAGTTAAGAGCATGGACTCTGGTGCCAAACCACCTGAATTAGAATCCTGGTTCTGCAATTCACTTGCTGTGTGTCCTTGAGCAAGCCACTGCCTATTTCCCCACAAAAGAGTTTGGCTATTCTGTGCCTCAGTATTCTCCTATATAAAATGGGAATTAAAACAATAGACACACTTCTCAGGGTTATTTTCATATTTTAATGAGTTAGTCTTTGTATCATGTTTTAAAAAGTTCCTGATATGTGACAAATGGTTATTAAATGATAGCTGCTACTATTAGTATCATTATTGTTGTTACTGTTATTCATGGTACCAAAGTGGGAAGAGTGGCAGGAAGGCCATGGCAGCTCTAGCCTCTTGCTACTCAAAGTGTGATTCATGAATCAACAGATGGGCATCACTTAGAAGCTTGGTACATATGCAGAACCTCAGTTATCTCCACAGACAGGCTGAAACTAAATTTTCATTGTAACAAGATATCCAGGGCTTTCTATGCAAATAAGAGCTTGAGAGGCACAAAACTCTGGGTTACAAACTAGAAGCTTCACTGGGGAACGATGAGCAATGGGAAGTTTGAGGTAGAAGGCAAACAACAAAGCTTATAGCCTGAGGCAAGAGCTGGGGGATGAATTAGTATGTGGTCAAGCCATACAGGTCAAAGCAAGGTCTTCGATACAATGAGGCAGCCAAATCCAAGTGATATTTGTCTCAAATATCCCAGGTGGTAGCCTAATGAAAATTAAAAGAAGGCACACATCCTTTGGGATGATGCAATCCTACAAGTACAAAATTTGGTAAATAGAGCTCAGGATCTATCTAAGCAGCTTCTTTCTCACTTGGTCAGGAAGCCAGCTCAGTTCCCAACTGCACAATTATATATAATGACCCTGGATGAAAGAGCAGAAGGACAGATAAAAATATTCATGAAACCAACATGGTATATGTGGTAGCCAGCATCCAAAAAAGCCCCAAATAATTCTTATCTCCTGGTATTTGTACCGTTTTATAGTCTCAATCTTGTACAATGCTGACCTATTTAGCAAATAAGATAATTCGGAAATGTGACTTCTGAGGCTAGGTCATAAAAGACTTGTAGTTTCTGTCATGGCTATCTCTTGTTTCACTTTTTCTTAAAGGCCAGGTGCTGTGTCATGAGAACACTCAAGTAGACCATAGAGAGGCCCACATGGTGAAAAATTGAGACCCCCAAACAGCAACTAACATTAGTTTGCTACTCACATGAGAAAGCCATCTTGGAAGCATATCCTCCAGCTCTAGTCAAGCTTCAGATGACTTCAGCCCTAGCCAAAAGCTTGACTGCAACCTCATAACAGACCCTAAAACAGAACCACCCAGCTAAGTCACTACTGAATTCCTGAACAACACAAATTGTGTGAAATAATAAATGTTTATCTCATTGTTAAGCACTTTTAGTGTATTTTATAACACAGAAATAGATAAAGCATACTACAGGTTTTCAAAAGCCCAAAGTCACCAAGGAAAACTCATGAGCTAAAAAGACAAGGTAAATAACCACAACAATGATATTAGCTACTTCCATTCACAAGCTAAGTCCTTTATCTTAATGAGTCTTCAAAGAACATGCACTTTTGGGGTATAAGCTTTTTGAAGTACAGTTAGGGAAATATGCCCAAGAGCACACATCCAGCTGTGGGCCAAGTGTGCCTATCTCTTCGTGTCTTTTTGCTGTCCTACATTACAACGGACATCCCTATACATCATAGATTGCAAAGTTGGCAATAACAGACACTCAAGACAGAAGTTCCTTGAAGCATTCTGCTATAGTGTCTGGTGGAAAGGCAAACAATAGATGAGGACTGTATGTCCTTTATTTCCTCTCTCTCTCTCTCTCTCTGTCTCTCCCTCTCTCTATCTCTCTTTCTCACATCTTGCCTCTAATCCCTCAAGTCACCACATGAGATACTGATTCTCCCAGTATCTATTAGGCCCTCATATGAAGTTATAAACAACTAGACACCAACAAACTGGAAAACCTAGAAAAAATGGAAAAATTCATAGAAACATACAAACTGAATCAGGAAAAAAAATAAATTCTGAATAAATCAATTACTAGTAAGGAGATTGAATCAGTAATCAAAATGTCCCAAGAAAGAACAGCCCAGAACCAGATGGCTTCACTGGTAAATTTTACCAAACATTTTTTTAAAAAAAAATTAATACCAAAAAAATAAAAGAGGAGGTTTTATGAGGACAATGTCTGCCTGATACCAAAACTACACAAGGGCACTACCAGAAAATAAAACTACTGAACAATATCCTTGATAAGTATAGAGGCAAAAAGTCTCTTTTTTAAGTGTATGTATGTATGTATGTATTGAGAGAGAGAGAAAGAGATGGGGGGAGGGGCAAAGAGAGGGAGAGAATCCCAAGCAGACTTGTGCTGTCAGCACAGAGCATGATTCAGGGCTCAAACTCACAAACCACAAGATCATGACATGAGCCAAATCAAGAGTTGGATGCCTAACTGACTGAGCCACCCAGGTACCCCAAGAGGCAAAAAAATCTCAATAAAACACTAGCTTAGAGAAGTCAGTGCCCCATGAAATGTATAATCTACCATGATCAAGTAGGATTTATATAGCTGATGCAAAGATGCTTTAAGGTATGCAAGTCAATCAATTTGATACATCATATTAATAGAATGGAATAAAAAACTCGTGATCATCACAATAGACACAGAAAAAGCATTTGACAAAATTCAAATTTGTTCATGATAAAAACTCTTAACATATTAGGTGTGGAGAGAACATACCTTAACATAATAAAGACCATATACAATAAGCCCACAGCTAATATCATACTCAATGGTGAAAGGTCCAAAGCTTTTCCCCTTAGATCAGAAAGAAGACAAGGGTGCCCACTCTCATCACTCCTATTGAACATAATACTGTAAATCCTTGTCAGAGTAATAAGTCAAGAAAGAGAAATAAAAGGCACCAGAATTTGAAAGGAAGAAGTAAATTGCCTATTTTCAGATGACATGATTTTATACATGGAAAATTCTAAAGACTCCACACAAAAGAATTGTTAGATCTGACCAACAAATTCAGGAAAGTGGCAAGATACAAAATTAACATGCAAAAAATCAGTAGTGTTTCTATACACTAAGAACAAATCATCTAAAAACAAAATTTAAAAAAATCATTTATAATAGTATAAAAATGATTAAAATACTTAGGAATAAACTTAACCAAGGAGGTGAAAAATCTCTACTTTGAAAACTACAAGATGTTGATGAAAGAAATTGAAGAAGACACAGATAAATGGAAAGGTACCCCATGTTCATGGATTGGAAGAATTAATATTGTTAAAATATCTATACTACAAAAATGATCTATAGGTTCAATGCAATTCGTATAAAGATTCCAATGGCTTTTTTTTACAGAAGTAGAAAAAAATAAATCTAAAATTTGCATGGATCCACAAAACAACCCTGAATAGCCAAAGTCATCCTGACAAAGAAGAACAAAGTGGGAGGCATCACACTTCCTGCTTTCAAGCTACTATGAAGCTATAGTAATTAAAACATTATGGTACAGGCAGAAAAAATGACAAGAAAAGAGGGTTTCAGTACTGCCAGTTTTATACAAACAGTGGAGCACAGAATCTGAAGTTTCAGAGCACAGTACCAAGCAGTACTTCTGGGAGGAAACAGGATGAATCCCTGGGAACAGGCAGCACAGTCTGAGGGGCCCATGTGCCATATGGGGACAAGCAGTTCCCTAGCTGGAATGCATTTAGTCGAGACAATACAGCCTTTCTGTGGGCAAAAGTCACAGTAGACCCAGAAAGCTGCCACATTTATTGATATTGGGACAAAGACACAAGCTTAATGAAGCAAAATGTGGCACCAGCTGCATGTTGTGATTTCCATAAACTCTGAACCTCTGCCACTGTGTGATCATGCAAACATTTTCTTGGACAAATAGGTACCCCGCCATTGCTTGGAAAGACCCCACCCTAGAGTATCAGCATAGGTCCAAGCCACTGGGTCTCTGAAGTGTTGCATTTTGAAACACAGCCCCATCTGAGATAAAACTCTGGAGGGAGGTGCTGCCTGGCAGGCAGACAACATGGACACAGGGTAAATGTGGGGAGTGAATTGAAGTGTGAGACAAAGGAGGGGTGATTTATCACACCTCTGTGATGGCACAAAATTCCTGAAACAGAGACTAGAGAGCAGGGTGAAGCTATTTTCACCTCTAGCACACCCACATTAATCCAACCCAGTGAGCTAAGCAGCGCCACCAAATGGACAAATGAGCTATTACACCAAGCCCTACCAACTTGTGCCCTGCAGAAACATCCCCCAGAAGACCAGCACAAATCCCTTCCACCTGCTTAGTCTATGGAGCATAGTGTACTGCAAAGATTCAGTTATAAGGGAAACTGGATCTAGTTTCATTCGAGTTTCATTTTGTTTGCTTGTTTGGTGGTTTGTTTGTTTTCTTTGCTTCTATTTTTGTTTTTAATGTTTTCGCTTCTTTTTTTTTTCTTGGATACATAAAGGGCAAAACTTTTTATCTTTTTACTTTATTTTACTATATATTATTATTTTATTTTTTTTAGTTTTAAGCTTTTTAAACTTTTTTTCTTTTCTCTTTTTTCTCTTTTCTATCAAGCTTCTCTCAACAAGCAGACCAAAACACAACTAGACTCTTGATTCCTTTATTTGATTTTTTTAATTTTCAAATTTTTACTTATTTTCTTTTATTTTTTCTTCCTCCAAAATGACAAGATGGAAGAATTCATCCTAAAAGAAAGAACAGGGGGAAATGATGGTCAGGGGTTTATTATAAGTAAGAATTTAAAACCACAGTTATAAGAATACTAGCTGGGGTTGAAAAAAGCATGGAAGACACCAGAGATAAAAAAAATTGCAGAGATAAAAGAACTAAAATCTACTCTGGCTGAAATTAAAAATTCTATAACCAAGGGATGTTTGGGTGGTTCAGTCAGTTGTGTGCCCAACTTTGGCTCGGATCATGGTCTCAAGGTTTATGAGTTTGAGCCTCACATCAGTCTCACTCCTGCTGTCAGCACTGAAGCTGTCATCTCAGAGCCCACTTCAGATCCTCTGTCCCCACTCTCACTCTGCCCTTATCCCCCTCAAAAATAAATAAACATTTAAAAAATAAATAAAATAGGCAAGATGGCGGCTTAGGAGGACGCTGGGCTCACCGCACGTCCTGCTGATCACTTAGATTCCATCTACACCTGCCTAAATAACCCAGAAAACCGCCAGAGGATTAGCAGAACGGAGTCGCCAGAGCCAAACGCAGACGAGAGGCCCACGGAAGAGGGCAGGAAGGGCGGCGAGGGGGTGCGCGCTCCACGGACTGGCGGGAGGGAGCCGGAGCAGAGGGGCGGCTCGCCGGCCAAGCAGAGCCCCTGAGTCTGGCTTGCAAAAGCGAAGGGGCCTGACGGACTGTATTCCCACAACAAGCGCAACTTAGCGTCTGGGAGGTCATAAGTTAACAGCTCTGCTCAGAAAGCGGGAAGGCTGGAGGACAAAGGGAGGGAGAGCTGCTGAGCTCCCTGACAACAGAGCTCAGTTTGGTGGGGAACAAAGGCGCTCGCCAGCGCCATCTCCCCCGCCCATCCCCCAGCCAAAATCCCAAAGAGAACCAGTTCCAGCCAGGGAACTTGCTCGCGCCGCTCAAACACCCAACTCTGCGCTTCGGCGGAGCCAAACCTCCTGCAGCGGACCTGACTCCCTCCCGCTACCACAGGGCCCCTCCTGAAGTGGATCACCTAAGGAGAAGCGAGCTAAGCCTGCCCCTCCTGCCCCCGTGCACCTTGCCTACCCACCCCAGCTAATAGGCCAGATCCCCAGCATCACAAGCCTGGCAGGGTGCAAGTAGCCCAGACGAGCCACACCACCCCACAGTGAATCCCTCCCCTAGGAGAGGGGAAGAGAAGGCACACACCAGTCTGACTGTGGCCCCAGCGGTGGGCTGGGGACAGACATCAGGTCTGACTGCGGCCCCACCCACCAACTCCAGTTATACACCACAGCACAGGGGAAGTGCCCTGCAGGTCCTCACCACGCCAGGGACTATCCAAAATGACCAAGTGGAAGAATTCCTCTCAGAAGAATCTCCAGGAAATAACAACAGCTAATGAGCTGATCAAAAAGGATTTAAATAATATAACAGAAAGTGAATTTAGAATAATAGTCATAAAATTAATCGCTGGGCTTGAAAACAGTATAAAGGACAGCAGAGAATCTCTTGCTACAGAGATCAAGGGACTAAGGAAGAGTCACGAGGAGCTGAAAAACGCTTTAAACGAAATGCATAACAAAATGGAAACCACCACAGCTCAGCTTGAAGAGGCAGAGGAGAGAATAGGTGAACTAGAAGATAAAGTTATGGAAAAAGAGGAAGCTGAGAAAAAGAGAGATAAAAAAATCCAGGAGTATGAGGGGAAAATTAGAGAACTAAGTGATGCACTAAAGAGAAATAATATATGCATAATTGGTATCCCAGAGGAGGAAGAGAGAGGGAAAGGTGCTGAAGGGATACTTGAATAAATAATAGCTGAGAACTTCCCTGAACTGGGGAAGGAAAAAGGCATTGAAATCCAAGAGGCACAGAGAACTCCCTTCAGACGTAACTTGAATCGATCTTCTGAATGACATATCATAGTGAAACTGGCAAAATACAAGGATAAAGAGAAAATTCTGAAAGCAGCAAGGGGTAAACGTGCCCTCACATATAAAGGGAGACCTATAAGACTCGTGACTGATCTCTGTTTTGAAACTTGGCAGGCCAGAAAGAATTGGCACGAGATTTTCAGGGTGCTAGACAGAAAAAATATGCAGCCAAGAATCCTTTATCAGGCAAGTCTGTCATTTAGAATAGAAGGAGAGATAAAGGTCTTCCCAAACAAACAAAAACTGAAGTTTTGTCACCACTAAACCAGCCCTACAAGAGATCCTAAGGGGGATTCTGTGAGACAAAGTCCCAGAGACATCACTACAAGCATAAAACATACAGACATCACAATGACTCTAAACCCGTATCTTTCTATAATAACACTGAATGTAAATGGATTAAATGCGCCAACCAAAAGACATAGGGTATCAGAATGGATAAAAAAACAAGACCCATCTATTTGCTGTCTACAAGAGACTCATTTTAGACCTGAGGACACCTTTAGATTGAGAGTGAGGGGATGGAGAACTATTTATCATGCAACTGGAAGCCAAAAGAAAGCTGGAGTAGCCATACTTATATCAGACAAACTAGACTTTAAATTAAAGGCTGTAACAAGAGATGAAGAAGGACATTATATAATAGTTACAGGGTCTAACCACCAGGAAGAGCTAACAATTATAAATGTCTATGCGCCGAAAACCGGAGCCCCCAAATATATAAAACAATTACTCATAAACATAAGCAAACTTATTGAGAAGAATGTGGTAATTGCAGGGGACTTTAACACCCCACTTTCAGAAATGGATAGATCATCTAGACACACGGTCAATAAAGAAACAAGGGCCCTGAATGAGACATTGGATCAGATGGACTTGACAGATATATTTAGAACTCTGCATCCCAAAGCAACAGAATATACTTTCTTCTTGAGTGCACATGGAACATTCTCCAAGATAGATCATATACTGGGTCACAAAACAGCCCTTCATAAGTTTAAAAGAATTGAAATTATACCATGCTTACTTTCAGACCACAACGCTATGAAGCTTGAAATCAACCACAGGAAAAAGTCTGGAAAACCTCCAAAAGCATGGAGGTTAAAGAACACCCTACTAACGAATGAGTGGGTCAACCAGGCAATTAGAGAAGAAATTTAAAAATATATGGAAACAAACGAAAATGAAAATACAACAATCCAAACGCTTGGGACGCAGCAAAGGCAGTCCTGAGAGGAAAATACATTGCAATGCAGGCCTATCTCAAGAAACAAGAAAAATCCCAAATACAAAATCTAACAGCACACCTAAAGGAACTAGAAGCAGAACAGCAAAGGCAGCCTAAACCCAGCAGAAGAAGAGAAATAATAAAGATCAGAGCAGAAATAAACAATATAGAATCTAAAAAAACTGTAGAGCAGATCAACGAAACCAAGAGTTGGTTTTTTGAAAAAATAAACAAAATTGACAAACCTCTAGCCAGGCTTCTCAAAAAGAAAAGGGAGATGACCCAAATAGATAAAATCATGAATGAAAGTGGAATTATTACAACCAATCCCTCAGAGATACAAACAATTATCAGGGAATACTATGAAAAATTATATGCCAACAAATTGGACAACCTGGAAGAAATGGACAAATTCCTGAACACCCACACTCTTCCAAAACTCAATCAGGAGGAAATAGAAAGCTTGAACAGACCCATAACCAGCGAAGAAATGGAATCGGTTATCAAAAATCTCCCAACAAATAAGAGTCCAGGACCAGATGGCTTCCCAGGGGAGTTCTACCAGACGTTTAAAGCAGAGATAATACCTATCCTTCTCAAGCTATTCCAAGAAATAGAACGGGAAGGAAAACTTCCAGACTCATTCTATGAAGCCAGTATTACTTTGATTCCTAAACCATACAGAGACCCAGTCAAAAAAGAGAACTACAGGCCAATATCCCTGATGAATATGGATGCAAAAATTCTCAATAAGATACTAGCAAATCGAATTCAACAGCATATAAAAAGAATTATTCACCATGATCAAGTGGGATCCATTCCTGGGATGCAGGGCTGGTTCAACATTCGCAAATCAATCAACGTGATACATCACATTAACAAAAAAAAAGAGAAGAACTATATGATCCTGTCAATTGATGCAGAAAAGGCCTTTGACAAAATCCAACACCCTTTCTTAATAAAAACCCTTGAGAAAGTCGGGATAGAAGTAACATACTTAAAGATCATAAAAGCCATTTATGAAAAGCCCACAGCTAACATCATCCTCAACGGGGAAAAACTGAGAGCTTTTTCCCTGAGATCAGGAACACGACAAGGATGCCCACTCTCACCGCTGCTGTTTAACATAGTGCTGGAAGTTCTAGCATCAGCAATCAGACAACAAAAGGAAATCAAAGGCATCAAAATTGGCAAAGATGAAGTCAAGCTTTCGCTTTTTGCAGATGACATGATATTATACATGGAAAATCCGATAGACTCCACCAAAAGTCTGCTAGAACTGATACATGGATTCAGCAAAGTTGCAGGATACAAAATCAATGTACAGAAATCAGTTGCATTCTTATACACTAACAATGAAGCAAAAGAAAGACAAATAAAGAAACTGATCCCATTCACAATTGCACCAAGAAGCATAAAATACCTAGGAATAAATCTAACCAAAGATGTAAAGGATCTGTATGCTGAAAACTATAGAAAGCTTATGAAGGAAATTGAAGAAGATTTAAAGAAATGGAAAGACATTCCCTGCTCATGGATTGGAAAAATAAATATTGTCAAAATGTCAATACTACCCAAAGCTATCTACACATTCAATGCAATCCCAATCAAAATTGCACCAGCATTCTTCTCGAAACTAGAACAAGCAATCCTAAAATTCATATGGAACCACAAAAGGCCCCGAATAGCCAAAGGAATTTTGAAGAAGAAGACCAAAGCAGGAGGCATCACAATCCCAGACTTTAGCCTCTACTACAAAGCTGTCATCATCAAGACAGCATGGTATTGGCACCAAAACAGACACACAGACCAATGGAATAGAATAGAAACCCCAGAACTAGACCCACAAACGTATGGCCAACTCATCTTTGACAAAGCAGGAAAGAACATCCAATGGAAAAAAGACAGCCTCTTTAACAAATGGTGCTGGGAGAACTGGACAGCAACATGCAGAAGGTTGAAACTAGACCACTTTCTCACACCATTCACAAAAATAAACTCAAAATGGATAAAGGACCTAAATGTGAGACAGGAAACCATCAAAACCTTAGAGGAGAAAGCAGGAAAAGACCTCTCTGACCTCAGCCGTAGCAATCTCTTACTTGACACATCCCCAAAGACAAGGGAATTAAAAGCAAAAGTGAATTCCTGGGACCTTATGAAGATAAAAAGCTTCTGCACAGCAAAGGAAATAACCAACAAAACTAAAAGGCAACCAACGGAATGGGAAAAGATATTCGCAAATGACATATCGGACAAAGGGCTAGTATCTAAAATCTATAAAGAGCTCACCAAACTCCACACCCAAAAAACAAATAACCCAGTGAAGAAATGGGCAGAAAACATGAATAGACACTTCTCTAAAGAAGACATCCGGATGGCCAACAGGCACATGAAAAGATGTTCAGCGTCGCTCCTTATCAGGGAAATACAAATCAAAACCACACTCAGGTATCACCTCACGCCAGAGTGGCCAAAATGAACAAATCAGGAGACTATAGATGCTGGAAAGGATGTGGAGAAACGGGAACCCTCTTGCACTGTTGGTGGGAATGCTAAGTGGTGCAGCCGCTCTCGAAAGCAGTGTGGAGGTTCCTCAGAAAATTAAAAATAGTCCTACCCTATGACCCAGCAATAGCACTGCTAGGAATTTATCCAAGGGATACAGGAGTACTGATGCATAGGGCCACTTGTACCCCAATGTTCATAGCAGCACTCTCAACAATAGCCAAATTATGGAAAGAGCCTAAATGTCCATCAACTGATGAATGGATAAAGAAAATGTGGTTTATATACACAATGGAATACTACGTGGCAATGAGAAAAAATGAAATATGGCCTTTTGTAGCAACGTGGATGGAACTGGAGAGTGTGATGCTAAGTGAAATAAGCCATACAGAGAAAGACAGATACCATATGGTTTCACTCTTATGTGGATCCTGAGAAACTTCACAGGAACCCATGGGGGAGGGGAAGGAAAAAAAAAAAGAGGTTAGAGTGGGAGAGAGCCAAAGCATAAGAGACTGTTAAAAACTGAGGACAAACTGAGGGATGATGCGGGGTGGGAGGGAGGAGAGGGTGGGTGATGGGTATTGAGGAGGGCACCTTTTGGGATGAGCATTGGGTGTTGTATGGAAACCAATTTGTCAATAAATTTCATATATTAAAAAAAAAGTAACACACACACACATACAAAATAAACAAACAAATAAATAAATAAATAAACGTTAAGAAAAATTAAAAAAAATAAAGCAAACTAAACTAAAATAAAATAACTGAATAAATAAATAAATAAATGTCAAAAAAAAAAAAACAGGACAGGGATGTCCATTCTCACCACTGTGGTTCAACACATGGAAGTCTGAGATGCATCAATCAAACAACAAAAAGAAATAAAAGGCATATAAATTGGCAAGATAGAAGTCAAACTTTCACTCTTCACAGACTTTCAAACTCATTCTATGAGGACAGCATTACATTGATTCCAGTGTATTCCACATGATAATCTGTGGAAAACCGAAAAGACTCCACCAAAAAACTGCTAGAACTGATACATGAATTAAACAAAGTCACAGGATATAAAATCAATGTACAAATGGTTGCATTCTATATAACAATAATGAAGCAGCAAAAAGAGAAATCAGGGAATCAACTCCATTTACAATTGCACCAAATACCATAAGATTTCTAGGAATACACCTAACCAACAAGTTGAAAGATCTGTACACTGAAAACCATAGAAAACTTAATGGAATTGAAGAAGACACAAAAAATGGAAAAACATTCCATGCTCATGGATTGGAAGAATAAATATTGTTAAAATATCTATACTACCCAAAGCAATCTACACATTCAAAGCAATTCCTATCAAAATACCACCAGCATTCTTCACAGAGCTAGAACAATCAATTCTAAAATGAGTATGGAAATAGAAAAGACCCCAAATAGCCCATTTTTCACAGAGCCAGAACAAACAATCCCAAAATTTGCATGGAACCACAAAAGACCTGAATAGCCAAAGCAATCCTGAAAAAGCAAAACAAAGCAGGAGAGTTAAGATGACAAAGGAGTAAGGAGACATTAAGCTTGTCCCTTGAACACAGCCTGATAGTTATCATATCATTCTAAACACCCAAGAAATCAATCCAAGCTCTGAGACAACAAAACCCGTAAGTCTACAAGTAGAAACATCACCACCTTCTGAAAGGTAGGAGGTGTGAATAGTTGACTTGGGAAAGACATAGCTGTGAGTACGGTGGCAGGTAGGGAACCTACTCATGGAGTCTACTGCAAAATATTATACACAGAAGAGCACAAAATCTGAGCTTGTAGAAGTCCACTATAGTGGGGGATGTGTCTAGATTAAAAGTGCTCAGGTGGCAAAGTGGGGCACAATCCCAGGAGTGACAGCATACTCTAAGGATCACCTGGATCACAAGAAGGATGGGTGGTGCCAATGTACTGTGCTGTTTCTAGGCATAGGAGAGGGGAATTTGCCTGAGGGCAGCAAGCATGGGTGCCAGCTTTCTGCTCTGTTTTTTTTTCTTAATTTCTTTATTTAAATTCAAGTCAGTTAACATACAGTGTAGTATTGGTTTCAGGAGTAAAGCCCAGTGATTCATTACTTTCATATAACACTCATCTCAACAACTTCCCTTCTTAATGTTTATCACCCATTTAGACCATCCACTCCACCCACCTCCTTTCCAGAACCCCTCAGTTTGCTCTCTGTCTTTAATATTCTCTTATTGTTAGCCTCCCTCTCTGTTTTTATCTTGTATTTCCTTCCCTTTATACGTTTATGTGTTGTGTTTCTTAAATTCCACACAAGTGAAATCATATGATATTACTGTTCTCTGTCTTATTTCACTTAGCATGATACACTCTAGTACTATCCACATTGCTGCAAATGGCAAGATTTCACTATTTTTGATCATTGAGTAGTATTCTATTGTATGTATATACCACTTCTTTATCTATTCATTAGTCAATGGACATTTGGGCTCTTTCCATAATTTGACTATTGTTAATAGCACTGCAAAAACACATTGGGGTACATATACCACTTCGAATCAGCATTTTTGTAACTGGATAAATACCTAGTAGTGCAATTGTTGGGTCGTAGGGTAGCTCTATTTTTAATATTTTGAGGAACCTTCATACTGTTTTCCAGAGTGTCTGCAAAAGTTTGCATTCCCACCAACAGTGTTTCCCTTTCTCCACATCCTGGATTGATGTTTTGTTTCCTGAGTTTATTTTTGCCATTGTGAGAGGTGTAAGGTGTATCTCATTGTGGTTTTGATTTATATATTTCTGATGTTGGGTGATGTTGAGAATCTTTTCATGTGTATGTTAGCCATCTGATCGTCTTCTTTGGAAAAATATCCATTCATGTCTTCTGCCCATTTCTTCACTGAATTTTTTTTTGTTTTTTGGGTGTTGAGTTTGATAAGTTCTTTATAGATTTTAGATGCTAAACCCTTTCTCAGATATTCCATTTACAAATATCTTATCCCAATACATCAGTTGCCTTTTAGGTTTGTTGACTGTCTCCTTCACTGTGCATAAGATTTTTATGTTGGTGATATCCCAATAGTTCATTTTTGCTTTTATTTTGCTCGCCTCTGGAGACATGTCTAGTAAGAAGTTCCTGCAGCCAAGATCAAAGGTGTTGCTTCTTGTTTTCTCCTGTAGCATTTTGATGGTTTCCAGTCTCACATTTAGGTCATTCATCCATTTTGAATTTATTTTTGTGTGTGGTGTAAAAAAAAGTAGTCCAATTTCATTCTTCTGCAGTCACTGTCCAGTTTTCCCAGCACCGCTTGCTGAAAAGACTGTCTTTTTTTTCCATTGGGTAACCTTTCCTGCTTTGTTGAAGATTAGTAGGTCATACATTTCTGTGTCAATTTCTGGTTTCTCTATTCTGTTCCATTGATCTATGTGTCTGTTTTTTGTGCCAGTACCATACTGTCTTGATGATTACAGCTTTGTAATACAGCTTGAAATCCAGAATTTTGATGCCTCCAGCTTTTGTTTTATTTTTCAGCATTACTTTGGCTATTTGGAGTCTTCTGTGGTTCTGTAAAAATTTTAAGATTGTTTGTTCTAACTGTGTGAAGAATGCTGGTGTTATTTTGATAGGAATTACATTTAATATGTAGATTGTTTGGGGCAGTATAGACATTTTAATAATATTTATTCTTCCGCTTCATGAGCATGGAATGTTTTCCCACTTCTTTGTGTCTGCTTCAAATTCTTTCATAAGCTTTCTATAGTTTTCAGTGTACAGATCTTTTACCTCTTTGTTTAGGGCCATTCCTATGTATTTTAGGGCTTTGGTATAACTGTAAAGGGTATTGATTCCTTGATTCCTCTCTCTGCTGCTTCATTGTTGGTGTATAGAAATGAGACTAATTTCTGTACATTGATTTTTATATCCTGCAACTTTTCTCAATTCATGTATTATTTCTAAAAGTTTTTTTGGTGGAGTATCAAATTTTCCACATAGATTATCATGTCATCTGTGAAGAGTGAAATTTTGACTTCGTTGCCAATTTGTATGCCTTTTATTTCTTTTTGTTGTCTCATTGCTTAGGCTAGGAATTCCAGTACTATGTTGAACAACAGTGGTGAGAGTGGATATCCCTGTTGTTTTCCTGAATTTAGGAGAAAACCTCTCAGTTTTTCCCCATTGAGGATGATATTAGCTGTGGGCCTTTCATATATGGCTTTTATTATGTTGAGGTATGTTCCCTCTATCCTTACTTTCTAGAGGGTTTTTATCAAGTAAGGATGCTCTATTTTGTCGAAAGTTTTTTCTGCATCTATTGAAAAGATCATATGGTTCTTACCCTTTTTTAAATTAATGTGGTATATTGTAAATATTGATCCAGCCCTGCAGCCTAAGAATAAATCCCACTTGATCATGTTGAATAATTCTTTTAATGTACTATGAATTCTATTTACTAGTATCTTGTTGAGAATTTTTGCATCCAGATTCATCAGGAAAATGGGCCTGTAATTGTCCTTTGTAGTGGGTTGTCTGGTTTTGGAATCAAGGTAATTCCGGATTCATAGAATGAGTTTTAAAGTTTTCCTTCTATTTTTTGGAATAGTTTGAAAAGAACAGTATTAACTCTTTTTTGAATGTCTGGTAGAATTCCTCTGGGAAGCCATGTGGCCCAGGACTTTTATGTTTTGGAATATTTTTGTAACTGATTCAATTTCTTTGCTCGTTATGGGTCCGTTAAAATTTTCCTGTATCTTCCTGTTTGAGTTTTAGCAGTGAGTGTCTAGGAATTTGTCCATTTATTTCAGATTGTCTAGTTTGTTGCATATAATTTTTAATAGTATTTACTTATAATTGTATTTCTGTGGTTGGTTGTGATCTTTCCTCTTTCCTTGTGATTTTACCTATTTGTGTCCTCTCTCTTTTATTTTTAAGAAGTCTGGTTAGGGGTTTATCATTTGTTTAATTCTTTCAAAAAAACAGCTCTTAGTTTCATTTATCTGTTCTAGTATTATTTGTTTTTTGTTTTTGTTGTTGTTGTTGTTACTATATCATTTATTTCTGCTCTAATCCTTATTATTTCCCTTATTCTGTTGGATTTGGGCTTTATCCGCTACTCTTTTTCTGGCTGCTATAGGTGTAAGGTTGGGTTGTGTATTGGGGATCTTTCTTGCTTCTTGAGATAGTCCTAAATTGTAGTGTATTTTTCCTCTTAAGACTGTCTTTGCTGCATACCAATGTTTGGACAGTCATGTTTTCATTTTCTTTGGCTTTCATGTATTTTATTTTATTACTTCTTTAATTTCCTGGTTAACCCCATTCATTCTTTAGTAGGATGCTCGTTAGTCCCCATGTATTTGAGGGCTTTCCAAATGTTTTCTTGTGGTTGATTTCAGGTTTCATAGCTTTGTGAGGTGAAACTATGCATGGTATGATCTCAATCTTTTTGTACCACTTGAGGGTTGATTTGTGACCTTGTATGTGATCTATTCTGTAGAATGTTCCATATGCACTCAAGAAGAATGTGTATTCTGCAACTTTAGGATAAAATGTTCCGAATATATCTGTTAAGCCATTTGGTCCGGTGTGTCATTCAAAGCCATTATTTCTTTGTTGATTTTCAGCCTATACTATGTGCCAATTACTGTAAGTGGTATTAAATTCCCCTACTGTTTTGGTATAATTATCAGTGAGTTGCTTTATATTTATTATTAGTTGATTTATATATTTGGGTGTTTCAAGTTGGGGGCATAAATATTTGCAATTGTTAGATCTTCTTGATGGATAGGACCCATTAATTATGATATAATTCCCTTCTTCATCTCTTGTTAAAGCTTTTGTTTTAAAATTTAGTTTGTTATAAGTATGGCTACTACAGCTTTCTTTTGTCCTACATTAGCATGATAGATGGTACTTCATCCCCTCGCTTTCAGTCTGCAGGTGTCTTTAGGTGTAAAGTCAGTGTCATGTAGGCAGCATACAGATGGACCTCGTTTTTATAATCCATTTTTATACCCTGTACTTCTTTGATTCCAACATTTAGTCCATTTACATTCAGAGTGATTATTGAAATATATGAATTTAGTGCCTTTATGTTATCTGTAGATTTGGTGTTTCTAATGATGTTATCTAGTCCTTTGAAGTCTTTGCTGCTTTGGTCTTATTTTTATTCTCCACTCAGAGAGTCCCTCTTAAACGTTCTTGTAGGGCTGGTTTAGTGGTCATGAATTCCTTTAGCTTTTGTCTGGGAAAGTTTTTATCTCTCCTTCTATTATGAATGACAGATTTGTTGGATAAAGGTTTATTGACTACAAAAATTTCTTATTCATCACATTGAATATTTCTTGCCACTCATTTCTAGCCAGCCAAGTTTCAGTGGACAGGACTGTTACTACCTTATGTGTCTACCCTTGTATGTTAAGGACATTTTGTACCTAGCTGCTTTCAGAATTCTCTCTTTATCCTTGTATTTTGCAAGTTTTGTTATGATAGTTCATACTCTTAACCTGTATTTGTTGATTTTGAAGGGAGTTCCTGTGCCTTTTGGACTCGGATGCCTGTTTTCTTCCCCAGATTAGGGAAGTTCTCAGCTATAATTCATTCAAATAAAATTTCTTCCCCTTTTTCTCACTCTTCTGGGACACCTATGATATGGATATTGTTCTGTTTCATGGAATCAGTTCTCTAAGTCTCCCCTTGTGATCTAGTAATATCTTTTCCATCTTTTTTTCAGCTTCATAATTTTCCATAATTGTATCTACTATTTCACCTCTCCTCTTCTTGGCTTCTTCCATCCGAACTGTCACTTTTTCTAGTTTATTTTGGATTTTAGTTATAGCATTTTAAAATTCATCCTGATGAGTTCTTAGGTCTTTGGTCTCTAGTGTCTTCTAAGGGTTTCTCAAGTTTCTTCTAGGCTTTTGTCAAGCCCACCTACTAGTTTTATGACTGTTATTCTAAATTTTTGTTCAGATATATTCATCATATTTGTTTTGAGCAAGTCCCTGGCCATGATTTCTTCTTGGCCTTTCTTTGGGGAGAATTCCTCTATCTGGTAATTTTGGCTAAGTTTCTGTCTTTTGCTTGTTATGCTTCCTGCACCTGAGAGTACTATTATATTAAAAAGGTTCATACTCTCTCCAGGGATTGGCACTCCAGGAAGTGTTTCTGGTATATGTTGTGTGCTGTCTGCTGTTGTGTTTTGGCTGCTCTTTCCCACTGACCAGTCCTCTGCAGAAGTCCTCTTTGCTTGTTGGCAGTGGAGTGTTTGGACCTTTAACTAAGTGTGGTTTGTTTTATTTGTTGAAGTAGCCCTGGAAAAAAGGGGGAGAGTCTTATCTCTCCCCAAAAGAGAAAAGGATAGGAAAGAACAACAAAAAACACAGAAAATCAAAAACTTCTAAGGTTGTTTCCAAATAAATAGAAAGGAAAATAGAGAACAGCAGAAGAAAATAAGAGAGAAAAAGAATGAAAAAGCCAATCTAAAGACAAAATATAAGGGGAAATTAAAAAAATAACTATGAACCTGATTTAAAAAGAAAAAAATAAAGAGGAAAAAAAGAAAAAAAGATTACTTTGGTGCCTGGGGTGTGGTTGCTGGTCTGGTCTGGAGGAGAGGCTGGTTGCATTGGCTCATGGTCAGTCTTGTGCCAGTTGATAAATAGTGTCAGGCATGTAGGGGCAGAGTTTGGTGTAAACAGGTCTCACCTCTAAGGTTGAGGTGAGGTCTCACCTCACCACTTTGTTCCTCTCTGAAATTCCATCATGTTGGTCTTGGGGGAAAATTGTGCCATCCCAATCTTTCATCCCTGAACTGGGGATCTCAACACCTGCTTTTCAGATGGCCCTCACAGAATAGCAAGGGAAGAAGCTCACCCTGTGCCAAAATGCTCTTGCATTTTTTTCTTCGGTGCATGGCTAGGATTCGAAACCCAAAGGTGTAAATGACCTGGCACCATGTGGATCCACTCTTCTCCTCCAGAGTAAAGCTTCTTCACCCTACTGATGAAAGGCCTGTGGCTGACACCTTCAGGGCCTTTTGTCCTTGAAGAGGCAATAAACCCTCTTTCAAATGATCTCCAAGAAAGGCACTGTTCTCTCCCAGTGAACCCCAGAGATCATTACAGCACATTATGCACTCCAGGGCCAGTGCCCTTCTACTCATTAGCATGTGCCACATCTCTGCTCTGGAGAACGTTGTACACTTTCAAAACCTCAGAGTTTGATATCCAAAAGCTGTTTACGAAAAAGAACCATGACACCCAGTTCTTCTCATTCCCCATTCCATGGTCTAGAGAAGTTTTCCTCTTGTGCGAACTTGATACTGCACTATCTCATCCCCTTTCTCTTTCTCTCCCTTTTGCCTCTCCATGTTAATGGCTCCCTCCCTCTGAATCTCTGCCACTTTTCTCTCCCCTAGTTCACATTCACAAACATCGCACCTGCCAAGCTGTCTCCCTCCACCTGTGAGAATCCTTATGTCACTCTGCAGACCAATTTCCTGGGTGTTCCAAATAATCTGACCTCAATCCAGCTGTTTTTGTGGGAAGAAGAAAACCCAGGGTCCCTCTACTTCTCCACCATCTTTACTCCTCCACTTTCTGCTCTGTTTTTGACATAAAGTCTAAACTGCTGCATGGTTGTGTAACCATGACACTTGAATGGGCTGAAAAAGCACAGCAAGACCCTTGCCCAGAGGAACAGCAAGTGTCTGTGCCACAGGATTCCCTAAATTTTGGAGTTTTAAAATTAGCCACATGCCTGAGATAAAAAAAAAAAAACAGACACTGGCAGGGTGAATGCAAAGTTCTGACAGAAACCAGGGACACAATAGGAATAATTGATTGCTCTTCTGTGAAGGTTACCTGAATAGTATGACATGATCTTTCAGCTCTGGGGCTAGAGAGTGGGGTTCCACAATATTTATCCCACCCATCAGCACTGAAAGTCATCAGAGAGCAAAACATCATCACCTCGTGGATGCCAGAGCCACCTATACCAAGCTCCCTGGGCCCTGGAGGTGCATTTCCATTGAAATAAGTCAGCTTGAGAATCAACACATCAGGCCCCTCCTCCAGAAGACAAGTACAAACAATTCACTTGCATCAAGTCTACTGATCATAGAATGCTACAAAGCTTCACCTTGAGGGGAAATAGGATCTAGCTTCCTGTTTATTTTATTCTTTATTTATTTTTAATGTTTTTCATTCATTTTCTGATTTTTAATTCGCTTTTTAAATTATTATTATTGTTTTTATATATTATGTTTTTACTTTTTGATTATTTTTACTTTATTATATTTTTATTTGGAGATCTATATTCTTTTTATTTAATACATATTTTAATGTTAATTTATTTTAAGAGAGAGTGCTAGTGGGGGCGGGTTAGAGAGAGGAGAGAATCCCAAGCAGGTTCCATGCTGTCAGTATCAAGCCCAATATGGGGCTCAAACTCTAACTCTGAGATCATGACATGCACTGAAATCAAGAGTCATATGTTTAACCAACTGATTCACCCAGGCACCCCAAGTATGTAGATTCTTTTAACAAGAAGACCAAAATACACCCAGGATCTAGATTTTTTGCTTTTACTTCTTTTTTTGTGTGTTTTTAAAATTGTTTTCCTTCTTTCTTGTTTTCTATTCTGGACAAAATTACAAGACAGAAATTCACTACAAAAGAAAGAACAGGAAGTGAAACTCATGGCCAGGGATTTAATCAGTAAAGATACAAGTAAGATGTCTAAACTAGAATTTAAAACAATGATTATAAGGATACTAGCTGGGCTTGCAAAAAGCATAGAAGACAATACAGAATCCCTTTCTGTAGAGATAAAAGAATTAAAATCTAGTCAAGGCAAAATTAAAAATCTAATAATTGAGATGCCAACCCAAATTAAGACCACAAAAATGAGGATGGATGAGGCAGAGGAGCAAATTAGCAACATAGAAGATAAAATTATGGAAAATAATGAAGCTTTAAAAAAAGAAGGGTGAGGAGCAAAGATGGCAGAAGAGCATGGAAGTTTTCTTATGTCTCACGTCCATGAAATATAGCCAGATCAACACTAAACCATCCTGCACACCTTGAAAACTGATTTGAGGATTAACACAACAATCTGTACAACCTGAACCACAGAACTCAGAAGATACATAGTGGAGAGAGGTGAACTGGGGGAGATAGAAGCTGTGGAGGGCAGGGAGCTGTTTTTGCCTGCAGAGAGAGGACGGAGATGGGGGGGTGATATGGGAAAAAGCAGCTGAAGAGAAAGTGGAAAAGTGGAAACAGCCACAGAGACTGAACTAAAAAGGGTGAAAGGATAAATGAAGGGTTTAAATTCCATTAAGACTCTATAAACAGGGGGAGAGCAGAGTCTGAAACTCCACAGCTCAATACCTGGTGGTGCTCTGGTGACAAGGGCAAATCCCGAGGAGCAGAGTGAAGTCCGTGGGTTTTCAGGCCACACAGGGAAAGGCAGTTCCCCTGCTTCGAGGACATCTGGTGGAGGCTGTGTGGCTGCCCCAAAGGCAAAAGCCCCAGTGGACCAGGGAGAACAACCACTTTCACTGGTGCTGGAACAAGGTCATTGGGGGTGAAGCCTGATGCCATATGCATGTTGTGGTTTGCCATGATCCCTGAGACGTCTGCTGCTGCACAATTGCACGAACTTTTTCTGGAGTGGCCTGGCACCAACCTGCCATCTCTGGGCATCGGCAGCAACACAGTCCCACAAACATTCCTGGGTGCGGCCAGCACCTGGCCATTGCTTACTGGGATCCTCCCACAGAGGGGCAGAGCAAGTCACAGCCACAATCCCTCAGAAGTATGGGGTCAGGAAACAGTCACATCTGAGATAAAACTCAGGAGGGAGGTGCTGCCTGGGGCTTGGTCATAGGCAGTGGAAAAGCAGGGAGTGGATAGAAGCTGAAGACAAAGTACGGGTGCATGATTGCTGATCAGGGAGAACAGAGCTCCAATACTAGAGACTGGGTAGCTGGGTGACATTTTCACCACTCCCACACATGCACATACACACCTACAAACAGCAGAACAATCCACCCAAGGAAGCTGAGCAGTACCATCTAGTGGAGAATGGAGACACTACACTAAGCCCCACCGACTGGGTCAACATCGCCCTTCAGGAACACAAGTCTTTCCGCCTGCTTAGTTTACTAACTACAAAGAGCTTCCTAGTTTGACTTCTAGGGGAAAACAAAGTAATTTCAATCGTATTTCAGTCCGTTCATTGAACCATGTATTCAATTTTCCTTTTTTTCTCTTTTCGTTTCATTTATTTTTCTTGAAGACAGAAAGAGAAAAATTATTTTTATATTCAATTTTTATTAAATTTTTTCTACTATATTTTTTACTTTTGTGTAATTTTTTCCAAATTTGATTTTACTTCCATCATTTCATTTTATTTTATTCCAATGTATTCATTGTTTCAAATTTTCAAACAATTCCCTTTTTCTTTGTCCTTTTTTTCCTTTAATGTATCAAGCCCCTTTCAACACCCAGACCAACACACATATAGGATCTAGCATCATTTATTTAATTGTGTGTGTGTGTTGTTTTTAAATTTTAAATTTTAATTTTTTATCTTAATTTTTTTAATGTTCTTACCTCATTAATTCCTTTAATCCCTTCAAAATGATGAAACAAAGTAATTCACCCCAAAAGAAAGAGAAGGAACAAATGACACCCAAGGACTTAACAAAACACATACAATCAAGATGTCTGAACCAGAATTTAGAATAACAATAATAAAAATACTAGCTGGAGTTGAAAATAGACTAGGTTCCCCTTCTGGGGAGATGAAAGAAGTAAAAGTTAGGATGAAATGAAAAATGCTATAACTGAGCTGCAATCTCGAATGGATGCCATGGCGGCAAAAATGGATGAGGCAGAGTAGAGAATCAGCGATATAGAGGACAAACTTATGGAGAATATTGAAGAAGAAAAAATGAGGAAGACTAAGGCAAAAGAGCACAATTTAAGAATTAGAGAAATCAGTGACTCATAAAAAGGAAAAATATCAAAATCATAGGGGTCCCAGGGGATGAAGAGAGAGAAAAAGGGGTAGAAACGTTATGTCAGCAAATCATAGTGGAAAAGTTTCCTAACTGAGGAAAGACACAGACATCAAAATCCAGGAAGGACACAGGACTCCAAACAGATTCAACAAAACCCGACCATCAACAAGGCATATCATAGTCAAATTCACAAAATACTCATGCAAGGAAAGAATCATGAAAGGAGCAATGGGGAAAAAAAAGTCAACGTACAAGGGAAGACAGATCAGGTTTGTAGAAGACTTATCCACAGAAACTTGGCAGGCCAGAAAGGAGTGGCAGGATATATTCAATGTGATAAATCAGAAAAATATGCAGCCAGGAATTCTTTATCCAGCAAAGCTGTCATTCAAAATAGAAGGAGAGATAAAAAGTTTCTCAGACAAACAAAAATTTAAAAAGTTTGTGACCACTGAAGCAGCCCTGCAAGAAATGATAAGGGGGACTCTCTGCGGGGAGGAACAATGAAAAAACAAACAAACAAATAAATACCAAAAGCAACAAAGACTAGAAAGGACCAAAAAATACCACCAAAAATCCCAACTCTACAAGAAACATAATGGCAATAAATTCATATATCTCAGTACTCACTCTTAACGTCAATGGACTCAATGCTCCAATCAAAAGACATAGGGTAACAGAATGGATAAAAATACAAGATCTATTGATATGCTGTTTACAAGAGACCCACTTTAGATCTAAAGACACCTTCAGATTTAAAGTAAGTAGATGGAGAACTATCTATCATTCTAATGGTCAACAAAAGAAGGCTGGAGTAGCCATACTTATATCAGACAATCTAGACTTTAAAATAAAGAATGTATCAAGAGATGAAGCATGGCATTATATCATAATTAATGGACCTAAACACCAAGAAGACCTAACAATTGTAAACATTTATGCGCCAAATATGAGAGCACCCAAATATATAAATCAATTAATCACAAACATAAAGAAACTCATTGATAGTAATACCATAACACTAGGGGCCTTCAACACCCCACTCACAGCAATGGAAAGATCATCCAATCAAAAAATCAACAAGGAAACAATGGTTTTGAATGACACACTGGACCAGATAGACATAACAGATATATTCAGAACATTTCATCCTAATGCAGTGGAATATACATTCTTCTCCAGTGCACATGGAACATTCTCCAGAACAGACCACATACTGGGACACGAATCAGCCCTCAAAAAGTACAAAAAGATCAAGATCATACCTTGCATATTTACAGACCACAACACTATTAAACTTGAAATCAACCATAAGAAAAAATTTGGAAAGATAAATACTCGGAGATGAAAGAACATCCTACTGAAAAATAAATGGGCTAACCGAGAAGTTAAAGACGAAATTAAAAAGTACATGGAAGCCAATGAAATTAATAACACCACAACCCAAAACCTCTGGGACACAACAAAGGTGGTCATAAGAGGGAAGTATATAGCAATCCAGGCCATCCCAAAGAAGGACGAAAGGTGTCAGACACACAACCTAAACTTACATATTAAAGAACTGGAAAAAGAACAGCAAATAAAACCCAAAACCAACAGAAGTCGGGAAATATAAAGTTAGAGCAGAAATTAATGCTATCGAAACCAAAAAAAAAAACAAAAAAAAAAACAAAAAACCAAAAAAACAGTAGAACAGATCAATGAAACTAGAAGCTGGTTCTTTGAAAGAATTAACAAAATTCATAAACCACTAGCCAGTTTGATCAAAAATAAAAAGGAAAGGACCCAAGAATGAAATAGGAGAGATTGCAATCAACAAAGCAGATATGAAAACAGTAATGAGATAATATTATGAGCAATTATATGCCAATAAAATGGGAAATCTAGAAGAAATGGACAAATTCCTAGAAACATAAACTACCAAAACTAAAACAGGAAGAAAAAGAAAATTTTAACAGACCCATAATCAGTAAGGAAATCAAATTAGTAATCAAAAATCTCCCAAAAAACAAGAGTCCAAGGCCAGGCGGCTCTGAGAGGAATTCTACCAAACATTTAATGAAGAGTTAACACCTGTTCTCTTGAAGCTGCTTGAAAAAATAGAAATGGAAGGAAAACTTCTAAATTCTTTCTATTTAGCCAACATTACCTTGATTCCAAAACCAGACAAGGACCCCGCTGAAAAGGAGATCTATAGACCAATTTCCCTGATGAACATGGATGCAAAAATCCTGAACAACATATTAGCCGACCAGATCCAGCAATACATTAAAAAAAAGTATCCACCACAACCAAGTGGGATTTATACCTGGGATGCAGGGCTGGTTCAATATCCACAAAACAATCAATTTGATTTATCACATCAGTAAAAGAAATGAGAAGAACCATATGATACTCTCAATAGACACAGAAAAGGCATTTGATAAAATACAAAATCCTTTCTTGATAAAAACCCTCAGGAAAGTACGGATAGAAGGATCATACCTAAAGATCATAAAATCCATAAATGAAAGACCCAATGCTAATATCATTCTCAATGGCGAAAAACTGAGAGCTTTTCCCCTAATGTTAGGAACAAGACAGGGATGTCCACTGTCGCCACTGTTATTAAACATAGTATTTGAAGTCCTAGGCTCTGCAATCAGACAACAAAGGAATAAAACTCATTCAAATAGGCCAAGAGGTGGTCAAATTTTCACTCTTCACAGACGACATGATACTCTATATGGAAAACCCAAAAGATTCCATGAAAAAGCTGCTGGACCTGATTCATGAATTCAGCAAAGTTACAGGATATAAAATAAATGCACAGAAATCTGTTGCATTCCTGTACACAAACAATAAAGCAACAGAAAGAGAAATTAATGAATCAATCCCATTTACAATGGCACAAAAAAACATAAAATACCTAGGAATAAATTTAACCAAAGAGGTGAAAAATCTATATGCTGGAATCTATAGAAAGCTTATGAAAGAAATTGAAGAAGGCAGCAAAAAATGGAAAAAGATTCCTTGCTCCTGGATAGGAAGAACAAATATTGTTAAAATGTTGATATTACCCAAAGCAATCTACATATTCAATGCAATCCCTATTAAAATAACACCAGCATTCTTCACAGAGATAGAACAAATAGTCCTAAAATTTGTATGGAACCAGAAAAGACCCCAAATAGCCAAAGCAATCTTGAAAAAGAAAACCAAAGCAGGAGGCATCACAATCCCAGACTTCAAGCTGCACTACAAAGCTGTAATCATGAAGACAATATGGTCCTGGCACAAGAACAGACACTCAGATCAGTGGAACAGAATAGAGAACCCAGAAATGGACCCACAAATGTGTAGCCAACTAAACTTTGACAAAGCAGAAAAGAATATTCAGTGGAGTAAAGACAGTCTCTTCACAAAGTGATTCTGGAAAAACTGGACAGTGACATGCAGAAGAATGAGCCTGGACCACTTTCTTACAACCATACAGAAAAATAAACTCAAAATGGATGAAAGACCTCAATGTAAGACAAGACACCATCAAAATCCTCGAGGAAAGCAGGCAAAAACCTCTTTGATCTTGGCTGCAGCAACTTCTTACTCAACACGTCTCTGGAGGCAAGGGAAACAAAAGCAAAAATGAACTACTGGGACCTCATCAAAAAACAAAAAACAAACAAAAAACCCACTTCTGCACAGCAAAAGAAACAATCAGCAAAACTCAAAGGTAACCGACGGAATGGGAAAAGATATTTGCAAATGACATATCAGATAAAGGGTTAGCATTAAAATATCTATAAAGAACTTATCAAACTCAACACCCAAAAAGCAAATAATCCAGTGAAGAAATAGGCAGAAGCCATGAATAGACACCTCTCCAAAGAAGACATCCAGATGGCCAACCAACACATTAAAAAATGCTCAACATCATTAATCATCAAGGACATACAAATTGAAACCACAATGAGATACCACCTCACACCTGTCATAAAGGCTAACACTAACAACTCAGGCAACAACACATGTTGGAGAGGATGTGGAGAAAGAGGATCTCTTTTGCATTGTTGGTGGGAATGCAAGCTGGTGCAACCACTCTGGAAAACAGTATGTAGGTTCCTGAAAAAAATTAAAAATAGACCTACCCTATGACCCATCAATCGCATTACTAAGGACTTACCCAAGGGATACAAGCATGCTGTTTCGAAGGGGCACATGCACCCCCATGTTTATAGCAGCACTATCAATAGCCAAAGTATGGAAAGAACTCAAATGTCCATCAATGGATGAATGGATAAAGAGGATGTGGTATATATATGTATATATACAATGGAGTATTATTTGGCAATGAAAAAGAATGAAATCTTGCCATTTGCAACTATGTGGATGTAGCTAGAGGATATTATGCTAAGTGAAATTAGTCAGAGTCCTTCACTCATATGAGGACTTTAAGACACAGAACATATGAACACAAGGGAATGGAAGCAAAAATAATATAACAACAGGGAGGGGGACAAAACAAAGGAGACTCTTAAATATTGGGAACAAACAGAGGGTTACTGGAGGGATTTTGGGAGGGGAGATGGGCTAAATGGGTAAGCAGCATTGAGGAACCTATCTCTGAAATCATTGTTGAACTATATGCTAACTAACTTGGATGTAAATTTAAAAAATAAAATAATAAAAAAAAGAAAAAAAGAGGGAAACAAAGATTAGGGATTATGAAGGGAGACTTACGGAACTCAGTGAATTATTAAAACATAATAGCATTCATGTCATAGGAGTCTCAGAAGATGAAGAGATAAAAAATGGGCAGAACGTTTATGTGAGCAAATCAAAGCCAAAAACTTCCCCATTCTGATGAAGGACACAGACGTCAAAATCCAAGACACACAAAGAATTCTCAATGAATTCAACAAAAGCTGGTCATCACCAAGACATATCATAGTCAAATTAACAAAATACACAGACAAGGAAAGAATCATGAGCAAGTAAAATCAAGGAAAAAAGTTTTTAACCTACAAGGGATGACAGATCAGGTTCTCAGATCTGTCCACAGAAACTTCGCAGGCTAGAAAGGAGAAGCAAGATATATTCAACACGCTGAATGGAAAAAAAGTATGTAGCTGAGAACTCTCTCCAGCAAGGCTGTAATTCAAAATAGGAGAGATAAAGTGTTTCCAAGACAAACAAAAAGTAAAGGAGTTCATGAACACTAAACCAGCCCAGCAAGGAATTTTAAGGACTCTTTGAGTGCAGAAAAAAAGACCAAAAGCAACAAGCTACAAAGGACCAGATAGCATCAATAGAAACACCAACTCTACAGGTAACACAATGGCACTAAATTGATATTTTTCAATAATAATTCTAAATGTAAATGGACTAAATGCTCCAATCAAAAGACATAGGGATCAGGGGAGGAGCCAAGATGGCTCAACAGCATGGAAGATTTTTGTGTGTCTCACGACCATGAAATACAGCCAGACCAACACTAAACCATCCTACACACCTAGAAAACTGATTGGAGGATTAACACAACAATCTGCACAACCGGAAACACAGAATTCAGCATGTACGCAGTGCAGAGAGCTGAACTTGGGGAGTAAGAAGCCGCCAAAGGTAGTGAACCCCTTTTGCGGGCAGAGAGAGGACAGAGACTGGGGAGGATGTAGCATATGGGAAAAGCACCCCTCCCCAAAATCAACTCGAGGGAAAGTGGACAATTGGAAACAGCCACAGGGACTAAACTACAAAGGGAGAAAGGATAAAGGAGAGGGTTTAAATTCCATTAAGACTGTAAACAAGGGGAGCACAAAGGCTGCACCTCCACAGCTCGATACCTGGCGGTGCTCTGGCGGGAAAGGTGAATCCCCAGGAACAGAGTGGGGTCTGGGAGGTTCTCAAGCCACACAGGGAAAAGCCTTTCCACTGCTGGAAAGACATTTGATAGAGAATGTTGAAGCCACCTGGTCCCAGCAGACCCCAGAAGGCAGCCACATTCGCTGGTGCTGGGGCAAGGTCTTTGAGGGTGAAGCCTGGTGCCAGATGTGTGTTGTGATTTTCCATAATCCCTGAAATGCTGCTGCTACACTGTCTTGCCAACTTTTTTGGGGGTGGGCTGGCACCTGGCCGCAGTCTTGGGGCACCGGCAACAGCAGGGTCCAGTGGGTGTTCCTGGGTGCAGCCGACATTCAACCATTCCTCATTCAGCCATTGCTTGGTGAGACCCTCCAACAAAAGGGTAGAACAAGTCAAAGCCACAGTCCTTCAGAAGTAAGGGGCTGGGGAAAACAGCTGCATCTGAGACAGAACTTGGGAGAGAGGTACTGCCTGGGGCCTGGTCATGGAGAGTGAATAAGTGGGGAGTGAATGAGAGCTGAAGACAGAGGACTGGAGCTCGATTGTTGATCCAGGAGAACAGACTGGGTTGCTGGGTGGTGCCATTTTCATTGCTTCCACGCATGCGCATAGGCACCTACAAGGACTGCAACTATCCACCCCAGTAGGATAGCAGCGCCATCTAGTGCAGAGCAGAACTGTTACACTGAGCCCTGCCCAACTGGGCCAACTTCGCTCTTCCAGAACACAAGCCTCACCGCCGGCTTAATTTATGGACTGTAAAGAGCTACATAGACTGACCTCTAGGGGAAAACGAAGCAATTTCAGTCCTACTTCAATCTGTTAGCAGGTTCACCTATTCAATATTTTTTTCTTTTTTTGTGTTTTGTTTTTTTCTTTTTCTATTTACATTTCTTTTCTTTTTCTAGAATACAGAAAGAGAAAAAATTCATTATTATTTTCAATTTTTATTAAAAATATCTGTCTTTAATTTTTATTACTATAGTTTTTACTTTTGTATAATTTTTTTCAAATTCTACTTTACTTCCATCATTTTATTTTAGTCTACTTCAGTGTACTCACCTTTTCAAATTTTCAATTTCTTTTTTCTTTTTTTCTCCTTTTCATTTCTTTTCTTTTTCTTGAATGGAGAAAGAGAAAAACTTCATTTGTACTTTCAATTTCTTTCATAATATTTTTATTTAATTTTTATTATTACATTTTTTAAAAAAATTTTTAACGTTTATTTATTTTTGAGACAGAGAGAGACAGCATGAATGGGAGAGGGTCAGAGAGAGGGAGACACAGAATCTGAAACAGGCTCCAGGCTCCGAGCTGTCAGCACAGAGCCCGACATGGGGCTCGAACTCACGGACTGCGAAATCATGACCTGAGCTGAAGTCAGCCGCTTAACCATCTGAGCCACCCAGGCGCCCCTACATTTTTGATTTTATGTAATTTTTTTTTAATTCCATCTTACTCCCATCATTTTCTTTTAGTCTACTACAGTGTATTCACTTTTACAAATTTTCAAACGCTTTTTTTCTTTTCTTTTTTTTATCTTTTTTATCTTTTTCCTCTTTTTTGTTTCTTTTCTTTTTTCTTAAATACAGAAAATGAAAAAAATTATATTAATTTTTAATTATTATTAAAATATTTTTAATTTTTATACTATATTCTTTACTTTTGTGTATATTTTTTCAAATTCAATTTTACCCAATTCATCTCATTTTAGTCTACTTCAGTGTATTCATTTTTTCAAATTCTCAAACGATTTCATTTTTATTTTCTCCCTAGCCCCTTTTGTTTTTTTTTTCTTTTCTCTAATCTGTCAAACCACTTTCAACACCTAGACCAAAACACACCTAGGATCTAGCATCATCTATTCGATTTGTGTGTGTGTGTTTTTTATTTTTAATTTTAATATTATTTTTAATTTCAATTTTTTTAATTTCAATTTTTCTACCTCATTAATTCCTTTGCTCCCTTCAAAATGATAGAACGAAGGAATTCACCAAAAGAAAGAGCACGAAGAAACGACAGCCAGGGATTTAACCAACACAGACACAAGCAATATGTCTGAACCAGAATTCAGAATCATGATAATAAGAATACTAGCTGGAGTCGAAAATAGATTAGAATCCATTTCTGCAGAGATAAGAGAAGCAAAAAATAGCCAGAATGAAATTAAAAATGCTATAACTGAGCTGGAATCATGGATGGATGGATGCAGCAGCAGCAAGGATGGCCGAGGCAGAACAGAGAATCAGTGATATAGAGGAAAAACTTATAGAGAATAATGAAGCAGAAAAAAGAGGGAGATTAAGGCAAAAGATCACCATTTAAGAATTAGAGAAATCAGTGACTCATTACAAAGGAACAACATCAGAATCATAGGGGTCCCAGAGGAGGAAGAGAGAGAAATAGGGGTAGAAGGGCTATGTGAGCAAATCATAGCAGAAAACTTTCCTAACCTGGGGAAAGACACAGACATCAAAATCTAGGAAGCACAGAGGACCCCCATTAGATTCAACAAAAACCAACCATCAACAAGGCATATCATAGTCAAATTCGCAAAATACTAAGGCAAGGATAGAATCATGAAAGCAGCAAGGTAAAAAAAAAAGTCCCTAAACTACAAGGGAAGACAGAATAGGTTTGCAGCAGACCTATCCACAGAAACTTGGAAGGCCAGAAAGGAGTGGTCGGATATATACAGTATGCTGAATCAGAAAAATATGCAGCCAAGAATTCTTTATCCAGCAAGGCTGTCATTCAAAATAGAAGGAGAGATAAAAAGTTTCCCAGACAAACAAAAATTTAAGGAGTTTATGACCACTAAACTAGGCCTGCAAGAAATTTTAAGGGGGACTTTCTGAGGGGAGAAATATGAATATATATGAATATATATATGAATATATATATATATGAATATATATATATATATATATATATATCAAAAACAACAAGAGATTAGAAAGGACCAGAGAATACCACCAGAAACTCCAACTCTACAAGCATCATAATGGCAATAAATTCATATCTTTCAGTACTCACTCTACACATCAATGGATGTAATGCTCCAATCAAAACACATAGGGTAACAGAATGGATAAGAACACAAGATCCATCTATATGCTGTTTACAAGAGACCCACGTTAGACCTAAAGACACCTTCAGATAGAAAATAAGGGGATGGAGAGCCATCTATCATGCTAATGGTCATCAAAAGAAAGCCAGAGTAGCCATACTTATATCAGACAATCTAGACTTTAAAATAAAGACTGTATCAAGAGATTGAGAAGGGAATTATATCATAATCAAGGGGTCTATAGACCAAGAAGACCTAACAATTATAAACATTTATGCGCCAAATGTGGGAACACCCAAATATATAAATCAATTAATCACAAACATATAGAAACTCATTGATAGTAACACCATAATAGTAGGAGACTTCAACACCCCACTCACAACAATGGACAGATCCTCTAATCAGAAAATCAAGAAGGAAACAATGGCTTTGAATGACACACTGGACCAGATGGACTTCACAGATATATTCAGAACATTTCATCCTAAAGCAGCAGAATATACATTCGTCCCCAGTTCACATGGAACATTCTCCATAATAGACCATATACTGGGACACAAATCAGCCCTAAGAAAGTACAAAAAGATCGAGATCATACCGTGCATATTTTCAGATCTCAATGCTATGAAACTCAAAATCAACCACAAGAAAAAAATTTGGAAAGGTAACAAATACTTGGAGACTGAAGAACATCCTACTAAAGAATGAATGGGCTAACCAAGCAGCTAAGGAGGAAATTAAAAAGTATATGGGAGTCAATTAAAATGATAACATCAGAAGCCAAAACCTCTGGGATGCAGCAAAGGTGGTCATAAGAGGTAAGTATACAGCAATCCAGGCCTTCCTAAAGAAGGAAGAAAGATCTCAGATACACAACCTAACCTTACGCCTTAAGGAGCTGGAAAAAGAACAGCAAATAAAACCCAAAACCAGCAGAAGACAGGAAATAATAAAGATTAGAGCAGAAATTAATGCTATTGAGACAAAAAAAGAACCCAGTAGAACAGATCAATGAAACCAGAAGCTGGTTCTTTGAAAGAATTAACAAAATTGATAAACCACTAGCCAGTTTGGTCAAAAAGAAAAAGGAAAGGACCCAAATAAATAAAATCAAGAATGAAAGAGGAGAGATCACAACCAACACAGCATAAATAAAAACAATAATAAGAGGATATTATGAGCAATTATATGCCAATAAAATGGGCAATATGGAAGAAATGGACAAATTCCTAGAAACATATACACTACCAAAACTGAAACAGGAAGAAATAGAAAATTTGAACAGAACCATAACCAGTAAGGAAATCAAATTAGTAATCAAAAATTTGTCAATAAACAAGAGTCCAGGGCCAGATGGCTTTCCAGGGGAATTCTACCAAATATTTAAGGAAGAGTTTCTCTTGAAACTGTTACAAAAATTAGAAATGGAAGGAAAACTTCCAAACTCTTTCTATGAAGCCAGAATTACCTTGACTCCAAAACCAGAGACTCCACTAAAAAGGAGAAATATAGACCAATTTCCCTGATGAATATGGATGCAAAAATCCTGAACAACATATTAGGCAACTGGATCCAACAATACATTAAAAAAAAATTATCTACCACGACCAAGTGCGATTTATACCTGGGATGCAGGGCTGGTTCAATATCCACAAAACAATCAATGTGATTCATCACATCAATAACAGAAAGGACGAGAACCATATGATCCTCTCAATAGATGCAGAGAAAGCATTTGACAAACTACATCATCCTTTCTTAATAAAAACCCTCAAGAAGGTACGGATAGAAGGATGATACTTCAAGATCATAAAAGCCATATATGGACAACCCAATGTTAATATCATCCTCAAGGGCAAACTACTGAGAGCTTTCCCCCTAAGGTCAGGAACCAAACAGGGACGTCCACTCTCGCCACTGTTATTCAACATAGTATTGAGAGTCTTAGCCTCTGCAATCAGACGACACAAAGAAATAAAAGGGATCCAAATAGGCCAGGAAGAGGTCAAACTTTCACTATTCACAGATGACATGATACTCTATATGGAAAACCCAAAAGATTCCACCAAAAAACTGCTAGACCTGATTCATGAATTCAACAAAGTTGCAGGATATAAAATCAATGCACAAAAAACAGTTGCATTCCTATACACCGACAATGAAGCAACAGAAAGAGAAATCAAGGAATTGATCCCATTTACAGTCACACAAAAAAACATAAAATACCTAGGAATAAATCTAACCAAAGAGATGAAAAATCTATGCACTGAAAACTATAGAAAGCTTACAAAAGAAATTAAATAAGACACCAAAAAATGGAAGAAGATTCCATGTTCCTGGATAGGAAGAAAAAATGTTAAAATGTTGATATCACCCAAAGTAATCCACATATTCAATGCAATCCCTATCAAAATAACACCAGCATTCTTCACAGAGCTAGAACAAATAATCCTAAAATTTGTATGGAACAAGAAAAGACCCAGAATAGCCAAAGCAATCGTGAAAAAGAAAACCAAAGCAGGAGGCATCACAATCCCAGATTTCAAGCTATACTACAAAGCTGTAATCATCAAGATAGTATGGTACTGGCACAAGAACAGACACTCAGATCAGTGGAACAGAATACAGAACCCAGAAATGGACCCACAAACGTATGGCCAACTAATCTTTGTCAAAGCAGGAAAGAATATTCAATGGAATAAAGACAGTCTCTTCAGCAAGTGTTGCTGGGAAAACTGGACAGCGACATGCAGAAGAATGAAACTGGACCACTTTCTTACACCATACCCAAAAATAAACTCAAAATGGATGAAAGACCTCAATGTAAGACAGGAAGCCATTAAAATCATCAAGGAGAAAATAGGCAAAAACCTCTTGGATCTTGGACACAGCGACTTCTTACTCAACACGATGCCACAGGCAAAGGAATCAAAAGCAAAATTGAACTACTGGGACCTCATCAAAATAAAAACCTTCTGCACAGCAAAGAAAACAATCAGCAAAACTAAAAGTCAACCGACAGAATGGGAGAAGATATTTGCAAATGACATATCATATAAAGGGTTAGTATCCAAAATCTACAAAGAACTTATCAAACTCAATGCCCAAAAAACAAATAATCCAGTGAAGAAACGGGCAAAAGATATGAATAGACATTTCTCCAAGGAAGACATCCAGATGGTTAACCGACACAAGAAAAAATGCCCAACATCACTCTTCATCAGGGAAATACAAATCAAAACCACAATGAGATACCACCTCCCACCTTTCAGAATGGCTAACATTAACAACTCAGGCAACAACAGATGTTGGCGAGGATGCAGAGAAAGAGGATCTCTTTTGTATTGTTGGTGGCAATGCAGGCTGGTGCAGCCACTCTGGAAAACAGTATGGAGGTTCCTCAAAAAACTAAAAATAGAACTACCCTATGACACAGCAACTGCATTACTAGGCATTTATCCATGGGATACAGGTGTGCTGTTTAGAAGGGACACATGCACCCCCATGTTTATAGCAGCAATATCAACAATAGGCAAAGTATGGAAAGAGCCCAAATGTCCCTCGATGGATGAATGGATAAAGAAAATGTGATATATATATATATATACACACACACACACACACACACACACACACACAGTGGAGTATTACTCAGCAATCAAAAAGAATGAAATCTTGCCATTTGCAACTACATGGATGGAACTGGAGGGTATTATGCTAAGTGAAATTAGTCAGAGAAAGACAAAAATCATATGACTTCACTAATATGAGGACTTTAAGAGACAAAATAGATGAACATAAGGGAAGGGAAACAATATAAAAACAGGGAGGGGTACAAAACACAAGAGACTCATAAATATGGAGAAAAAACTGAGAGTTACGGGAGGGGTTGTGGGAAGGGGGATGGGCTAAATGGGTAAGGGGCATTAAGGAATCTACTCCTGAAATCATTGTTTCACTATATACTGACTAATTTGGATGTAAATTTTAAAAAATAAAAAAATAAATTAAAAAAAGATGTAGGGATCAGAATGGATTATAAAAACAAGATCTATCTATATGATGCCTACAAGAGATTCATTTTAGACATAATGACACATGCAGATTAAATGTGAGGAAATGGAGAACCATCTATCATGCTAATGGACATCAAAAAAAGCAGAATATCTGTACTTATTTCATAAAATCTCTATTTTAAAGCAGACTATAACAAGACATGAATAATGACATTATACCATAATTAAGGTGTCTATCCATCAAGAAGACTTAACAATTGTAAATATTTATGCTCCCAACTTGAAGGACACAATATGTAAATTAATTAATAACCAATATATAGAAACTCATTTATAATAATATAATAACAAAATAATAGGGCACTTTAACACCCCACTCACAGCATATCATGAAAACAGAAAATCAATTAGGAAACAAAAGCTTTGAAGGACACACTGACAGGATGCACTTAATAAATATATTCATATCCCAAAGCAGCTGAATACACATTCTTTTCGAGTGCACATGGAATATTATCCATAATAGATCACACACTGAGTAATAAATCAGACCTCAACAGGTACAAAAAGATCAAGAGCACACCATGCATATATTCAGGTAACACCTCTATGAAACTTGAAGCCAACCACAAGAAAATAAAACTTGGAAATAACTCAAATACATGGAAGTTAAAGAAATTCTACTAAAGAATAAATGGGTTAACCAGGACCTTAAAGATGAAATTAAAAGATACATGAAGGCAAATAAAAATGCAAGTGCAATAGTCCAAAACCTTTGAGATGCAGCAAAGGTAGTTCTAAAAGGGAATTATATTATCATTCAGGCCTATCTCAAGAAGCAAGAAAAAAACCAAATATACAACCTAACCTTACACCTAAAGGAACTAGCCATGAAGCAGCAAAGGAAGCCTACAGTCAGCATAAAAAGGGAAATAATTAAGATTAAAGCAGAAATAAATGATACAGAAACAAACAAAAAATCAGTAGAACAAATCAATGAAACTAAGAGCTGTTTTTCTGTAAAAAGTAACAAAATTGATAACCCTCTAGCCAGACTTATCAAAAAGAATAAAGGACCCAAATAGGTAAAGCCACAAATGAAAGAGCAGAGATCACAACCAACACCACAGAAATACAAACAATTTACTAATAATTTTGGAAAATTACTCATGCCAGCAAACTGGACAATCTGAAAGAAATGGACAAACTCCTAGACACTCACACACTACTAAAACTCAAACAGAAAAGAATAGAATATTTGAACAGACCCATAACCAGCAAAGAAATTGAATCAGTTACAAAAATGTTCCAACACATAAGAGGTCTGGGCCACATGGCTTCCCAGTGGAATTTGCCAGACATTCAAAGAAGAGTTAATGCTATTCTTCTCAAATTATTTAAAAAAACAGAAATGGAAGGAGAACTTCCAAACTTATTCTATGAAACCAGCATTACCTTGATTCCAAAACCAGACAAAGACCCCACTTAAAAGGAGAATTACAGGCCAATATCCCTGATAAATCTGGATGCAAAAATTCTCAAGAAGATACTAGCAAGTTGAATTCATAGTACAGTAAAAGAATTATTCACCATGATCAATTGGGATTTATTCCTGGGCTGCAGGGCTGAATTAATATTCACAAATCAATGAACGTGGTATACCCCATTAATAAAAGCAAGGAGAAGATCCATATGATCCTTTCAATAGATGCAGAAAAAGCATTTGAGTAAATACAGCATCCATTTTTTTTCCTTTTTGTAAAGTGTACTGTATATAGATTGCAATTGTATTGATAGTTTCATGAAGTTCAAGGTATGTGCTTAAGGTCACCCCTAGAGTAGAGTCAGGGTTTGCACTGCTGCCAGGTTCTGGACCCAAGTAGAAAGCTCTTTCTGGTATTTAGTCTTTAATGGTTTCATACACACTGGTTCTGTCTCCTTGGGGAATTAGAGGATTCTTGACACCAAAAAACTAATCATGGTATTACCATATGATCCAGAAATTATATATATATGTATATATATATATATATATACACATATATATAATATTAGATATAATATATATAATATTATAGTATATAGCATATATAGCATATAGAATATAGTATATGTAGTATATAGCATATATAGTATATATATAGTACTATAGTGCGTGTGTGTGTGTGTGTGTGTGTATATATATATATATATATACATATAGTATATAGTATATTTAAGTAGGCTTCATGCTCAACATGGAACCCAAAATGGGGCTTGAACTCATGACCCTGGGATCAACACCTGAGTTGAGATCAAGAGTCACACAGTTAACCAACTGAGCTACCCAGAGCCCTCAGAATTCATTCTTGATAAAAACCCTCAAAAAAGTAGGGATAGATTGAACATACCTGAACATCACAAAGGCCATATACAAAAGATCCACAGGTAATATCATCCCTCAATGGGGAAAAACTGAGAGTCTTTCGCCTATAGTCAGGACTAAGACAAGTATGTCCATTCTCACCTTTACTATTTAACATAGTACTGGAAGTCTTAGCCTCAGCAATCAGACAACAAAAACATGTAAAGAACATACACATTGGCAAGGAAGAAGTCAAACTTTCACTATTTGCAGATGACATGATTCTCTACATGGAAAACCCAACAGACTCTACCAAAAAATTGCTAGAACCAATACATTAATCCAGCAAAGTCACAGGATGCAAAATCAACATGCAGAAATCTGTTGCATTTCTATACACCAATAATGAAGCAGCAGAAAAAGAAATCAAGAAATCAATTCCATTTGTAATTGCACCAAAAACAATTAAGATTCTTAAGAATAAACCTAACTAAAGAGGTAAATGATCTGTACTCAGAAAACCATAGAATGCTTATGAAAAATTTTGAAGAGAACACAAAGAAATTGAAAAACATTCCATGATCATTGATCGGAAGACAAGCACCGTTAAAATGTCTATATAACCCAAAGCGATCTATACATTTAATGCAATTCCTTATCAAAATACCACCAACATTTTTTTACAGAGCTAGAAAAAACAATCTTAAAATTTGTATGGAACCATAAAAGACCCAAATAGCCAAAGCAATCCTGAAAAAGAAAAACAAAATTGAGCGTATCATGATTCTGCATTTCAAGCTATATTACAAAGTTGTAGTCATCAAGAGAGTATTGTACTGGCACAAAAACAGACACATAGATTAATGGAACAGAGTAGAAAATCCAGAAACAGACCCACAGCTATATGGTTAATTAATCTTTCACAAAGCAGAAAGAATAACCAATGGAGAAAAGACAGTTTCTTTGACAAATAGTGTTGGTAAATCTGTATGGTGACATGCAGAATAATGAAACTGGACCACTTTCATACACCATATGCAAAAATAAATTCAAAATAAATGAAAGACCTAATGTGAAACAAGAAACCATTCAAAATTTTACAGGAAAAATAACAGGCAGCAACCTCTTTGACCTCAGAGAGAGCAACTTCTTACTAGACACGTCACTGAAGGCAAGGGGAACAAAAGCAAACATGAACTATTGGGACTTCATCAAGATAAAAAGCCTCTGCACAGTGAAGGAAACAATCAACAAAACTAATAAGAAACCTACAGAATGGGAGAGGATATTTACAAATTACATATCTGTTAAAGAATTAGTATTCAAAATCTATAAATAACTTATCAAACTCAACACCCAAAAACCAAATAACCCAGTTAAGAAATGTGAAGAGGACATGAATAGACACTTTTCCAAATAAGATATCTAGATGGCTAACAGACACATGAAAAGATGCTCAACATCACTCATCACCAAGGAAATACAAATCAAAGTAGCAATGAGATACCACCTCATACAGGTCAGAATGGCTAAAATTAACAACATAAGAAAAAAAGATGTTGGTGAGGATGTGGAGAAAGGGGAACATTTTTCACTGTTGGTTGGAATGCAAACTGGTGCAGCTACTCTGGAGAACACTATGGAGGTTCCTCAACTGTCTCTCTGACCATCCCCTGTGCACGTGCTCCCTCTCTCAAAATAAATAAACATTAAAAATATCCTAAGAATAGAACTATCCCATGATCCAGCAATTTAATTTACACTATTAGGTATTTACTCAAAGGATACAAAATTACACGTTCAAAGGGTAAATGCACTGTGATTGTTACAGTAGCATTATCAACAATAGCTAAGCTACGGAGAGAGCCAGAATGTCCATCAACTGATGAATATATAAAGAAGAGGTGTTATATATTCGATAGAATATTACTCAGCCATCAAAAAGAGTGAAATCTTGCCATTTGCAACAACACGGATGGAGCTAGAATGTTTGTACCAAGCAAAATAAGTGAGTCAGAGAAAGACAAATACCATATGATTTTCACTTATATGTGGAATTTAGGAAACAACACAGATGAACTTACAGGAAGGGGGAAGGAAAAGAGGGGGAAAAAAGAGACTCTTAATAGAGAACAAACCGAGGGTTGATGAAGGGAGGTAGGTGGGAGATATGCTACATGGGTAATGAGTATTAAGGAGGTCACTAGTGATGAGCACTGGGTGTTGTATGTAATTTTACTGAATTCTACTCCTGAAACCAATATTGTACTGTGTGTTAACTAAAATTTAAAATAAAAAAATACAATGTCACAAATGTGTGTCAACTTGTTAATTAAAAAAAAAATCTCATATTTTTCACAATTCTTCATGTTTAAGGTATCAGTTGCTTTTTAAAATATGTAATTTTCAAGACCTTTATCCTTTAAATAAATATTTAATACTTGGTTTTGTAAAAAAAAAATACTGTCCTGGGAATGTAATATATAGCATGGTATTCATACATAATAATACTAAAATATGCATTTTTCAAAGTTGTGAGGAGAGTAGATCTTAAAACTTCTCATCACAAAGAAGAAATGTAACTGTATTGTGATGGATTTAGGTTTACTAGACATATTGTAGTGATCATTTTGCAATGTATACAAATAGATCATTATCTTGTATGCTGGAAACTAATTTAATGTTATATGTCAATTATATCTCAATTTAAAAAAAGGATTTGATGAACTTATTGAATGATCAGATGTGGGATAAATGGTAGGGTAAAAGAGAAGAGACAAAAAAGAAGCTTGGGCTCAAGAATCATATTGCCTCAGTCTCATTTCTGACTCTGCTACTTATTATATATGGAAACATGGCAAGTCACTTTACCTCTTTGTGCCTCAGTTTCCTCATCTGTAAAATGGGGTTATAACAGTACTTACCTCAGATGATTGATATGAGATTACATTGGAAACTATAGGTAGAAAACAGTATCCAGAACATAGTAGACATATTTTTTATCTCTCTTTTTGCTGAGAAGAAACATTGTTTCCACTTTCTGTAATTCTCATTCTTCCCAGTTCTTAGACAACTGGCTGTAGTAAAAAGCACACCTACCTAGGATTGGTGGGGCCTTATTCAGTAACTTCCTAGGCCTATATTTAAAATATGGAAAATTAGGTAATCTACAAGATCCTGTGAAGCTCCATTATTCTATGCTTTTGAGATTTTGTACCTACGACTTTGAGGCTAGAGAAGAGATTTGGTAAAATAATCTGGGGAAAGGCATGACAGCTTGGAAAAGCTATCAAATCTTATAAATCCTTAGCCTGCCTGAAGTGTGGTCTCTACAGGGCGCTCAAAATACACAAAGTACACTATTAAAGGTTCTTAGAGCTATGAGAGTAATAATCAAAGCTGGCAGCTGTTGTCAAAGAGGTATAATTGGGGATTGCTGGTCTGGATAGATTTGAGCTCTCCCAGAGTACAGTTGTGGTTGGAAAAAGTCCTCATTTATGAGCCTGTGTCCCACAGGTTAGCTGTGATCATATTCCCAATGTACCCATAAGCTGGTACTGAGTTTCCGACATCTCTTCTCCCCATAGCTTCCCTGTTGGGCCCCAGGATCATGTGGTAAGATTTCAGGAACTTTGGAAAGGGGCAATTTGAGGGGAGGTGCAGACAAAGGTGTTCACTTTCTATGAGATTTGGAGGTGAGGGCAGGGAGGAGAATGGGAATGACCTAAGAGGTAGGACATACAGATATTTAAAACATCACTGGACTATGCTAAATGACCGTACAGCCCTCTGGAAATACATCCAAACTAATCATGCCAATGTGAAGCCCTGTGACAAAGAAATCTTAAACATTCTTCAATAAGCTGTGTAGTGAGAGTTTGCAAGAGTCTGGTTTTTAGATAGGAGGCCCCAGCTTCCTCCTCTACTCCAAGACACAGCAGGCCCCTTTCCTACTAAAGGCACCTCTGGCACTCAAATGACCCAATTACTGATTTAAAAAAACAACCTTCTTATTTCCAATTTCTGTAAAACATAAAATATTATAACATTTGAGTTTAATTAGGTAATCATCTACACACTTTGGCTGGTACCCATCCGTCCCCTACTACCTTCCTACCCCTGCCAAATAAAGGCTCTAAAAGGCACACAGAAAAAAGCTGTCCCCAAGGGATTGCTCTCAAGGCCTGGTGTACCGTTTTGTTTTGTTTTGTTTTTTTCTCAGACCTAATTGCAGTTGAACATAAATTTCCTCAAGAAAGGAGATGGCTATCTCTCTGGGCCTCTCTCCCCATGTTGAAAAGGAGAGAGTTTCCATGGGTCTATGCCAGTGACAAACCTTTTCTGGAATGCTAAAGACTGTCAGATGAGCTTTTCCTGAGAGCCTTTTGAAGTAAGGAAATGGATAAAGAAAACATGAGAATGGCATCAAACCTTTAGGGAGGTATTATCACAGAGGGTCTCAACATGCTGGAGGCTGCACTTGCTTCTTCAGATAGTCTTCTACTATCTGTAGATGGTTATTGCAGATGCCCCAGGGCAGAAAAGAAAGATCCTTTCCTAGATATATCCTCCTACACTGTTCCTGGTCCTGACTAGAACCCTCCCCAAGCACAGCAGTATACCAGGCTATAATATGCTAGATCCTACTGTGAAAATCTAGTTTTTTCTCTTTCTCTTTCTCTTTCTCTTTCTCTTTCTCTCTCTCTCTCTCTCTCTCTCTTTCTCTCTTTCTTTCTTTCTCTTTCTTGCCAGGTTTATCACTGGCATAGACCCATGGAGACTCTCTGCTCTTTCTCTTTTCTTTTCTTTCTTCTTTCTTTCTCTATCATCTTTCTTTCTTTCTTTCTTTCTTCCTTCATGATGACTTATGGGCCTGGTCATCAGACATTTCTCAGTTGGAATCTAAGTTCAACCACTTCTGTGTGACCCCAAGCAATTAATCTAATTTCTCTAAATCCCATTTTCCTCACCTGTAATCTAAGTGTAGTCATATCCTGATTCATGGTGAATATTAGCTATAATATACCAAGTCAGAGTGTTCAGTTTAAATGTGCATTCAGAAAAGTGGGCTTTCTTTCCTCAGGAGCTCCTGCCCACAGAATGGCTCCTAAGAAAAATTCTGTAATTTTTCTGGGCCAACTTTTCTACATCTACATAATCAGGCTGGGATGAGGGAGATACTGTCACTCAGAGGACATGTGGGTCTAAGGGGATGGAGTCATAAAGTGCCAGGGAGGGGCATTTATTATATCTCAAGAGCAAATGAAGGAAAACCCTGTAGTTGGAAAAACCAAACATCTTATTATTTTATCAGCAGTTTGGAGGCCAAATCTGGTTTTATCCCAGTTGGCTCCCGAGTTTGGTTTGCTCCAGAAAGCAAGGTTTGAAAGAGCAGCAAAGCCCTGGGCCAAGCTCCAGGCCCTAAGAAGGACAGGAGTATAACCTGTTCACTCTGAGTGGCTTAACTATTCCAAGCCTAAATTACAGGTTGGACACACTGTGCAGAAGAGCCTTGCTACTTGCTACCTCTGCTGAGATAAAGTTTAGAATGGGACTTCAGTGCTAGCACTGAACTCAGGACCATTTAAGGGTGGGTAAACAGTGACACAGAAATGAAGTAGTAGAGAAGGGGGAGCAAACACAAAGTCTCATTGATGGAGTCCAAACTGGCCATCATAGTCTCATTTTGACCCTCTCTCAACTCATATACATGTGTGTATACACATACATACATACATAAATTCAGGTTGTGTTAGCAAGAAGCAGGGAGCAAGAAGGGAAGGAGATTTTTTTTTACCCAAGAAAGATTTGCTGATGTTACCTTATTAGAGATAATGGAATAGGAAATCCAGGGATTTTCACACTGAAAATGCTTTCATTCCACTTGTCTGAAATCCCCAGGTCCTGGTCAGCTGAGGCTGCATCTTCCAATGGTCAGAAATATGGTCACCTAAGGGGCAGGTTCTCCTTGCTGGGATCAGAGAGCAAGACAATGGGGAACATTTATTTATCCAACTGCCCGAAAAGTTTAAAGTGCTGTATAAGTGTCAGGAACAGCAATTTTTACTGTACTGATTGGGTTCTGCTTATTGGACATAAGCTCAGTTCTGAATATAATTGTTACAAGTCAAATAAGTGCACTATTTACTCATCATTGTTTTTTTTTTCCTTCTGACTAGGAAGCTTTTGGAGAAAACAATGTTTTCTACAAGTTAACTGGAGTTATTTCTAACAATTTCCAGATTAAACTGGAAACATTAGATTTATGTCACTGAAAGAGCCCTGTGAAACCCCTTAGAAAAGAATACTCATGTTATGAATAGAGAAACTGAGACACAGAGAGAGGAAAATAAATCAAGTCTAAGGTCCGTGAGTAAGACACAGGTCTGATAATAAAGGGCTCCTTTTGATAAAATTCAGTCATTCCTTGGTCCAGTCCCCTCCCCAAGAATCAGGAAAGAAGAAAGTATGGTTGGAAGAACAAATACTCACTCATTTACCCACCTAAACAATTCAGAAGTAAATCTTCTAGCTCAGAAGGAACACCCTAGCCTGATGTAGGAGGCCCTGAATCAGAAGTATATAGTAGTAAGATAAAAATTAAAGCAATAATGACAAAAGCTCAAGCTGTAACAGGTAATACTGACTTGGTAGCTTAAAGTCTTCACCCTGTACTAAATGCTTCACACATAATCTCTCATTTCATCCTCATATTCATTCTTCAGGGTAGGCTGGGATATCCCCACTTTATAGATAAAGGAAATGAGTTTTTAAAAGGTTGAGTAACTTGTCAAAGGGAACATAGCTGAAGTTTGGATATGGTTTGGAACATAGGTCTAACTGAACCCAAGGTCCAGGAGCTTAATTATCACTGTCTCCTTCATGAGGGCTCAAATGCCACCTCCATTTGAGAGCTACCTGATCCTTCCAATGAAGAACCTATTTCTTCCTCTACTGAATTCCCCTGCTTGTATTCACATTATTTGTGCTTATGTATTATTTCTCTCATATACTGTAAGATTCTTGAGAATATGAACTGTGCCTCTGTGTATGTGATCAGCACCTAGCCCAGTGTCCAACACATAGGAAGTACTTGCACTTGGTAAATACTTGTTGATGACCAATTGACTAAAATATATTGCTGAAGATGTTCAGGTTTGCAGAACAGCTATAAGAAAATTGCAAGTTTAACTCATACCCCTCTCTACAAGTTTGGAGCTCTACCTGAAGGCAGATACCTGACATCAATCCCCAATGGTGAGACAAACCCCCTTCCCTCCTCTGTTTCCATGGAAATACCCACCATGTCCCCACCTTCTCCTGGCTGAAAAATGATATCATAGAGTGGTTGTATGGCTTACAGAAGAACTTCCCTCCTCTGTCTCCATGGAAATATCCACCCTGTCCCCACCTTCTCCTGGGTGAAAAATGATGTCAGAGAGTGGCTGTATGGCTTACAGAATCATAAAGTCTGCCCTAATTCTAAACAGGAGGCTCTGAGTCACCAAACTCTCCTAGACCTCAATGGCAGGTGCTGGTGACAGAGGTTGATTATCCCATTTGTCATGTCAGCCAAGTCATTGTGGACCAGAGCTTAAAATCTCCATATAAAAATGAAATATTTCCCCTTCACATTTTACATACAGGGAACTAAATCCCAGAGAAGGAAAGGACTTCCCCAGTGTCTCAAGTTCATTAAATGGCCAAGGCAAGGCTGCATTCATAGGCACTTAGTCACTCAACATGGGGCTGTTTCCAGCACAAAACTCTGCCTCTTTAATCAAAGAGGCTTCCATTGATTTTTATCCTAGAGAGAAATTTTTATTACAGTGCTCCTTGAAGAAGATTTTTTAAATGGTACAATAATTCCATTTTCTAGAGTGGGAAAATTGAGACCTGAAGAGTGAGCTCCCTTATGTAAACTCATGTTTGGTTAAAAGGGAATTATTCTATAAGGGGGAGAAGGGAAGAAAGGATTCTAAATAAACCTACCACTTCTCCATGGTTTTTATTGGTCCTTTCCAACATTAATTGAAGATGGTAGAGGGTCACAACCCCCTAAAATATCTAACAAAACACACTTCCAGGTTGTACAAACCTCCCAAGATAACTGCTGCTACCACACCTTATGTTCCCTATCAATGCTTTTGGGATATAGGGCATACCTCCAGCTCTGTCACCAATGGACCTTCATAAGGATATGGAAATAACATTCTTTTTTACTCACCAGAAAAACATTGAGAACCTATATTGATATTAAGATCTAGATACTGACTCCAGGGAGAATTCATATTAAACCATGTGCCATTGAACAATATATTTATCCTTTCTAATCCTCAGTTTCTTCAGCTATCTCTTGAAAGTCTTCTCAATCACCCATTTACCTGTCTTGTAATCCTTCAACTGTCTATCTATCCAGCCATATATCCATATGTCCATCTGTCTGCCCATCTACTGCTTACCCATTGTAGGTTAAGATGTTAAGAAATATCTCTGGAGCAAAAATTCCTGGGTTTCAATACTAACTTCCTTATTTTCTGTATGTGTAGTGTTAGGCATGTGACTTAGACTCTCTGTGCCTCAGTTTTCTTATCTGGAAATTGGAGATGATAATAGTATCTAACTCATATGGCTGATATGAAAATTAAATGAATTGGTCTATGTAAAGAATTTTCAATGGTGTCTGGCCCATAATAAGCACTTGAAAATAAGCATTGGCTTTTATAGTTGCATACCCACTAGCTTCTAGACACTTTGCCAGGCTTTGGGAATGCAAAGTGAATCAGACATGTCCCATGGACTTCCAGAATTCCATGTAAAGGGGAAGGAAGATATGGATATCAATAAATTGCAATTCAGTGTAAAAAGTATCCTAATATAAGGCTTTACAAGTTACAGTAGTAGCAGAATAATTGAGGGACCAAGATTGCTGGGGCTGAAGTTGGGAAATGCCTAAGAGAGACTACACTGGAGCTGGGTATTAAGGGCAAGGTAAAAGGGGTGGTGTGAGAACACAGTACCTGCAAAAGTAGACAGAGATACCAAAAGGTGTGGCGCATTTAGAGAAGTATAGCTCAGTCATTATTGCTGGTGAGCTAGGCCTAAGCCAGCATGATATATCAGATAAGAAAAGGCCTCATAAGCTCCACTGAGGAGTTTGAATTTTACTCTGACAGTAGTGGAGAAAGTATGCAAATATATTTCTATCAAGGTAGAACAAAGTCAGATGATTTCTTGAGAACAGGTGTCCTAGGCATTGAATTTGGTGAATGGAATGGAGGCAGAGGAATAAGTGTTTGAAGAGATGGTGAGGGCCTGTGTGATTATGGAGATGGTAGTTCAAGAAAGTACAGCCAGCATCAGAACACTACGTTCAGGTGTGCACTTGTGATGAACACTGGGTGTTATATGTAAGTGATGAATCACTAAATGCTACTCTTTAATATTACACCATATGTTAACTATGTTAACTATACACCATATAGTTAACTATGTTAACTAACTGGAACTTAAATAAAGACTTGAAGTTACAAAAAAAAAAAACCACAGAAACAAAAAAGAGCACTGTGTTTAAATAACACTTTGTACCAGAATATAAACACATTAAACAATTCCAAGCAAATCTGGCCTGAAGTGGGCATTAAGATCCTAAGGGATCTCTGAATAAGCTCCACCAAACGCAGAAGTTCAAAATCCTTAAGCTTGAGCATAAGAGCTAATGAAATGTGACCTTTCAGCCCAAGCTTCTATTCTTAGACTTGTGTATTAGGAGCAACACTTCACAGAAGACTATGCACGTGGCTTCCTTCTGCACGTCATTTAGATCTCTCTGTACACATCACCTCCTCAGAGAGAACTTTCTTGACCACCCTGTCTAAAATACTAAGGTTCTATCTATGAGTTATCATTCACTGCTCAGATCATACTGGGCCACATTATGGGCAGAAAGAAATGACACAGCCCCTTGCCCTCAGTGTTCCTACAGTTTGCTCTATCTTTCTCTGACTCTCTCTCTCACACACACACACATACATCAAGCAAAATAAGACAGCAGCTTATTAGTACTAAATGATATGGTCCAGCCTAAAAGTGTTATAGCAGTTGACAGAATAAACAAAGAAAGGGTCTCAGAGGTGGAGCTAGTTAGATTTCTTCAAATAGAAAGTGGAATATGATAGAGGCACTGAAAGATGAGCAGGAATTTAGGTTTAGGTGGAGGAGACTGTGCTAGAATCTGAGCAAAGACTTTGGACCCTGGAATTATTTAGTCTTGGGTTAAAAACTGGACTCTTATTTTTACTACCTATATGTACTTTGGGAACTTGCTTTGCCTCCCTAAGCCTTTATTTTCATACATAAAATGGAGAAACTAATGATATCTACTTCATAATGTGGTTGTGAGTTTAAGGACATGGTAAAGCAGTCAGAAAATCTTACCTATTGTTGCTCTGATCTTCCACACTTTCTAACATTGTTTTACTGTGACGATTTCACTTATCATGACAGCCCCACTCCAGCCACCCTAGGGTCCCAAAGACGCATTTCCACTGTGTAACCCCACACAGGTCTGTCTTCTTGGGAAAATCCCTTGGGTTATCAGTACTCTTTCTGTTCTCCCCTCTTTTTCAAATCTGGCCTGGCCTGTGTCCCTTTTACACATGGCTCTATTGCCTAGCTCTTTGATCTGATGAATTAATTTCTAGTGAGAGGTCAATAATATTTTTGAGCTTCCCATCAAGTTTATTTATTTTTTAAATATAATTTATTGTTAAATTGGCTAACATACAGTGTTCACAGTGTGATCTTGGTTTTTGAGGTAGATTCTCATGATTCGCTGCTTACATACAACACCCAGTGCTCACCCAACAAGTGTCCTCCTCAATGCTTATCACCCACTTTCCCCTCTCCCTTGCCCCCTCATCCACCCTCAGTTAGTTCTCTGTATTTAAGAGTCTCTTATGATTTGCCTACCTCCCTCTATTTTTCTATTTTGTCCCCTTCCCTCCCCCCATGGTCTTTTGTTAAGTTTCTCAAGATCCACATATGAGTGAAAACATATGATATCTGTCCTTCTCTGACTGACTTATTTCACTTAGCATAATACCCTATAGTTCCATCCACGTTGCTGCAAATGGCATGTCTTCATTATTCCTCATTGCCAAGTAGTATTGCATTTTATATATAAACCACATATTCTTTATCCATTCATCAGTTTATGGATATTTGGGCCCTTTCCATGATTTGGCTATTGTTGAAAGTGCTGCTATAAACATTAGGGTACATGTGCCCCTATGAATCAGCACTCCTGTATCACTTGGATAAATTTCCAGTAGTGCTATTGCTGGGTCATAGGGTAGTTTTATCTTTAATTTTTTGAGGAACCTCCACACTATTTTCCAGAGCAGTTGCACCAGTTTGCACCAACAGTGCAAGAGGGTTCCCGTTTCTCCACATCCTCACCAGCATCTGTAGTTTTCTGAGTTGTTCATTTTAGCCACTCTGATCAGTATGAAGTGGTATCTCAGTGTGATTTTGACTTATATTTCACTGATGATGAATGATTTTGAACATCTTTGCATTGTGTCTGTTGGGCATCTGGATGTCTTTAGAAAAGTGTCTATTCATGTCTTCTGCCCATTTCTTCACTGGATTATTCATTTTTTGGCTATTGAGTTTGGTAAGTTCTTTATAGATTTTAGATACTAACCTTTTACACAATATGTCATTTGCTAATATCTTTTTCTCATTCTGTTGGTCACCTTTTAGCTTTGTTGATTGTTTCCTTTGCAGTTCAGAAGCTTTCATCTTGATGAGGTCCCAATAGTTCATTTTTGCTTTTAATTCTCTTGCCTTTAGAGATGTGTCGAGCAAGAAATTGCTGTGGCTGAGGTCAAAGAGGTTGTTGCCTGATTTCTCCTCTAGGGTTTTGATGGTTTCCTGTCTCACATTTTAGGTTTTTCATCCATTTTGAGTTTATTTTTGTGTATGGTGTAAGAAAGTAGTCCAGTTTCATTCTTCTGCATGTTGCTGTCCAGTTCTTCCAACACCATTTGTTAAAGAGACTCTTTTTCCCTTTGGATACTCTTTCTTGCTTAATCAAAATTAGTTGGCCCTACATTTTTGAGTCCAATTCTGGGGTCTCTATTATATTCCTTTCATGTATGTGTCTGCTTTTGTGCCAATACCATACTCTTTTGATGATTACAGCTTTGTAGTAGAGGCTAATGTCTGGGATTGTGATGCCTCCCACTTGAGTTTTCTTTTTCCATATTACTTTGGCTATTCAGGGTCTTTTGTGGTTCCACATAAATTTTAGGATTGTTTGTTCTAGCTTTGAGAAAAATGCCAGTGCAATTTTGATTGGGATTGCATTGAATGTGTAGATTGCTTTGAGTAGTACTGAAATTTTAACAATATTTATTCTTCCAATCCATGAGCAAGGAATGTTTTTCCATTTCTTTGTGTCTTCTTCAATTTCCTTCATTAGTTTTCTATAGTTTTCAGTATACAGATCTTTTACACCTTTGGTTAGGTTTATTCCTAGGTATTTTATGGCTCTTGGTACAGTTTAAGTGGGGTCGGTTTCTTGATCTTTCTGTTGCTCCATTCTTGGTGTATAGAAATGCAACCGATTTCCCTACATTGATTTTGTACCCTGTAACTTTGCTGAATTCACGTATCAGTTCTAGCAGTCTTTTGGTGGAGTCTTTGGGGGTTTCCATGTACAGTATCATGTCGTCTGCAAAATTGAAAGTTTGACTTCTTCTTTGCCAATTTGGACGCCTTTTATTTCATTTTGTTTTCTGATTGTTCGTGCTAGAGATCAATAATTGATAAGGACCTCTTCCCAAGTTTTTTTTTTAATATGACTCCTAGACACATAATACTGATCCCCAGAGGCATGTAGAGAAACCTGAGATTTTCCAGAGAGGCTACATATTTAAACATTGTGGGCATGCCCCTGCTCAGTTCCTAGGGACCTATAAGGGCATTCCATTCCAATAACTTTTCTGAAAGAAACCCCCTCCAACTGCTCTTTTCAGGCTATAACCTACTTGCCTCTATTTTCTCCTTTTATCTGTTCTGATTTGGTAACCCAGCTTGGAATAATTTACTTTAGTACTTCTGATTGTAAACCCCATAAGCCACTGTTGTTCAGAAACCCTAAACTCCCTAGTCCGGCACCAATATCAGGCCTATATTCCTCCTTGGCCTAGGCTGGGCAGAGGAGACACCATAACCTCCAGGCAGACCAGAGTTCTGTCTTGTGATCTCCCACTCAGCTTTATTAATTATTCCCTTAAGGCAGATGCAGCAAGAAAACTGTACCATGCTACAGAACTCTCTGACGAAATTGTTCTTGCCCAACCCTGCACCTAAGTAGAGGGTAGCGACAACATTAGAAAGTACTAAAGATAAAAGGTAGCACAGGATATGGTACCTGAAAATGTATCTGGAGTAAATTTTATATGATTAGCGTGGCTTCACCCTATAGCCGTTATGAACCAAAATCAGAGGGTATTGGGTTTCTGTTCATGCTAGGAGTTGGCATTTTCCAGGAATTTTTTTTTTCCTTTTGGATGATAATCATGACCTACCTAGGTGACCCTCAAACAGATGACACACGCATAACAGCCATATAAACAACAATAATAAAAATAAATAAAACTCACTTACGTGGAATTTATTCTGTGTGGGGCACTATACTAAGTACTTAATTATTCATTTGATATTCACAATTACCCTAGGAAGTAGGCGCTTTTATCATCATTATTATCTCCCTTGTACAGTCGAGCAAACTGAGACACAATGAGATTAAGTTACTTAATCAAATTCACATACCGAGCAAGTTGTAGAGTTGGGACTAAAAATCAAGCAGTGTAATTTGCTTAGCCATGGTCATAATCTCCTAACCTACATAGCCTCTCAACTCTGTCTTCACATGTCCATGGAAGACTCATTAACTAAGAGCCAACATAAATGGACTTACAGAATGAATTGACCAAAGGTTTGTTGAGCAGAGGAACTCTCAAGGCTAAATTACAAGTAAACTAGTATTTAACTTAACATAAAACACTGTATGAGTTTTGGTAGTGAGTATCTAAGAATTTGTCCATTTCACAGAAAGGAGCTGGAGGGAAGATGGCAGCTTAGGAGGACGCTGGGCTCACCGCACGTCCTGCTGATCACTTAGATTCCATCTACACCTGCCTAAATAACCCAGAAAACCGCCAGAGGATTAGCAGAACAGAGTCACCGGAGCCAAGCGCAGACGAGAGCCCATGGAAGAGGGCAGGAAGGGCGGTGAGGCGGTGCGCGCTCCACGGACTGGCGGGAGGGAGCCGGGGCGGAGGGGCAGCTCGCAGGCCAAGCAGAGCCCCCGAGTCTGGCTTGCAAAAGCGGAGGGGCCTGACGGACTGTGTTCCGACAGCAAGCGCGACTTAGCGTCTGGGAGGTCATAAGTTAACAGCTCTGCTCGGAAAGTGGGAAGGCTGGAGGACAAAGGGAGGGAGAGCTGCTGAGCCCCCGGACCACAGAGCTCAGTTTGGTGGGGAACAAAGGCGCTGGCCAGCGCCATCTCCCCCGCCCATCCCCCAACCAAAATCCCAAAGAGAACCAGTTCCTGCCAGGGAACTTGCTCGCTCCGCGCAAACACCCAACTCTGTGCTTCTGCGGAGCCAAACCTCCGGCAGCGGACCTGACTCCTTCCCGCTGCCACAGGGCCCCTCCTGAAGTGGATCACCTAAGGAGAAGCTAGCTAAGCCTGCCCCTCCTGCCCCTGTGCACCTTGCCTACCCACCCCAGCTAATACGCCAGATCCCCAGCATCACAAGCCTGGCAGGGTGCAAGTATCCCAGACAGGCAACGCCACCCCACAGTGAATCCCGCCCCTAGGAGAGGGGAAGAGAAGGCACACACCAGTCTGACTGTGGCCCAGGCGGTGGGCTGGGGGCAGACATCAGGTCTGACTGTGGCTCCGCCCACTAACTCCAGTTATAAACCACAGCACAGGAGAAGTGCCCTGCAGGTCCGCACCATGCCAGGGACTATCCAAAATGACCAAGCAGAAGAATTCCCCTCAGAAGAATCTCCAGGAAATAACAACAGCTAATGAGCTGATCAAAAAGGATTTAAATAATATAACAGAAAGTGAATTTAGAATAATAGTCATAAAATTAATCGCTGGGCTTGAAAACAGTATAGAGGACAGCAGAGACTCTCTTGCTACAGAGATCAAGGGACTAAGGAACAGTCACGAGGAGCTGAAAAACGCTTTAAACGAAATGCATAACAAAATGGAAACCACCAAGGCTCGGACTGAAGAGGCAGAGGAGAGAATAGGTGAACTAGAAGATAAAGTTATGGAAAAAGAGGAAGCTGAGAAAAAGAGAGATAAAAAAATCCAGGAGTATGAGGGGAAAATTAGAGAACTAAGTGATACACTAAAAAGAAATAATATACGCATGATTGGTATCCCAGAGGAGGAAGAGAGAGGGAAAGGTGCTGAAGGGGTACTTGAAGAAATAATAGCTAAGAACTTCCCTGAACTGGGAAAGGAAAAAGGCATTGAAATCCAAGAGGCACAGAGAACTCCCTTCAGACGTAACTTGAATCGATCTTCTGCATGACATATCATAGTGAAACTGGCAAAATACAAGGATAAAGAGAAAATTCTGAAAGCAGCAAGGGGTAAACGTGCCCTCACATATAAAGGGAGACCTATAAGACTCGTGACTGATCTCTCTTTTGAAACTTGGCAGGCCAGAAAGAATTGGCACGAGATTTTCAGGGTGCTAGACAGAAAAAAATATGCAGCCGAGAATCCTTTATCCAGCAAGTCTGTCATTTAGAATAGAAGGAGAGATAAAGGTCTTCCCAAATAAACAAAAACTGAAGGAATTTGTCACCACTAAAACAGCCCTACAAGAGATCCTAAGGGGGATCCTGTGAGACAAAGTCCCAGAGACATCACTACAAGCATAAAACATACAGACATCACAATGACTCTAAACCCGTATCTTTCTATAATAACACTGAATGTCAATGGATTAAATACGCCAACCAAAAGACATAGGGTATCAGAATGGATAAAAAAACAAGACCCATCTATTTGCTGTCTACAAGAGACTCATTTTAGATCTGAGGACACCTTTAGATTGAGAGTGAGGGGATGGAGAACTATTTATCATGCTACTGGAAGCCAAAAGAAAGCTGGAGTAGCCATACTTATATCAGACAAACTAGACTTTAAATTAAAGGCTGTAACAAGAGATGAAGAAGGACATTATATAATAGTTACAGGGTCTATCCACCAGGAAGAGCTAACAATTATAAATGACTATGCGCCGAAAACCGGAGCCCCCAAATATATAAAACAATTACTCATAAACATAAGCAACCTTATTGAGAAGAATGTGGTAATTGCAGGGGACTTTAACACCCCACTTTCAGAAATGGATAGATCATCTAGACACACGGTCAATAAAGAAACAAGGGCCCTGAATGAGACATTGGATCAGATGGACTTGACAGATATATTTAGAACTCTGCATCCCAAAGCAACAGAATATACTTTCTTCTCGAGTGCACATGGAACATTCTCCAAGATAGATCATATACTGGGTCACAAAACAGCCCTTCATAAGTTTACAAGAATTGAAATTATACCATGCTTACTTTCAGAGCACAATGCTATGAAGCTTGAAATCAACCAGAGGAAAAAGTCTGGAAAACCTCCAAAAGCATGGAGGTTAAAGAACATCCTACTAACGAATGAGTGGGTCAACCAGGCAATTAGAGAAGAAATTAAAAAATATATGCAAACAAACGAAAATGAAAATACAACAATCCAAACGCTTTGGGATGCAGCAAAGGCAGTCCTGAGAGGAAAATACATTGCAATGCAGGCCTATCTCAAGAAACAAGAAAAATCCCAAATACAAAATCTAACCACACACCTAAAGGAAATAGAAGCAGAACAGCAAAGGCAGCCTAAACCCAGCAGAAGAAGAGAAATAATAAAGATCGGAGCAGAAATAAACAATATAGAATCTAAAAAAACTGTAGAGCAGATCAACGAAACCAAGAGTTGGTTTTTTGAAAAAATAAACAAAATTGACAAACCTCTAGCCAGGCTTCTCAAAAAGAAAAGGGAGATGACCCAAATAGATAAAATCATGAATGAAAATGGAATTATTACAACCAATCCCTCAGAGATACAAACATTATCAGGGAATACTATGAAAAATTATATGCCAACAAACTGGAAAACCTGGAAGAAATGGACAAATTCCTGAACACCCACACTCTTCCAAAACTCAATGAGGAGGAAATAGAAAGATTGAACAGACCCATAACCAGCGAAGAAATGGAATCGGTTATCAAAAATCTCCCAACAAATAAGAGTCCAGGACCAGATGGCTTCCCAGGGGAGTTCTACCAGACGTTTAAAGCAGAGATAATACCTATCCTTCTCAAGCTATTCCAAGAAATAGAACGGGAAGGAAAACTTCCAGACTCATTCTATGAAGCCAGTATTACTTTGATTCCTAAACCAGACAGAGACCCAGCAAAAAAAAAGAGAACTACAGGCCAATATCCCTGATGAATATGGATGCAAAAATTCTCAATAAGATACTAGCAAATCGATTTCAAAAGAATATAAAAAGTATTATTCACCATGATCAAGTGGGATTCATTCCTGGGATGCAGGGCTGGTTCAACATTCGCAAATCAATCAACGTGATACATCACATTAACAAAAAAAAAGAGAAGAACTATATGATCCTGTCAATCGATGCAGAAAAGGCCTTCGACAAAATCCAGCACCCTTTCTTAATAAAAACCCTCGAGAAAGTCGGGATAGAAGGAACATACTTAAACATCATAAAAGCCATTTATGAAAAGCCCACAGCTAACATCATCCTCAACGGGGAAAAACTGAGAGCTTTTTCCCTGAGATCAGGAACACGACAGGGATGCCCACTCTCACCGCTGTTGTTTAACATAGTGCTGGAAGTTCTAGCATCAGCAATCAGACAACAAAAGGAAATCAAAGGCATCAAAATTGGCAAAGATGAAGTCAAGCTTTCGCTTTTTGCAGATGACATGATATTATACATGGAAAATCCGATAGACTCCACCAAAAGTCTGCTAGAACTGATACATGGATTCAGCAAAGTTGCAGGATACAAAATCAATGTACAGAAATCAGTTGCATTCTTATACACTAACAATGAAGCAAAAGAAAGACAAATAAAGAAACTGATCCCATTCACAATTGCACCAAGAAGCATAGAAAACCTAGGAATAAATCTAACCAAAGATGTAAAGGATCTGTATGCTGAAAACTATAGAAAGCTTATGAAGGAAATTGAAGAAGATTTAAAGAAATGGAAAGACATTCCCTGCTCATGGATTGGAAAAATAAATATTGTCAAAATGTCAATACTACCCAAAGCTATCTACACATTCAATGCAATCCCAATCAAAATTGCACCAGCATTCTTCTCGAAACTAGAACAAGCAATCCTAAAATTCATATGGAACCACAAAAGGCCCCGAATAGCCAAAGGAATTTTGAAGAAGAAGACCAAAGCAGGAGGCATCACAATCCCAGACTTTAGCCTCTACTACAAAGCTGTCATCATCAAGACAGCATGGTATTGGCACAAAAACAGACACATAGACCAATGGAATAGAATAGAAACCCCAGAACTAGACCCACAAACATATGGCCAACTCATCTTTGACAAAGCAGGAAAGAACATCCAATGGAAAAAAGACAGTCTCTTTAACAAATGGTGCTGGGAGAACTGGACAGCAACATGCAGATTGTTGAAACTAGACCACTTTCTCACACCACTCACAAAAATAAACTCAAAATGGATAAAGGACCTGAATGTGAGACAGGAAACCATCAAAACCTTAGAGGAGAAAGCAGGAAAAGACCTCTCTGACCTCAGCCGTAGCAATCTCTTACTCGACACATCCCCAAAGGCAAGGGAATTAAAAGCAAAAGTGAATTACTGGGACCTTATGAAGATAAAAAGCTTCTGCACAGCAAAGGAAATAACCAACAAAACTAAAAGGCAACCAACGGAATGGGAAAAGATATTCGCAAATGACATATCGGACAAAGGGCTAGCATCCAAAATCTATAAAGAGCTCACCAAACTCCACACCCGAAAAACAAATAACCCAGTGAAGAAATGGGCAGAAAACATGAATAGACACTTCTCTAAAGAAGACATCCAGATGGCCAACAGGCACATGAAAAGATGTTCAGCGTCGCTCCTTATCAGGGAAATACAAATCAAAACCACACTCAGGTATCACCTCACGCCAGAGTGGCCAAAATGAACAAATCAGGAGACTATAGATGCTGGAAAGGATGTGGAGAAACGGGAACCCTCTTGCACTGTTGGTGGGAATGCAAACTGGTGCAGCCACTCTGGAAAGCAGTGTGGAGGTTCCTCAGAAAATTAAAAATAGACCTACCCTATGACCCAGCAATAGCACTGCTAGGAATTTATCCAAGGGATACAGGAGTACTGATGCATAGGGGCACTTGTACCCCAATGTTCATAGCAGCACTCTCAACAATAGCCAAATTATGGAAAGAGCCTAAATGTCCATCAACTGATGAATGGATAAAGAAATTGTGGTTTATATACACAATGGAGTACTACGTGGCAATGAGAAAAAATGAAATATGGCCTTTTGTAGCAACATGGATGGAACTGGAGAGTGTTATGCTAAGTGAAATAAGTCATACAGAGAAAGACAGATACCCTATGGTTTCACTCTTATGTGGATCCTGAGAAACTTAACAGGAACCCATGGTGGAGGGGAAGGAAAAAAAAAAAGAGGTTAGAGTGGGAGAGAGCCAAAGCATAAGAGACTGTTAAAAACTGAGAACAAACTGAGGGTTGATGGGGGGTGGGAGGGAGGAGAGGGTGGGTGATGGGTATTGAGGAGGGCACCTTTTGGGATGAGCACTGGGTGTTGTATGGAAACCAATTTGACAATAAATTTCATATATAAAAAAAATAAATAAATAAAAAATTGGAAAAAAAAAGAATTTGTCCATTTCTCCCTGGTTGTCCAGTTTGTTGGCATATAATTTTTCATAGTATTCTCTTATAATTTTTTGTATTTCTGTGGTGTGGTTGTGATCTCTCCTCTTTCATTTGTGGTTTTATTTATTTGGTTCCTCTCTCTTTTCTTTTTCAGAAGCCTGGCTAGGCTTTAATCAACTTTGTTTATTCTTTCAAAAACAAATCTATTAGTTTCATTGATCTGTTCTAATGTGGTTTTTTTGGGGGGGTGGTTCTATATCATGTATATCTGCTCTAATCTTTATTATTTCCCTTCTGCTGGCTTTGGGCTTTATTTTATGCTCCTTTTCTAGCTCCTTTAGGTGTAAGGTTAGGTTATGTATTTGGGATCACTCTTGCTTCTTGAGACAGGCCTGTTTTGCAATGTATTTTCCTCATAGGACTGTCTTTGCTGTATCCCAAAGGGTGTGGACTGTCGTGTTTTTATTTTCATTGGCTTCCATGTATTTTTAATATCTTCTTTAATTTCCTGGTTAACCCATTCTTTCTTTAGTAGGATGTTCTTTTGCCCTCATGTATTTGAGGTCTTTTCAAATTTTTTCATTTAGTTAATTTCAAGTTTCATAGCATCATAATCAGAAAATATGCATGGTATGATCTCAATCTTTTTCTACCTGTTCAGAGCTGATATGTGAAATAATCTGTGGTCTATTCTGAAGAATGTTCCATGCGCACTCGAGAAGAATGTGTATTTGGCTGCTTTCAGATAAAGTGCTCTGAATATATGTGTTAGGTCCATTTAGTCCAGTGTGTCATTCATAGCCATTGTTTCCTTGTTGATTTTCTGCTTAGATGATCTGTCCATACCTGTAAGTGGAGTATTAGAGTCTCCTACTATTATTGTATTATTATCAATTAGTTGCTTTTTGCTTTTTTTTTTTATTAATTGAATTATATATTTGCTTTGTTTCAAGTTGGGGCTATAAATATTTACAATTTTTAGCTCTTCTGGATATACCCCTTAATTATGGTACAATTCCTTTCTTCATCTCTTGTTACAGTCTTTGTTTTAAAATCTAGTTTGGATGATATAAGTATGGGCACTCTGGCTTTTTTTCTTTTGATGTCCATTAGCATAATAAATGGGACATCATCTCCTCACTTTTAATCTACAGGTGGCCTCAGGTCTGAAATGAATCTCTTGTAGGAAGCATAAATGGATCTCATTTTTTTAATCTCAAACAGGAATAAACAGAAAATTTGTACAGACCTATAACCAACAAAGAAATTGAATTGGTTATAAAAAATCTCCCAAATAATGAGTCCTAGGCCAGATGGCTTCCCAAGAGAAATCTACCAGGTATTTAAAGAAGACATTAATACCTATTCTTCTCAAAATATTCCAAAAAATATAAATGGAAAGAAAACTTCCAAACTCATTCTATGAAGCCAGCATTACCATTATTCCAAACCCAGACAAAGACCTCACTAAAAAGGACAATTACAGATCAATATCCCTGATGAAACTGGATGCAAAAATTCTCAAGAAGATACTAGCAGCTCGAATTCAACAGTGCATTGAAGGAATTATTCACCATGATCAATTGGGATATATTCCTGGGTTGCAAGCCTGGTTCAAAATTCTCAAATCAAACAATGTGATACACCACATTAATAAAAAAAAAGGATGAGACCTATACAATCCTCTCAATAGATGCAGAAATAGCATTTGACAAAGTACAGAATCTTTTCTTGATAAAAACCTTGAAAAAAGTAGGGATAGATGAAACATTCCCTAACATTATAAAAGTCATATTTTAAAGGCCCACAGATAATATCCACAATTAGGGAAAACTGAGAGCTTTCCCCATAAGATCAGGAACATGACAGGGATGTCCACTCTCACCACTGTTGTTCAACATAGTATTGGAAGTCCTATCCACATCAACCAGAAAACAAATAGAAATAAAATGCATCCAAATTGGCAAGGATGAAGTCAAACTTGCCCTCTTCACAGATGACATGATATTCTACATGGAAAACCATAAATATCCATCAGAAAGGTGTTGAGAGCTGATACATGAATTCAGCAAAGTTGCAGGATATATAAAATCGGATGCATTTCTATACATCAATAATGAAGCAGCAGAAAGTGATATCAAGGAATCCGTCCCATTTACAATTGCACCAAAACCCATAAGATACCTAGGAATAAACCTAACCAAAGAGGTAAAAAGATGTATGCTGAAAACTATAGAAAGTTTATTAAAGAAATTTTTAAAAGACACAAATAAATTGAAAAATATTCCATGCTCATGGATTGGAAGAACAAATATTGTCAAAATGTCGATACTTCCCAAAGCAATCTACATATTTCATGTAATCCTTATCAAAATACCACCAGCATTTTTTACAGAGTGAGAACAAACAATCCTAAAATCTGTATGGAACCAGAAAAGACCCTGAATAGCCAAAGTAATGTTGAAAAAGAAAACCAAAGCTAGAGGCATTACAATTCTAGACTTTAAGCTGTATTTCAAAGCTGTAGTCATCAAGACAGTATGGTAGTGACACAAAAGCAGACACACAGATCAATGAAATAGAACAGAGAGCCCAGAAATGGACCCACAAATATATGGCCAACTAATCTTTCACAAAGCAGGAAAGAGTATCTAATGGAAAAAAGACAGTGTCTTTATCAAATGGTACTGGGGAAAATGGACAGCGACATGTGGAAGAATCTGGACTACTTTCTTACACCATACATAAAAATAAATTCAAAAGGGATAAACGACCTAAATGTGACACAGGAAACCATCAAAATCCCAGAGGAGAAAACTGGCAGCAACCCCTTTAACCTTGGTCACAGTAACTTCTTACTTGACATGTCTCCAGAAGAAAGAAAAGTAAAAGAAAAAATTAACTATTGGTACCTCATCAAGACAAAAAATTTATGCACAGCAAAGGAAACATTCAACAAAACTAAAAGGCAACTGAAAGAATGGGAGAAGATGTTTGTGAATGGTATTTCTGATAAAAGGCTAAGGTGCCCAAATATTTACCAAACTCAACCCCCAAAAATAAGTAAAAATTAGCAGAATACATGAATAGACACTCTTCTAAAGAAGACATCCAGATGGCTAACAGAGATGTAAGAAGATATTCCATATCACTCACCATCAGAGAAATACGAATAAAAACCACAATGAGATACTACCTAACACCTGTCAAAATGGCTAAAATTAACAACTCAGGAAACAACAGATGTTGACAAGGATGTGGAGGAAGTGAACACTTTTGCAATGTTGGTAGGAATGCAAACTGGAAAACAGTATGGAGGTTCCTCAAAAAATTAAAAATAGGGCTATCCTATGATCTAGCAATTGCACTACTATGTATTTATCCAAAAGATAAAAAAAAATACCGATTCAAAGGGGCACATGCACCCTGAGGTATGTAGCACTATCAAGAAGAGCCACATTACAAAAAGAGCCTAAGTGTCCCTAGACTGATGAATGGATAAAGATGTGGTGTATATATACAATGGAATACTATTGGGTGATGAAAAAGAATGAAATCTTGACATTTGCAACAACATGCAATAAGTCAATCATAGAAAGACAAATATCATATTATTTCACTCATGTGTGGAATTGAGAAACACAACAGATTAATATAGGGAAAGCGAAGGAAAAATAAGATGAAAACAGAGAGGGAGGTCAACCATAAAATACTTTTTAAAAAAAACATTTTTTAATGTGTATTCATTTTTTAAAGACAGAGAGACAGAGCGTGAGTGGGGAAGGGGCAGAGAGAGGGGGAGACACAGAATCGGAAGCAGGCTCCAGGCTCTGAGCTGTCAGCACAGAGCCTGATGCAGGGTTTGAACTCACAAACCACGAGATCATGACCTAAGCTGAAGTTGGACGCTTAACCGACAGCCATTCAGACGCCCCCATAAGAGATTCTTAAAGGCAGAGAACAAACTGAGGGTTGCTGGAGGGGAAATGGGTGGGGTATGGGTTAAATAGGTGATGGCCATTAAGGAGGACACTTCTTGGGATGAGCACTGGGTGTTATATGTAAGAGAAGAATCATTGGGCCCTAATCCTGAAGCCATGACAATACTGTATGTTAACTAATTTGAATTTAAATTAAAGGTATTTAAAACCTTCATTTAAAAGAAAGAGAGAGGGGCGCCTGGGTGGCTCAGTCGGTTAAGCGTCCGACTTCGGCTCAGGTCGCGATCTTGCGGTCCGCGAGTTCGAGCCCCGCGTCGGGCTCTGGGCTGATGGCTCATAGCCTGGAGCCTGCTTTGGATTCTGTGTCTCCCTCTCTCTCTGCCCCTCCCCCGTTCATGCTGTGTCTCTCTCTGTCTCAAAAATAAACGTTAAAAAAATTTTTTTTTAAAAATAAAAGAAAGAGAGAGGGGCGCCTGGTTGGCTCAGTCAGTTGGGCATCCGACTTCGGCTCAGGTCATGATCTCACGGTCTGTGGGTTCAAGCCCTGTGTCAGGCCCTGTGCTGACAGCTTGGAGCCTGGAGCCTGCTTTGGATTCTGTGTCTCCCTCTCTCTCTGCCCCTCCCCCGTTCATGCTGTGTCTCTCTCTGTCTCAAAAATAAATAAACGTTAAAAAATATTTTTTTTTTTAAATAAAGAGAGAGGGGCGCCTGGTTGGCTCAGTCAGTTGGGCATCCGACTTCGGCTCAGGTCATGATCTCACGGTCCGTAGGTTCGAGCCCCATGTCAGGCCCTGTGCTGACAGCTCGGAGCCTGGAGCTTGGAGCCTGCTTCCGATTCTGTGTCTCCCCCTGTTTCTGCCCCTCCCAGCTTGTGCTGTCTCTCTCTGTCTCAAAAATAAATTTAAAAATTAAAAAAACATGTTTTAAAAAAGAGAGAAAACACTGTAGTGTCCCAGAATATTCATATCCACCAGATCTACACCCATTTGCACATACTTAATGTACTAAAGAGTCCTTATCCATTAAGTCAGGCCCACACTATGCTAGTAGATAATTTATGCTGTCACACGTTCTTAAATCAAAGAGCATTTATTTCTCCCAAATTCCACAGTGCAGATTAGCTTCACTCCAAATTAACCTTAGTTTTCACAGTATGACATATCTTGGATTTTTAAGATCCCTTTATTCAGTAAGTTTATTATACATGTACCATGAGCCAGACACTGCATGTAGTACTGGGCCAGAGATCAGTGCAATATCCCCAACCCCAGGAATTAATGGTGTGTCCACACCTCATGCTGAGCACCATGGGTCCTAGGAGAGGCAAAATTTGAAAACCCCAGGAAGGGGCCCCTGGGTGGCTCAGTCATTTAAGTGCCCAACTCTTGGTTTCAGCTCAAGTGAACCTTAAGGTTTGTGAGTTTAAGTCCCACATCAGACTCTGTGCTGACAGTGTGGATCATTCATGGGATTCTCTCTCTCTCTCTCTCTCTCTTTCTCTCTCTCTCTCTCTCTCTCAAAAGAAATAAACAAACTTGAAGAAAAAAGAATGTTGTTTAAAAAACAAAAAAAGAAGAAAGAAAGAAAGAAAGAAAGAAAGAGGAAACTCCAGGAAGGCAGAGACTTCTGTATCTGCAATGCCTAGAATATGTTGGGTGCCCAACAAGAATTTTCTTTCTCTTTCTTCTTTCTTTCTTTCTTTCTTTCTTCTTTATTTCTTCCTTCCTTTCTTTCCGCATTTATTTATAATTTAAATTCTAATTAGTTGACATACAGTGCAATATTGGTTTTAGGAGTAGAATTCAGTGATTCATCATTTAGGTTCTAGGAGTAGAATTCAGTGATTCATCATTTACATACAACACCCAGTGCTCATCACAAGTGCCCTCCTTAGTATCCATTACCCATGTATCCCATCTCCCACCCACTTCTCTCTGTAAACCCATAGTTTATTCTCTATCATTAAGAGTCTCTTGTGGTTTGTTTCAAACAACTGTTTTTAATGAATGAGCAAGAGCACGATTCAAATGAAATTTTCAAAGTTGTAGTTTCTGTTGATAGAAAACTTACAGTATAACTAGTCAAATATCACATACAAAAAAGACAATATTTATCAAAGTTGATTAATTGACAACCACCGAACTAATGACAAACTAATTAACAAATATAATTCAATTGATTCTAAGCACTTTTATAGCTACCCTTTTTTTGTTCTCAGAACAATTATGAGATAGGGAGAGACAGGAATTTTTCTCTCTAGGACATAAGTGGAGAAATTGAGACCTAGAGACATGTAGAGTCCAAGGGATTTCAGATGTCATCTTATGCAACCACTAACACTGCTCCAATGTCCTTCCTCTATCTCACTCCACAACTATTTGCAAATCCTAAATACTGAGGACAAAATTCCTCATTCCACAATGAGGGATCCACAATTAACTCCATAGCATCTCTGACAAGTGATCATTCAGGCTCTAATAGATACATACAGGGTTCTATTCACACCAACTGGACTGCTGATCTTTTACTCAATGCTTGTCTTAGTAGACAAATCCTCATTATATGAGGCTGAAGTTTTCCTTTCTATAAACTTCCCTGAGTTCTGGTTTCTACAAATGAGAGAAAAGTGTCTCTCTCTCTTCCATATGCTAGCCCTTCAAATAAATAAAGGGATGTGTCCAAGGTCACTAGAAGTCCTCCCATTCCCACCACCCAGCTTATAACTATGAGACAACAAATATCCTCCCATAGAAATCAGTGATGAGATTCATTCAATAAAATATTTTCTGAGCATTGTGTTAATGAGAGCTCTACCCTCTAAGAGTTGCCAATCTAGTAAGACAAAAAGAAATATAAACTGTTGTAATGTATAGGGTAATTAATGAAATACCTGAAATGTAATGCAGAAGAAAGGGAGTTAAAGAGACTGTCTTTTTTCCATTGGATATTCTTTCCTGCTTTGTCAAAGTTAGTTGGCCATACTTTTGTGGGTCCAATTCTGGAGTCTCTATTCTATTCCATTCTATTCAGACAGTCTATGTGTCTGTTTTTGTGCCAATACCATACTCTCTTGATGATTACAGCTTTGTAGCAGAGGCTAAAGTCTGGGATTGTGATGTCTCCCACTTTGGTCTTCTTCTTCAAGATTACTTTGGCTATTTGGGGTCTTTTGTGGTTCCATACAAATTTGAGGATTGCTTGTTCTAGCCTCAAGAAGAATGCTGGTGCAATTTTGATTGGGATTGTAATGAATGTGTAGATTGTGTTGAAGTATTAACATTTTAACAATATTTATTCTTCCAATCCATGAGCACGGAATGTTTTTCCATTTCTTTGTATCTTCCTCAATTTCCTTCATAAGCTTTCTATAGTTTTCAGCACACAGATCTTTTACATCTTTGGTTAGGTTTATTCCTAGGTATTTTATGATTCTTGGTGCAATTGTGAATGGGGTCAGTTTCTTTATTTGTCTTCCTTTTGCTTCATTATTAGGGGATAAGAATGCAACTGATTTCTGTACATTAATTTTGTATCCTGCGACTTTGCTGAATTCATGTATCAGTTCTAGTAGACTTTTGGTAGAGTCTATCGGGTTTTCCATGTATAATATCATGCTATCTGCAAAAAGGGAAAGCTTAACTTCATCTTTGCTAATTTTGATGCCTTTGATTTCCTTTTGTTGTCTGATTGCTGATTGCACTTCCAACACCGTGTTAAACAACGTGTGAGAGTAAACATCCCTATCATGTTCCTGATCTCAGGGGGAAAGCTCTCAGTTTTTCCCCATTGAGGATGATGTTAGCTGTGGGCTTTTCATAAATGGCTTTGATGATGTTTAACTATGTTCCTTCTATCCCGACTTTCTTGAGGGTTTTTATTAAGAAAGGATGCTGAATTTTGTCAAATGCTATTTCTGCATCGATTGACAGGATCATATGGTTTTTATATTTTCTTTTATTAATGTGGTGTATCACATTGATTCATTTGCGAATGTTGAACCAGCCCTGCAGCCCAGGAATGAATCCCACTTGATCATGGTGTATAATTCTTTTTATATGCTGTTGAATTCAATTTGCTCATATCTTATTGAGAACTTTTGCATCCATATTCATCAGGGGTAATGGCCTGTACTTCTCTTTTTTGGCTGGGTCTCTGTCTGGTTTAGGAATCAAAGTAATGCTGGATTCATGAATGAGTCTGGAAGTTTTCCTTCCATTTCTATTTTTTTGGGATAGCTTGAGAAGGATAGGTATTATGTTTTCTTTAAATGTCTGGTAGAATTCCACTTGGAAGCCATCTGGTCCTGGACTCTTATTTGTTGGGAGATTTTTGATAACTGATTCAATTTCTTTGCTGGATATGGATCTGTTCAAGTTTTCTATTTCTTCCTGTTTCAGTTTTGGAAGTGTGTGGGTGCTTAGGACTTTGTCCATTTCTTCCAGGTTGTCCAGTTTGTTGGCATGTAATTTTTCATAGTATTCCCTGATAATTGCTTGTATTTCTGAGGGATTGGTTGTAATAATTACATTTTCATTCATGATTTTATCCTTTCGGGTCATCTCCTTTGTCATTTTAGAAGCCTGGCTAGAGGTTTATCAATTTTGTTTATTTTTTTAAAAAAGCAACTCTTGGTTTCATTGATCTGCTCTCGTGTTTTTTTAGATTTTATATTTTTTTATTTTTGCTCTCATTTTTTATTATTTATCTTCTTCTGCTGTGTTTGGGGTGTCTTTTCTGTTCTGCTTCTGTTTCCTTTAGGTGTGCTGTTAGGTTTTGTATTTTGGATTTTTCTTGTTTCTTGAGATAGACCTGGATTGCAATGTAATTTCCTCTCAGGACTGCCTTTGCTGCATCCCAAAGGGTGTGTATTGTTTTATTTTTATTTTCATTTCTTTCCATATATCTTTTAATTTCTTATCTAATTTTCTAGTTGATCCATTAATTCTTTAGTAGGATGTTCTTTAACCTCCATGCTTTTGGACGTTTTCCAGACTTTTTCCTGTGGTTGAATTCAAGTTTCATAGCATTGTGGTTTGAAAGTATGCATGGTATGATCTTAATTCTTTATACTTATGAAGGGCTGTTTTGTGGCCCAGTATGTGATCTATCTTGGAGAATGTTCCATGTGCACTTGAGAATAAAGTATATTCTGTTGCTTTCGGATGCAGAGTCCCAAATATATCTGTCCAGTCCATCTGATCCAATGTATCATTCACGGCCCTTGTTTCTTTATTTATTCTCTGTCTAGATGTTCTATCCATTGCTGTAAGTGAAGTATTAAATTCCTCTGCAATTACCACATTCTTATCAATAAGGTTGCTTATGTTTGTGATTATTTTATGTATTTGGGGGCTCCTGTATTCGGTGCATAGACATTTATAATTGTTAGCTCTACCTGATGGATAGACCCTGTAATTATTATACAATGCCCTTCTTCATCTCTTGTTACAGCCTGTAACTTAAAGTCTAGTTTGTCTGATATAAGTATGGCTACTCCAGCATTCTTTTGAGTTCCAGTAGCATGATAGTTCTCCATCCCCTCACTTTCAATCTGAAGGTGTCCTCAGGTCTAAAATGAGTCTCTTGTAGACAGCAAATAGATGGGTCTGTGTTTTTTTTTTTTATCCATTCTGATACCCTATGTCTTTTGGTTGGAGCATTTAGTCCATTTACATTCAGTGTTACTATAGAAAGATATGGGTTTAGAGTCATTGTGATGTCTGTATGTTTCATGCTTGTAGTGATGTTTCTGGTACTTTGTGGTCCTTGCAACATTTCACTCACAGAGTCCCCCTTAGGATCTCTTGTAGGGCTGGTTTAATGGTGATTAATTCCTTCATTTTTTGTTTGTTTGTGATAAAGGTTTCTTTATCTCTCCTTCCATTCTGAATGACAGACTTGCTGGATAAATGATTCTTGGCTGCATATTTTTTTCCATTCATCATATTGAAGATTTCCTGTCATTCCTTCTAGCCTGCCAAGTTTCAGTAGACAGGTATGCTACTACTTTTTTTGTGTCTACCTTTGTATGTTAAGGCTCGTTTATCCCTAGCTGCTTTCAGAATTCTCTCTTTTTGCTTGTATTTTGCCAGTTTCACTATATGTCATGCAGAAGATTGATTCAAGTTACGTCTGAAGGGATTTCTCTGTGACTCTTGCATTTCAATGCCTGTTTCCTTCCCCAGGTCGGGCAAGTTCTCAGCTATGATTTGTTCAAGTACACCTCAGCCCATTTCACTCTCTTCATCTTCCTCTAGAATTCCTATGATATGGACATTGTTCCATTTGGGTGCATCATTTAATTCTCTAATTCTCCCCTCTTAGGATCCTGTGGTTTTTTTAATCTCTCTTTTTCTCAGCGTCCTCTTTTTCAATTTTATCTTCTAATTCACCTCTTCTCCCCTCTGCCTCTTCAATCCGCACTATGGCCATCTCCGTTTTATTTTGCACTTTATTTATATCATTTTTTAATTCCTCATGACAATTTTTTAGTCCCTTGATGTCTGTAGCAATAGATTCTCTGTTGTACTATGCTTTTTATCAAGCCCAGCAATTAATTTTATGGCTATTATTCTAAATTCTTGTTCAGTTATATTGCTTAAATAGGGTTTGATCAATTCATTAGCTGTTGCCTCTTCCTGGAATTTCTTTTGAGGAGAATTCTTCCGTTTTGTCATTTTGGCTAGTTTTATGTCCCTTATGCATTTTAAAACCTTGTGTGCTCTGCACCTTCAAGCACTGCTATATTAAAGGAGAGCCATACACTGTCCAGGGCCTGACCCTTCAGGAGGTGTTTTGTTCGGAGATCGGTACTTGCTCTCTGTTGTTTTGACTTTGGTTATTATCCTACTCTTAGTGATATTTTGGACCCTCCACCAGGTGTGCTTTGATTTGTTCTTTGGAGTAGCCCTATCTTTTTTCTAGCTTTACCATTTTCTTCCTAGTAGATTCAGTCTCTTTTCCTCCCAGGGTCTGTTGTTCAAAGTCCTTTGGTTTCTGCATTTCTTTGTTTTAGAGTCGTGGGAAGTATGGATCCCCTTACTTCTCCACCATGCTGGCCAGCCGCTGATATTGTTTTTTAGTTAAGGTTTTAATTTTAATTCCACTATTGTTAATATACACTAGTATATTAGTTTAGGTGTACAATATAATGATTCAACAACTCTATATATTAGTCAGTGTTCATCATGAGTGTATTCTTTAATCCCCATTAACTATTTACCCATCACCCTGCCCACCTCTGTTCTTGTAATTATCCGTTTGTTCTTTTTAAAAGTTATTTATTCATTTATTTATTTAGGGAGAGACAGAGAGAGAGAGAGAGAGAGAGAGTGAGAGAGCGCATGTGCGAGTTGGGGAGCCAGAGAGGGAGAGAGATAGAGCCTTCCAAGCAGGCTCCTCACTGTCAGTGAGACCATGAGATTATGACCTGAGCTGAAGTCAGACACTCAACCAACTGAGCCACTCAGGCTCCCCAGTTTGCGCTTTATAGTTAAGAGTCTGTTTCTTGGCTTGCCTCTCTCTCTTTTTTCCCCTTTGCTTGTTGGTTTTTATTCTTAAATTCCACATATGAATGAAATCATATATTTGCTTTTCTCTGATATTTCATTTAGCATTATACTCTCTGGCTCCATTTTTGTTGTTGCAAATGGCAACATTCTCTTTTTATGGATGAGCAATATTCCATTGCATATATCTATACCACATCTTTGTTCATCTATTGGTGCTGGGCTGCTTTCATAATTGAACTATTGTAAATAATACTGCAGTAAACTTAGGGGAGCATGTATCCCTTGGAATTAGTGTTTTTGTATTTTGGGGTAAATAGTTGTGTGATTATTAGACTGTAAGGTAGTTCTATTTTTTAATATTATTTATTTACATTCAAGATAGTTAACATACAATGCAGTATTTGTTTCAGGAGTAGAACCCAGGGATTCATCACTTACATATAACACCCAGTGCTCATCCCGACAAATGCCTTGCTTAATGCCAATCATCCATTTAGCCCATACATCCATCCACCTCCCTTTCATCAACCCTCAGTTTGTTCTCTGTATTTAATAGTCTCTCATGGCTTGCTTCCCTCTCTGTTTTTATCTTACTTTCCCTTACTTTCCTCTATGCTCATCTGTTGTGTTTCTTAAATTCCACATATGAGTGAAATCACATGATATTTTTGATATCATATGAATTATTTCACTTAACCTAATACACCCTAGCTGCATCTACTTTATTTCAAATGGCAAGATTTTATTCTTTTTGATCACTGAGTAATAGTCTATTGCACAGACATACAATATTTACAATTGTTGTATCTTCTTAATGGATAAACCCCTTATTTATGATATAATGTACTTCATCTCTGTTAAAGTCTTTGTATTAAAATCTAGTATTTTTTATATAACTATGGCTACTCTGGCTTTCTTTTGACCTCCATTAACATGATAGATGGTTCTCCATGCCTTCACTTTCAATCTGTAGGTGTCTTCAGGTCTAAAATATGTCTCGTAGGCAGCAAATAGATGGATCTTGTTTTTCTATCAATTCTGATACCCTATGTATTGATTGTAACAATTATTCCATTTACATTCAGACTGATTTTTGAAAGATATGAATTTAGTGTCATTGTTTTACTTATAGAGTTGGTGTTTCTGTTGATATTCCCTGGTCCTTTGTAGTCTTTGTTGCTTTGGTCTTCTTTTTTTCTCCAGTCAGGGAACCCCCCCCCCCACTTAAGATTTCTAACAGGGCTGGTTTAGTGGTCACAAATTCCTTTAGTTTTTGTTTGGGAAACTCTTTATCTCCTCCTTTATTCTAATTTCCAGCTTTGATGGGTAAAGATTTCTTGGCTGCATATTTTTCTCATTCAGTACATTGAATATTTCTTGCCATTACTTTCTGGCCTGCCAAGTTTCAGTGGACAAGTGTGTTGTTAACTTTATGTTTCTATCCTTGTATGTTGAGGACATTTTGTCTCTAGTTGCTTTCGGAATTCTCTATTTTATCTTTGTATTTTGCAAGTTTCAGTATGATATGTCATGGTGTTGACCTGTTTTTGTTGATTTTAGAGTGAGTTCTCTGTGCCTCTTAGACTTGAGTGCCTGTTTCCTTCCCTACATTATGAAAGTTCTCAGGTATAATTTGTTGAAATACACCTTCTGCCTTTTCCCACTCTTCTCCTTCTGGGACTCCAATGATATGGATGTTGTTTCATTTTATGGAATCACTAAGTTCTCTAAGTCTCTCCTTGTAATCTAATAGTTTCCTTTCCCTCTTTCTTTCAGTTTCATTATTTTCCATAATTTATCTTCTATATCACCTATTCTCTCCTCTGCTTCTTCAATGCTCATTGTGACTGTATTCTGTCAGTTTTGCATCTCAGTAACAGTATATTCTATTTAAGCCTAACTATATCTTGGGTCTTTGATCTCTGCAGCAAGGGTTTCTCTGGTGTCTATTCTTTTTTCAAATCCAACTAGTAATATTATGACTTGTTCTAAATTCTTATTAATATATATTTCTTATATCTGCTTTGGATAAATCCCTGGCTGTGATTTCTTCTTGGCCTTTCTTTTGAGAAGAATTCCTCCATCTTGTCATTTTATCTATGTTTCTGTCTTTTGTGTGTTTTGAAAGCTTGTTATGTTTCCCGCACCTGAGAGTAATGCTATATTAAAAAGGGATCGTTCATATGTGAGGGTTATTTCAACAAACAAATCAAATCTCACCTAGTTAAAGGTCCAAACACTACACACGGCAAGCAAGGAGGAGCTCAGCAGAGGACTGACTAGTGGGAAAAAGCCACCAAACTGCAACAGGAGAATGTACACAACATGCACCAGAAACACTTCCTGAAATTTCAGTCCCTGGACAGGGTAATTATATGTTTAGCTTTTTCTGAGGATCCTCCATACTGTTTTCCACAGTGGCTGCACCAGTTTGCATTCCCACCAACAGTGCACAAGAGTTCTTTTTTCTCCATATCCTCACCAACACTCGTTGTGTCTTGTGGTTTGGATTTTAGCCTTTCTGAGACTTATGAGATAATGTCTCCTTGTAGTTTTAATTTGCATTTCCTTGATGATGTTGAGTATTGTTGAGCATCTTTTAATGTACCTGTTAGCCATTGTTTTTAATTTTAGCAGGCAATCCATCTGAATAGGTTAAGACAAATAATTCTGACCTGCCTCTGTGGGCTGGTTCTAATGCCAATTTAGTTTTAAGTGTTTGCAATATTAAGTTCTGCCCCATGTCTGTGCCACTCAGTGGTCATGATGGTATTTAGGTGGACATCAAACTTCTCAAAGCCTTTACTGTGTTTTCAATTTAGGATCATATCTATACACACAAAGCTCTGGGTAAGACCATACAATTTATGGGATAAATTTCCTGACTCCTCTCTATGATTTCTACAATACATTCTAGATCCTAAGAGCTCTGCTTCCTGATTTTTAGAGAATTAGCATGTGTTGAGGCAACTGGGTGGCTCCGTTGGTAAGTATCTGACTTCAGCTCAGGTCATGATCTCATGGTTTGTGAATTTGAGCTCCATATTGAGCTATGTGCTGACAGCTCTGAGCCTCAAGCCTACTTCGGATACTGTGTATACCTCTCTGCTCCTCCCCCACTCAGGTTCTGTCTGTTTCTCTCTCTCTCAAAAATAAACATTAAAAGAATAAGTAGTTTGTGTTAAAAAAATAGGGAAATCACTGCTCAATAAATATCCTGGTTTCCTTTCCCAATATGCCTACTCCCATTTACTTTTTATCCTCAGAAACCTGCTGCTTCATTAAGTATCTACTGGGTTTTAAGTGGGAAAGACAAAAATCAGTGGAAAAGACAGAGTGGAGTATACTTAAACCATCTTAATTGGAACCATAAGTTGATAGATCTTTAACAGGTAAAAAATATAGGGCTTGGTGATGAATTAAGTGTAGGATATGAGGGATAATGAAAGGTTTCTTAGGTATACATCAATGTTTCTGTCATGAGTGACTTGATAGTATTATCATTAACCAGGATAAGAAGTTTTAATTAGAACAGCTTCAAGAAAACAAGCTGCACATTAGCAAAATGGTTCCAAGCTCTTGTTTCTTCATAGAAATATTGAAAAATTAATCAGAAACTGTCTGAATCAGGCTTTTCAGGGTTTAGGAAAAAAATAAAAGGATTATAGCACCCAAGTTAATTCTGAATAAAAAACAGGCATCTTCAAAATGGCAGGGAAGTTTTGTGGCCTTTTTAGTCATTCTTACTCCCATTCACTCTCCAATGTGGCTGTGATTTTGGTCTCAAAGGAGTAGAAGTCTTGTTCCCAGTTTCCTCTCATAAACCATAGGGAGCAGAGATTATTTATAAACTATTGTGTAAGTTTATTCTAACCTACGTGGGGGGATACCTGAAGGATAAATACAAGATGCTTATCTTGATTTTACCTAATTCAGAACTCAAGTGGAAAAATTAACAGACATTGCATGTAAGAGCTGAAAAGAAGACTATAGACCCTCAGACATATAGAACAAGAGATTATGGCTGGTACATAAAATAGACTATGTAAGGCACAGAGGACATCTTGAGGTGACACTTTTTGGGAAATTGGGACATTCAAAAGCAGTCATATGTATGGAGAAATTTAGAAAGTGATGCACATGTCCAGGAAAGATAAATACACAAAAAAGACCAGATAAGACCCTAAGCAGGGTGATCCTTAGATTCAGAGCAAACTTAACTGATTTGTAGGAATGACACAGCACAGGACAAATTCACAATGACTGTGAGAGGTTTGTGTGTGTGTGTGTTTAATTATTTTTTGTTTGAGCTCTTGGCATTCAAGAAAATTTCTGTCAAAACATAGTGAAACAGAAACTACAGGAACAAAGACTTCACTTATCACACATATTATAATCTTCAAAAAAAGCTTGAAGAGTTTTTTAAAAGAAAACTACAGTCTTCACTAATTGAATAGTTTTTAAAAAGAAAACCATGGGGATGGATGGTGATCTGATGTCCAGATCACCACATAATAGCCAAATGTCAAATTTTCAATGACATAAAAAACAAACAAAATACAAGAACCCACAAAGCACAAGAAAACATAGGAAAACAGGCCCATTAAAAAAAAAAAACAACAACTGACAGAAACTGCTATTGTGGAAGACCCAAATATTAGACATACTAAACAAAGACTTAAAATGACTATCTCATATATGCTTAAGAACTACAAGAAAGCATGAAAAAATAACTAAAGAAAATCAGGAAAAAAATATATATATATATGGAGAGAGAGAGAGAGAGAGAGAATATAAACCAAGAGATAGAAATTATTTTAAAAACTACAAATCTGGAGCTAAAAAGTAAATAATGAAATGAAAAATTTAATATAAGGGATTAATAAAATATTTGAGGAGAGAGAAAAAAGAAACAATCAACTTGAAAAGAGGTCAAAAGGCACAGATAGCAGAAAAAAAATGAGCAGAAAGAAAAAAAGGAAAATGAACAGAACCAAACAGACACATAGGACCCAACAAGTGGACAAACACATTAATTATGGAAGTCTCAGAAGTAGAAGAGAGAGAAAAAAAAGCAGAAAAATTATTTAAAAAAATAATGACTGAGGGGCGCCTGGGTGGCGCAGTCGGTTAAGCGTCCGACTTCAGCCAGGTCACGATCTCACGGTCCATGAGTTCGAGCCCCGCGTCAGGCTCTGGGCTGATGGCTCAGAGCCTGGAGCCTGTTTCCGATTCTGTGTCTCCCTCTCTCTCTGCCCCTCCCCCGTTCATGCTCTGTCTCTCTCTGTCCCAAAAATAAATAAACGTTGAAAAAAAAATAATGACTGAAAAATTTCTAAACTTGGGGAACTATAAATCCAAGAATCTCAATGCTGCAATTAAGATAAATTCAGAGACCCACACAAAGTCACACTTTAGAATCAAAGGGTTGAAACTCAAAGAAAAAAAAAGAACACTGAAAGGAAGATAGAAGTCACTTGCAAAGGGGCCTCTATAAGATTAATATTGTATTTTTCAGCATAAAACTTCAGGCCAGAGGACAGTACTTAAAGAAAAAAAAATAAATTATCAACTGAGAATTTTATATCCAGAAGAAATGTCTTTCAAATGTAAGGGAGGAATTAAGATATTCACAGTAAGCAAAAGCTGAGGGATTTATCACTAGACCTGCCATACAACAAATACTAAAGGAAGTCCTTTGGGTTGAAATGAAAAGACTCTAGGGGCACCTGGGTGGCTCAGTCATTGAGTGTCCAGCTTTGGCTCATATCATGATCTGTCAGTTTGTGAGTTTGAGTACCACATCGAGCTTGCTGCAGTCAGCCTGTCAGAACAGAGCCTTTTTCTGATCCTCTGTCCCCCATCTCTGTTCCTCCCCCACTTGTGCTCTCTTAAAAATAAATAAATATTTAAAAAAAATAAATGAAAATATGCTAGATAGTAAATCAAAGATCCATGAAGAAAGATACCCCAATAAATGTAAATAAAAGGTGAAATATAAAAACCAGAAGTGGGCCAAGATGAAAGAAGAGCAAGGAAGTTTGTTTTTTCATCTCTCATCACTGAAATGCAGCCATATCAGCACTAAACCATCTTGCAACCAGAAAACTGATTTGAGGATTAACACAACAATCTGCCAATGTGAACCACAGAACTCAGAATGTATGTGGTGCAGAGAGGTGAACTTAGGGGTGGAGAGAGAAGCCAAGTAGGGCAGGGAGCTATTTTTGCTTGAAAAGAGAGGACAGAGATGGGGGCAGAGTATGGGAAAAGCACCCCCCCACACACACACACATAGAAAGCAGCTGGAGAGAAAGTGGAAGAGTGGAAATAGCCACAAGGGAATGAAAAACAGGGAGAAAGGAAAAAGGAGAGGTTGTAAATTCCATTAAGACTTGTGATACCTTGTGATGCTCTGGTGGGAAGGATGAATCCTCAGGAGCAGAGAGCAAGTCCAAGGGGTCCTCGGGCAACACAGAGAGAGGTGTTTCACCTCCTGGCAGGATATTTGGTAGAGGCTGTGTGGCCTCCCCACAGGCAAAGGTCCCACCAGACTCCAGAGAATGACCACATTCTCTGGTGTTGAAATGGGACATTGGGGGTGAAGCCTTGTACCAGATGTGTGTTGCAATTTGCCCCAATCCCTGAAATGCTGCTGCTACATGATCCCATGAACTTTTTCTGGGACAGGCTGGCACCTGGCCAAAGTATCTGGGCGTTGGCAGTGGCAGGGTTTCATGAACACTCCTGGGGGCGGGCCAACACCTGGGCATTGCCCAGCAAGACTCTCCACCAGAGGGTCAGAACAGATTAAAGCTACAGTCCCTCAGAAGTGAGGGGTTAGGAAACACAGCCCCCCCCAAGATAAAAACTGAGGAGAAAGGAGCAGGCTGGCAGCCTGAAGGCTTGGTCACAGACAGTGTAGAAGTGGGGAGTAGGTGGAAGTCATAGAAAAAGGAGGGGTGCTTGATTGCTGGTCGGGGAGATCACAGAGTTCTGCTACTAGAGACTCGGTAGCTGGGTGATGCCATTTTCACTGCTCCCATGCATGCACATACATGCCTACATGAGCCACAACAACCCACCCCAGTAAGCTAAGCAGCACAAACTGTGGAGAATGTAGCTGTTACACTAATCCTTGCCAAGCTGGATCAACCACGCTCTTGAGGAACACAAAGTCCCTCCACCTGCTTAGTTTATGGACTATAAAGTGCTTCATAGTTCGACCTCTAGGGGAAACTGGATGTAAATTCAATTATATTTCATTCTGTTTCCTGGTCCATCTATCCATTTTTTTCTTTACATTTTCTTATTCTTGAATACATAAAGAGAGAAACATTTATTTTGATTTTCCACTTTTATTAGAAATATTTTCTTTAATTATTCTACTATATTTTTTTACTTTTTTGTGAACTCCTAAAATTCTATTTTACTTTCATAATTTTATTCTATTTTATTGTATTCATTTTTTTAAATTTTCATATGTTTTCCTTTTTTCCCTTTTTTCTTTTCTTTTATTTCCCTTTTTTCTCTAATCTATCAAGCTTCTGTCAACAACCAGACCAAAACACACCTAGGCTTTAGCATCCTTTATTTGATTGTTTGTGTTGTTTATAATTTTTTTTTAATTTTTATTTTTTAATTTTTATTTTATTAACTCTTTTTCTTCCTTCTAAATGATGAACCAAAGGAATTCACACCAAAAGGAAAAAAAAGGAGGAAATGACAACCAGGGACTTAATCAACACAGATACAAGCAAGATGTCTGAACCATAATTTAGAATCGTGATAATAAAAATACTAGCTGGGGTAGAAAATAGATTACTGTCCCTTTCTGGGGAGATAAAAAAGTAAAGCAAGTCAGGATTAAATAAAAGAATGCTATAACTGAGCTGCAATCTTGGATGGATGTCATGGTGGCAATGATAGATGAAGAAGAGCAGCAAATCAGCAATGTAGAGGATGCACTTACGAAGAATGATGAAGCAAAAAAAAAATGGGGAGACTAAGGCAAAAGAGCACGATATAAGAATTAGAGAACTCAGTGACTTATTAAAAAGGAATAACATCAGAATCATAGGGATCCCAGAGGATGAAGACAGAGAAAAAGGAGTAGAAGTGTTATGTGAGCAAATCATAGTGGAAAGCTTTCCTAACCTGGGGAAAGACAGACAACAAAATCCAGGAAGCACACAGAACGCCCTTTAGATTCAACAAAAACTGATCATCAACAAGGTATAAGTACTCAAATTCACAAAATACTCAGGCAAGGAAAGAGTCATAAAAGCAGCAAGTAAAAAAAAAGGCCTTAACCTACAAGGGAAGACAGGTATGCAGGATAGGCAGGATATATTCAATGTGATGAATCAGAAAAATATGCAGCCATGAATTCGGTATCCAGCAAGGCTGTCATTCAAAATAGAAGGAGAGATAAAAAGTTTCCCAGACAGAAAAAATTAAAGGAGTTTGTGACCACTGAACCAGCCCTGGAAGAAATGCTAAGGGGGACTGTCTGAGGGAAGAAAAGACAACAAAATAAAACCAAAGAGACAAAAAGCAACAAAGACCAGGAAGGACCAGAGAACAACACCATAAACTTCAACTTTACAAATAACATAATGGCAATAAATTCATATCTTTCAGTACTCACTCTAAAAGTCAATGGACTAAATGCCCCAATCAAAAGACACAGAGTAACAGAACAGACAATAAAACAAGATCCTTCTGTATGCTGTCTACCAGAGACCCATTTTAGATGTAAAGACACCTTCAGGTTGAAAGTAAGGGAATGGAAAACCATCTATCATGGTAATGGTCACCAAAAGAAAGCTGAAGTAACCATACTTATAACAGGCAACCTAGATTTTAAAATAGACTGTAGCAAGAGATGAAGAAGGGCATTATTTCATAATCAAGGGGTCTATCCACCAATAAGATCTAACAATTGTAAACATTTATGTTTCAAATGTGGAGGCACCCAAATATATATATCAATCACAAACATAAAGAAACACATTGATAATAATACCTTAATAGTAGAGGACTACAACACCCCACTTACAACAATGGACAGATTATCTAAACAGAAAGTGAAAAAGGAAACAATGGCTTTTAATGATGCACTGGACTGGATGGACAACATATATATTCACAACATTTCATCTTAAGGAGTAGAATACATATTCTTCTCCAATGCACATGAAACATTCTCCAGTATAGATTGCATACTGGGACACAAATCAGCCCTCAACAAGTACAAAAAGATTGAGATCATACATGCATAATTTCAGCCACAATGCTATGAAACTCTAAATCAACCATAAGAAAACAAATTGGAAAGATAACAAATACACAGAGACTAAAGAACATCCTACTAAAGAGTGAATGGGCTAACCAATAAGTTAAAGAGGAAATTAAAAAGCACATGGAAGACAATGAAAATGATAACACCACAGCCCAAAACCTCAGCAAAGATGCTCATAAGAGGGAAGTATATAGCAATCCAGGCCTTCCTAAAGAAGGAATAAAAGTCTCAGATACACAACCTAACCTAACACCTTAAAGAGCTGGAAAAAGAACAGCAAAAAAAAGCCCCAAACCAGCAGAAGAAAGGAAATAATAAAGATGACAGCAGAAATTCATGCTATTAACACCAAAAAACAAAAGCAAAAGCAAAAACAAAAACCACAGCAGAACAGATCAATGAAACCAGAAGCTGGTTCTTTGAAAGAATTAAGAAAATTCAGGGGCACCTGGGTGGTTCAGTCGGTTGAGTGACCGACTTCAGCTCAGGTCATGATCTCACGGTTTGTGAATTCGAGCCCCACATCGGGCTCTGTGCTGACAGCTCATAGCCTGGAGCCTGCTTTGGATTCTGTGTCTCCCTCTCTCTGCTCCTCCCCCATTCATGCTCTGTCTCTCTCTGTCTCAGAAGTAAATAAACATAAAAAATAATTTAAAAAATGAAAGAATTAAAAAAATTGATAAACCCCTAACCAGTCTGGTCAAAAATAAAAAGGAAAGCACCCAAATAAATTAATCAAGAATGAAAAAGCAGAGATCACAACCAACACAGTAGAAATAAAAATAATAAGAGAATATTATGAGCAACTATATTCCAATAAAATGGACAATCTGGAGGAAATGGACAAATTCCTAGAAACATATACACTACCAAAACTCAAACAAGAAGAAAAACAAAATTTGAACAGACCCATAACCAGTAAATAAATTGAGTTAATAATCAATAATCTCCCAAAAAACCAGAGTCCAGGGCCAGATGGCTTCTCAGGGGAATTCTACCAATAATTTAAAGAAGAGTTAACACCTATTCTTTTGAAGCTGTCCCAAACAATAGAAATGGAAGGAAAACGTACAAATTCATACTATGAAGACAGCAATACCTTGATTCCAAAACCAGACAAAGACTCCACTAAAAAGGAGAACTACAGACCAATTTCCCTGATGAACATGGATGCAAAAATCCTCAACAAGATACTAGCCAACCTTAGCTATCATTAGATAATGCATTAAAACAATTATTACCACAACATGGGATGCAGAGATGGTTCAATATCTGCAAAACAGACAATGTGATACATCACATCAATAAAAGAAAGAACAAGAACCACACGATCCTCTCAAAAGATGCAGAGAAAGAATTTGACAAAATACAGCATCTTTTCTTGATAGAAACCCTCAATAAAGTAGGAATAGAAGAATCTTACTTCCAGATCATAAAAGCCATATATGACATATCCACCGATAATATAATCCTCAATGGGGAAAAACTGAGAGCTTTCCTACTAAGGTCAATAACACGACAGGGTTCCACTCTCACCACTGATATTCAAAATAGTATTGGAAGTCTTAGCCTCAGCAATCAGACAACACACAGGAATGAAACTCATTCAAATCGGCCAGGAGGAACTCAAACTTTCACTCTTTGCAGATGATATGATACTCTATAATGGAAAACCCAAAAAAATTCTACCAAAACGACCTGCTAGAATTGATCCAGGACATCAGCAAAGTTACAGGATATAAAATCAATGCACAGAAATCGGTTGCATTTCTATACACCAATAATTAAGTGACAGAAAGAGAAATCAAGGAATGGATCCCATTTACAATTGCACCAAAAACCATAAAATACCTAGGAATAAATCTATCCAAAGAGGTGAAAAATCTACACACTGAAAACTATAGAAAGCTTGTCAAAGAAATTGAATAAGACACAAAAAAAATGGAAAAAGATCCCATGCACCTGGATAGAAAGAACAAATATTGTTAAAATGTAAATACTACCCAAAGCAATCTACATATTCAATGCAATCCCTATCAATATAACACCAGCATTCTTCACAGTTCTAGACCAAACAATCCTAACATATGTATGGAACCAGAAAAGACCCTTAATAACCAAAGAAATCTTGAAAAAGAAAACCAAAGCTTGACAAATCACAATCCCAGACTTCAAGATGTATTACAAAGCTGTAATCACCTAGACATTATGGTACTGGCACAAAATCAGACACTCAGATCAGTGGAACAGAATAGAGATCCCAGAAATGGAACCACAAACATATGGCCAACTAATATTTGACAAAGGAGGAAAGAATATCCAATGGAATAAAGACAGTGACTTTAGCAAATGATTCTGGGAAAATTGGACAGCCACATGCAGAAAAATGAACCTCGACCATTTTCATACACAATATACAAAAAGAAACTCAAAATTGATGAAACACCTAAATCTAAGAGAGGAAGCCATCAAAATCCTAGAGTAGAAAGCAGGCAAAACCTCTTTGATCTTAGCCGCAACAACGTCTTACTCAACATGTCTCCGGAGGCATGGGAAACAAAAGCAAAAATGAACTATTGGGACCTCATCAAAATAAAAAGCTTCTGAACAGCAAAGGAAACAATTGGCAGAACTAAAAGGCAACTGAGAGAATGGGAGAAGATATTTACAAATGACATATCAATAAAGGGTTAGTATCCATAATCTGTAAAGAACTTACCAAACTCAACACCCAAAAAAAAAAAAAAGAAACAAATAATCCAGTGAAGAAATGGGGAAAAGACATGAATAGACACTTCTCCAAAGAAGACATCCAGATGGCTAACACACACATGAAAAACTGCTCAACATCACTCATCATCAGGGAAATACACACCAAAACCTCATTGAGATACCACCACACAGGTGTCATAATGGCTAAAATAAACAACTCAGGCAGCAATAGATGTTGGCAATGATGCAAAGAGAGAGGATCTCTTTTGCATTGCTGGTGGGAATGCAAAATAGTGGAGCCACTCTGGAAAACAGTATGGAGGTTTCTCAAAAAACTAAAAATAGAACTACCCTACAACCCAGCAATTACACTACTAGGTATTTATCCAAGGGATACAGTATGCTATTTTGAAAATGAAATGCACCCAACGTTTATAGCAGCACTTTTGACAATAACCGAAGTATGGAAAGAGTCCAAATGTCCATTGACAGATGAATGGATAAAGAAGATGTGGTATACACACACACACACACACACACACACACACACACACACAATGGAGTATTACTCAGCAATCAAAAACGAAATTGTGCCATTTACAACTACGTTGCTGGAACTAGAGGATGATACTAAGCAAAATTAGAGAAAGACAATATATGACTTCACTCATATGAGAAATTTAAGATAAAAAACAGATGAACATAAGTGAAGGTAAGCAAAAATAATATAAAAACGGGGAGGGGGACAAAACATAAGAGACTCTTAAATATAGAGAACAAACAGAGGGTTGCTGGAGGGGTTGTGGGAGTGGGGAATGGGCTACATGGGTAAGGGGAATTAACGAATATACCCCTGAAATCATTGTTGCACTATATGCTAACTAACTAGGATATAATTTTAAAAATTAATTAATTTATTTAAAAAATAAAAGCCAGCATTATAGTACCTTTGACTTCTAAATATACTGTTTATTTTCTACATGATTTAAAAGACAATAGTATATGGGGTGCCTGTGTGGTTCAGTCAGTTAAGTGTCCAACTTCAGCTCAAGTCATGATCTCACAGCTCGTGAATCGAGCCCTGCATTGGGCTCTGTGCTGACAGCACAGAGCCTGGAGCCTGCTTTAGATTCTGTGCCTCCCTCTCTCTCTTTCCCTCCCCCACACGTGCATTCGCTCTCTCTCTCTCTCTTTCTCTCTCTCAAAAATAATAAACCTTGAAAATTTTTTAAAAAATAAAAATAAAAGATGATAGTATAAAAATAATGATAAATCTGTTATTAGGCACATAATATGTAAAAATGCAAATTGTGATAGCAGTAACATAAAGTGAGACAGAGCTCACTCCTCTCACTGACACATCAAGGCTACAACTACATATAATGCAACTCATTCTGAAAATAACTTGAAAACTGCCAAAAAGAAAGATTTTTGAAAGATTATAAGAAAATACTATGAAAAATTGTATGTCAACAAATTGAAAAACCTAGAAGAAATGACTAAATTTTTAGAAATATATGTTTCTAAAACTAAATCGAAAGAAATAGAAAATTGAACAGGTAATTACTAGTAATGAAATTGAATCAGTATCCAGAAAACTCACAACAAACAAAATTCCAGAATCAGATGGCCTCACAGGTGAATTCTACCAAACACTTAAAAAAGAATTAACATTAATTCTTCCCAAAATATTCCAAAACAAGAAGATGAAGTAAGTTTCCAAATTAATTCTACAAGGCCAGCATTACCCTGATACCAAAACCAAAGACACACTATAAAGAAAGAAAACTATAGACCAATGTTTCTGATGAACATAGATGCAAAAATCCTCAACAAAATGTTAGCAAAACAAACCCAACAATACATTAAAAATTATTCAACACAATTAAGGGATGCACGTGTATTTCAATATTTGCAAATCAGTCAATGTAACACATCACATTAAGAAGTGAAAGGATAAAAATTATATGATCATCTCAATAGATGCAGAAATAGCATTTGACAAAGTATGACATCGGTTAATAATAAAAACTCTCAACAAAGGTTTAGAGGGAAAATACCTCAACAAAGTAAAAGTTATATGTGAAAAACCCTCAGCTAACATCATACTCAATGGTAAACAAGCAAACAAAAATCACAGTTTTTCGACTGCTAACTACATAAAGAGAAGGCCACATTGAAAAGGGTAGTAAGGGAATAGATGCAGTCAAGAACCAAACCCACAGTATAGGGACCCACAAATAGGAAGTGACTACAGATGCAAAGGTCCCCCTTGAAGAGTGAGGGGATCAAGCCCCACATCAGGAACCCCCAGCCCTGGGGGGCTTCACCAAAAAGATGAGCTCCCATAACATCTGACTTTGAAAATGAATAGGGAGGGGCACCTGGGTGGCTTAGTCGGTTAAGCATCTGACTTCAGTTCAGGTCATTATCTCATGGTTCGTGGGTTGGAGCCCCATATCAGTTTCTGTCCTGACAGCTCAGAGCCTGGAGCCAGCTTTGGATTCTGTGTCTCCCTCTCTCTCTGCCCTTCCCCTGCGTGTGCTCTCTCTCCCTCTCTCTCAAAAATAAATAAATATTAAAAATTTAAAAAAAGAAAAGAAAATGAGTGGGGATTAACTCTAGAAGAGTGGGAGGGCTATTGGAAACCAAGAATTTTCCCTTAAAACTTCAGTGTGCTATATCACTCAGTCTGAGACTCAACACAAAGGCAGCAGTTTGAAAAGCACCAGGGTTATACATAAAGGAGACTTATTGACTAATTTTATGGCATGTGTCAGAAGGATCTGTAGGAGCTTTCTGCTCCTAAATGGAAGTACTGGCAGGCACCATTTTTCTTGCCTTCCTTTAGCCTGGGTACCTAGATGCTTATGGGAACCAGTTCTAACATTCTCCATCTACTTTGTTATCTCTGTTTGCTCCACTCAATGCTCACCTGCAGGACTGCCCTACCCAACCCTACAGCCCTGGTGGATGCCACATCAAAAAAGGCTCCCACAACCAGTGAGCAGCCTAGGTCAGGACCAGTATTCCCCCAAAACATCTTATGCCCCTGGGATTTGGGAGAGCCAGCCCCACCCACATGCATGCCTGCAGCAGATGTGGCCAGGTCTCTGAGACAGCTGTGTTCGACTAACTCTGTCAACCAACATACTACAACAGCTATAGCAGAATCACTCAGCCAGCTGTGCTGGGAGCTAGCCCCATCCACTAATGTAATCACAGTAGTTGCAGCCCAGTCAAAACAAGAGAGTACACACAGCCAACACAAAGGACACCACCTGGAGCACCTGGTTCTGGTGACAAGAGGAATTGCTCTATTGGGATCCACAGGATACCTTATAAATAATGTCACTACATTCAAGACCAGGAGATATAGCTGATTTATCTAATATGTAAAAACAAGCATAGAGTCGACAAAATGAAAACACATGAGTATGTCCCAAATAAACAAATAAAACTAAAACCTCAGGAAAAAAAATGATATGAAACAGAGATAAGCAAAGTCTGATAAACTGTTCAAACTAATGGCCATAAAGATAATAGAATTAAGAGAAGAGTGAATGAATTCATAGTTTCAACAAAGAGATAAAAAATATAAAGAGAACCAATAAGAGCTGAAGAATACAATAACGGAAAGGAAAACTACATTAGAGGAAATCAATAGCAGATAAAAGGATGCAGTAGAACAGATGACCAATCTGTAAGACAATAATGAAAAGCAGCCAAGCTGAACAGCAAAATTTAAAAAAAAAAGAATAATACAAGTGAGGATATACTAAGGAATCTGTACAATAACATCAAGTATACTAATATTTGCATTATAGGGGTCCCACAAGAAGAAGAGAAAGACAACGGAGCTGAAAATTTATTTGAAGAACTAATAGATGAACACTTCCCTATCCTGGGAAAGGAAACAGACATCCAGGTCTAGGAAGCACAGACAGCCCCAAACAACACAAACTCTAGGACATCCAAGATGCATGATGATTAAAATGTCAAAAATTAAAGATAAGGAGAAAATATTAGAATCAACAAGGGAAAAGCAAATATTTATGTACAAGAGGAACCTCATAAGGCTATAAGCTGATTTTTCAGCAGAAACTGTGCAAGCAAGAAGGAAGTGGCATGATGTATTCAAAATCTTGAAAAGAAAAAAAAAATTATTCTATCCAGAAAGATTATTGTTCAGAATTGAAGGAGAGATAAAGAGTTTCCCAGACAAATAAAAGTTAAAATAGTTTGTCACTATAAAACTAGCCTTACAAGAAATGTAAAACAAATTTCTTTAAGCAGAAAAGAAAAGGTCATAACTAGAACTAAGAAAATTGTGAAAGCAAAAAATTTCACTGGTAAAAGCAAATATATAGTAAAGGTAGTAGATCAAACACTTAAAGAGCTAATATAAAGGCTAAAAGACAAAAGTAGTAAAATCAATTACATCTAAAAAAATTAGTTAAGAGATTACATACAATAAAAAATGTAAAATATTATATTCATGAAATGTAGAGGTAGGTGTAAAAATATAGTTCTTTTAGAATTTGTTAAAACTTAAGCAACCATAAATTAAATATAGACGGCTATGTAGATAGGATGTTATATATAAACATCATGGTACAACAAACCAAAAACCTATAATAGACACACAAAAAATGAAGGGAAAGGAAATCAAGCATAACACTATAGAGTTATCAAATCACAATAGAGGCAAGCAAGAGAAGAAAGGAACAGAGAAGAACTACAAAAACCATGAGAAAACAATTACAAAATGGGAATAAGTACATGCTTACCAATAATTACTTTAAATGTAAATAGTTTAATGCTCTAATCAAATGATATAAAGTGATCGAATAAATAAGAAAACATAACTTATCTATATGTTGCCTACAAGAGACTCACTTCAGACCTAAAGATATATACAGACTGATACTGAAATAAATAGAAAAAGATATTCTATGCCAATGAAAGGAAAATTTTATATATATATATATATATATATATATGCCCTATAAGTACAGGGTAGCAGTACTTATATCAGACAAAATTGACTTTAAAATAAAGATCATAACAAGAGACAAAAGAAGGTATTACATAATGATAAAGGAGTGAATCCAATAAGATATAAAATTGTAAATATCTATGCACCCAATATAGAAGCATAAAGGCAATATTAGCAGACATAAAGGGAAAAATTGGCAGTAATACAATAATAGTAGGGGAATTTAGCAGCCCACTTAAGTCAATGGATAGGTCATTCAGACAGAAAATTAATTAGAAACAGTGGATTTGAATAACACATTAGACCAGATGGACCTAACCAATGTATATGGAACATTCCATCAAAAACTGCAGAAGACACATCTTTTTTCAAGTTCACATGGAACATTCTCCAGGGCATACCACATGTTAGGCTAAAAACAAGTCTCAATAGATTGAAAAAGATTGAAATAATAGTAAGCACCTTTTCCAACTACAATAATATGAATTTAGAAATCAAAGAAAAAAAACTAGAAAAAACACAAGCATGTGGAGGCTAAACAACATGCTATTAAAAAACAATGTATCAATAAGAAACCAAAGAGGAAATTAAAAAACACCTGGAGACAAATGGAAATACAATGCTCTAAAAATCTTTGGGATACAGAAGAGAAGCAGTCAACATGATGGAACAGCATGGAAGTTTTTTTGTGTGTCTTGTGTCCATGAGATACAGCCAGACCTGAGAATCTACACAACCTGAACCACAGAATTTAGCAGGTATACAACACGGAGAGGTCAACTGGGGGAGAGAGAAGCCACAGAGGGCAGGGAGCTGTTTTTGTGTGCAGAAAGAGGATGGAGACGGGGGTGGAGGGAGAATACGGGAAAAGCACTCCCCCCAAAAAGCAGCTGGAGAGAAAGTGGAAACGTGGAAACAGCCACAGGGACTGAACTAAAAAGGGAGAAAGGAGAAATGAGAGGGTTTAAATTCCATTAAGACTCTATAAACAGAGGGAGAGTAGAGTCTGAAACTCTGCATATTGATACCTGGAGGTGCTAGATCATCTAGACACATGGTCAATAAAAAACAAGGACTCTGAATAACACATTGGATCAGATGGACTTGACAGATCTATTTAGAACTCTGCTTCCCAAAGCAACAGAAAATACTTTCTTCTTGACTGCACATGGAACATTCTCCAAGATAGATCACATTCTGGGTCACAGAACAGGCCTTCATAAGTTTACAAGAATTGAGATCATACCATGCATACTTTCAGACCACAATGCTACGAAGCTTGATATCAACCACAAGAAAAAGTCTGGAAAACCTCCAAAAGCATGGAGGTTAAAGAACACCGTACTAAAGAATTAATGGGTCAACCAGGCAATTAGAGAAGAAATTAAAAAATATATGGAAACAAGCTAAAATGAAAATACAACAATCCAAACGCTTTGGGATGCAGCAAAGGCAGTCCTGCGAGGAAAATACTTTGCAATCCAGGCCTATCTCAAGAAACAAGAAAAATCCCAAATACAAAATCGAACAGAACACCTAAAAGAAATAGAAGCAGAACAGCAAAGACACCCCAAACCCAGCAGAAGAAGAGAAATAATAAATATTAGAGCAGAAATAAACAATATAGAATCTAAAAAAACTGTAGAGCAGATCAATGAAACCAAGAGTTATTTTTTGAAAAAATAAACAAAATTGATACACCACTAGCAAGGCTTCTCAAAAAGAAAAGGGAGATGACCCAAATAGATAAAATCATGAATGAAAATGGAATTATTACAACCATTCCTCAGAAATACAAGCAATCATCAGGGAATACTATGAAAAAATATATGCCAACAAACTGGACAACCTGGAACAAATGGACAAATTCCTAAACACCCACACACTTCCAAAACGCAATCAGGAGGAAATATAAAGCTTGAACAGATGCATAACCAGCGAGGAAATTGAATCAGTTATCAAACATCTCTCAACAAATAAGAGTCCAGGACCAGATGGCTTCTCAGGGGAGTTCTACCAGATGTTTAAAGCAGAGATAATACCTATCCTTCTCAAGATATTCCAAAAAATAGAAAGGGAAGGAAAACTTCCAGACTCAGTGTATGAAGCCAGTAATACTTTGATTCCTAAACCAGACAGAGACCCAGTAAAAAAAAGAGAACTACAGGCCAATATCCCTGATGAATATGGATGCAAAAAATCTCAATAAGATAGTAGCAAATCGATTTCAAAAGAATATAAAAAGTATTATTCACCATGATCAAGTGGGATTCATTCCTGGGCTGCAGGGCTGGTTCAACATTCGCAAATGAATCAATGTGATACATCACATTAATAAAAGAAAAGATAAGAACCATATGATCCCATCAATCAATGCAGAAAAAGCATTTGACAAAATTCAGCATCCTTTCTTCATGAAAACTCTCGAGAAAGTCGGGATAGAAGGAACATACTTAAACATCATCAAAGCCATTTATGAAAAGCCCACAGCTAACATCATCCTCAATGGGGAAAAACTGAGAGCTTTTTCCCTGAGATCAGGAACACGACAGGGATGTCCACTGTCACCACTGCTGTTTAACCTAGTGTTGGAATTTCTAGCATCAGCAATCATACAACAAAAGGAAATCAAAGGCATCAAAATTGGCAAAGATGAAGTCACGATTTCAGTTTTTGCAGATGACATGATATTATACATGGAAAATCCGATAGACTCCACCAAAAGTCTGCTAGAACTGATACATGGATTCAGCAAAGTTGCAGGATACAAAATCAATGTACAGAAATCAGTTGCATTCTTATACACTAACAATGAAGCAACAGAAAGACTAATAAAGAAACTGATCCCATTCCCAATTGCACCAAGAACCATAAAATACCTAGGAATAAATCTAACCAAAGATGTAAAAGATCTGTATGTTGAAAACTATAGAAAGCTTATGAAGGAAGTTGAAGAAGATATAAAGAAATGGAAAAACATTCCATGCTCATGTGTTGGAGGAATAAATATTGTCAAAATGTCAATACTACCCAAAGCTATCTACACCTTCAATGCAATCCCAATCAAAATTGCACCAGCATTCTTCTTGAAGCTAGAACTAGCAATCCTAAAATTCGTATGGAACCACAAAAGGCCCCGGATAGCCAAAGTAATTTTGACGAAGATGACCAAAGCAGGAGGCATCACAATCCCAGACTTTAGCCTCTACTACAAAGCTGTCATCATCAAGACAGCATGGTATTGGCACAAAAACAGACACATAGACCAATGGAATAGAATAGAAACCCCAGAACTAGACCCATAAACGTATGGCCAACTCATCTTTGACAAAGCAGGAAAGAACATCCAATGGAAAAAAGACAGTCTCTTTAACAAATGGTGCTGGGAGAACTGGACAGCAACATGCAGAATAATGAAACTAGACCACTTTCTCACACCATTCACAAAAATAAACTCAAAATGGATAAAGGACCTGAATGTGAGACAGGAAACCATCAAAACCCTAGAGGAGAAAGCAGGAAAAGACCTCTCTGACCTCAGCCGTAGCAATCTCTTACTCGACACATCCCCAAAGGCAAGGGAATTAAAAGCAAAAATGAATTCCTGGGACCTTATGAAGATAAAAAGCTTCTGCACAGCAAAGGAAACAACCAACAAAACTAAAAGGCAACCAATGGAATGGGAAAAGATATTTGCAAATGACATATCGGACAAAGGGCTAGTATCCAAAATCTATAAAGAGCTCAGCAAACTCCACACCCAAAAAACAAATAACCCAGTGAAGAAATGGGCAGAAAACATGAATAGACACTTCTCTAAAGAAGACATCCGGATGGCCAACAGGCACATGAAAAGATGCTCAACGTCGCTCCTCATCAGGGAAATACAAATCAAAACCACACTCAGATATCACCCCACGCCAGTCAGAGTGGCCAAAATGAACAAATCAGGAGACTATAGATGCTGGAGAGGATGTGGAGAAATGGGAACCCTCTTGCACTGTTGGTGGGAATGCAAATTGGTGCAGCCACTCTGGAAAACAGTGTGGAGGTTCCTCAAAAAATTAAAAATAGACCTATCCTATGACTCAGTAGTAGCACTCCTAGGAATTTACCCAAGGGATACAGGAGTGCTGATGCATAGGGGCACTTATACCCCCAATGTTGATAGCAGCACTCTGAACAATAGCCAAATTATTGAAAGAGCCTAAATGTCCATCAACTGATGAATGGATAAAGAAATTGTGGTTTATATACACAATGGAGTACTACGTGGCAATGAGAAAGAATTAAATATGGCCCTTTGTAGCAACATGGATGGAACTGGGGAGTGTTCTCCTAAGTGAAATAAGCCATACAGAGAAAGACAGATACCATATGGTTTCACTCTTATGTGGATCCTGAGAAACTTAACAGGAACCCATTGGGGAGGGAAAGGAAAATAAAAAGAGGTTAGAGTGGGAGAGAGCCAAAGCATAAGAGACTCTTAAAAACTGAGAACAAACTGAGGGCTGATGGTGGGGGGGTGGGAGGGAGGGGAGGGTGGATGATGGGTATTGAGGAGGGCACCTTTTGGGATGAGCACTGGGTGTTGTATTGAAACCAATTAGACAATAAATTTCCTATATTTTAAAAAAGGAACATATATTGAAAGGTAAGTTAGTGTTCTGTATTTCCTTGAACATTTATTGTGATTCAAAACATTTTACTAATTTTTCCCAAGAGATTATTGGTTATAATGAATCCAAATTCATTTTTCATTTGGAAAAAAACTGAAAATAAAACTACCCTGAAATCCAGCAATTGAACTATTAGGTTTTACCCAAAGGATACAAAAATACTGATTCAAGGGGGCACATGCACCGCAATGTTTATAGCAGCATTATCAACAATAGCCAACGTATGTAGATATCCCAAAAATCCATCAACTGATGAATAAAGACGAAGTAGTACACACACACACACACACACACACACACACACACCCTGTAATATTATTCAGCCATCAAAAAGAATGAAATCTTGACATTTGCAATGACATGGATGGAACTAGAATGTATTGTGGTAAGCGAAATAAGTCAGAGAAAGATAAATACCATATGATTTCAATCATATGTGGAATTTAAAAAAAAACAGATGCAAATATGGGAAGGGAGGGCAAAAGAGGAGAGAGAGACAAACCACAAGAGAATCTTAAAAATAGAGAACTCATTACCATTTAACCCATCCCCACATCCACCTCCCATCCAGCAACCCTCAGTTTTTTCTCTGTATTTAAGAGACTCTTATGGATTCCTCACTCTCAATTTTTATCTAATTTTTCCTTCCCTTCATATGTTCAAATGTTGTGTTTCTTAAACTCTATGTATGAGTGAAATCATGTTATTTGTCTTTCTTTGACTTATTTTGCTTAGCATAATACACTCTACTTTCATCCACATTGTTGCAAATGCCAAGATTTCATTCTTTTTCATCACCAAGTAGGATTCCACTGTGTGTGTGTGTGTGTGTGTGTGTGTGTGTGTGTGTACACCATATCCTCCTGATCCATTCATCACGAGATGGAACTTTGGCATTTGGTCTCTTTCCATAATTTGGCTATTGTTAATAATGCTCCTATATACATTGGGGTGCATGTGCTCCTTCAAATCTGCATTTTTGTATCCTTTGGATAAATAATTAGTAGTGTAATTGCTGGGTTATAGGGTATTTCTATTTTTCATATTTTGAGGGACCTACATACTGTTTTCCAGAGAGGCTGCCCCAGTTTGCATTCCCACCAGCAGTGCGAAAGTGTTCCACAAAGCTGTAATACAGCTTAAAATCCAGAATTGTGATGCCTTCACCATTAGTTTTCTTTTTCAACATCACTTTGGCTATTCAGGGTCTTTTCTGGTTCCATACAAATTTTTTATTTTATTTTATTTTATTTTATTTTATTTTTATTTTATATATTATATTTGTATTTTTTATAACAAATGTTTAATGTTTATTCTGAACCTGGGATCATGACCTGAGCTGAAACCAAGAGTGGGACACTTAACTGACTGAGCTACCAAGCGCCCCTGGTTCCATACACATTTTAGAATAGTTCTAGCTCTGTGAAGAATTGTGTTATTTTGATAGGGATTACATTGAATGTGTAGATTCCTTTGGGTAATATCAACATTTTAACAATATTTCTTCTTCCGATCCACGAGTATGGAATGTTTTTCCATTTCTTTGTGTCTTCTTTAATTTCTTTCATAAGCTTTCTATACTTGTCAGTGTACAGATGTTTTACCTCTTTGGTTAGGTTTATTCCAAGGTATCTTATGGTTTTTGGTGAATTTGTAAATTGGATGGATTCCTTCATTTCTCTCCTTCATTATTGCTGTATAGAAATGCTACCAATTTCTGTATGTTGATTTTATGTCCTGTGACTTTGCTGAAATCATGTATCAGCTCTAGCAGTCTTTTGGTGGAGTCTTTCGGTTTTCCATGTAAAGGATAATGTCATCTGTAAAGAGTGAAAGTTTGACTTCTTTGCTAATTTGTATGCCTTCTATCCCTTTTTGTTGTCTGATCGCTGAGGCTAGGACTTCCAGTATTATGTTGAACAACAATGGTTAAGAGTGGATAGCCCTGTCGTGTTCATGACCTGATTTAGTTACTTTTTCTCTGTTGAGGATTATATTAGCTGTGGGCCTTTCATTTATGGCTTTTATGATGTTACGGAAAGTTCCTTCTATCCTTACTTTGTTGAAGGTTTTTATCAAGAATGGATGCTATATTTTGTCAAATGCTATTTCTTCATCTATTGAAAGGATCATATGATTCTTATCCTTTCTTTTATTAATGTGGTGTATCACATTGATTTATTTGAGAATATTAAACCAGGTTTGCAGCCCAGGAATAGATATCACTTGATCATGGTGAATAATTCTTTGAATGTACTGTTGAATTTGATTTACTGGTATCTTGAGAATTTTTGCATCCAGGCAAATCAGAGATATTGGCCTATAATTCTCCTTTGTCTGGTTTTGGAATCAAGGTAATGCTGGCTTTATAGAATGAGTTTGGAAGTTGTCCTTACATTTCTTTCTTTCTTGTTTTTTTTTTTCTGAACAGTTTGAGAATAATAGGTATTAACTTTTCTTTAAATGGCTGGTAGAATTCCCCTGGGAAGCCATCTGGCTCAGTACTCTTATTTGTTGGGAAGTTTTTGATAACTGATTCAATTTCATTGCTGGTTATGGACCTGTTCAAATTTTCTATTTCTTGCTGTTTGAGTTTTGGTTGCTTGATATATAACTTTTCATAGTATTCTCTTATAATTGTTTGTATTTCTGTGCTGTTGGTTGTGATCTCTCCTCTTTTATTCGTGATTTTATCTATTCATGATTATATCTATTTATCTATCCGTGATTTTATCTTATTTTCTTTTTGATAAATCTGGCTAGGAGTTTACCAATTTTGCCTATTCTTTCAATAAACCAGCTTTTAGTTTCATTGGTATGTTCTGCTGTTTTTTTTCTGTTTTTATATAATTTATTTCTGTTCTAATCTTTATGATTTCCCTTCTTCTCCTGGATTTGGGCTTTATTTTATGCTCCTTTTGTAGCTTCTTTAGGTTTAATATTAGATTATGTATTTGGGACCTTTCCTGCTTCTTAATATAGGCCTGAATTGCAATGTATTTTCCCCTTAGGACTGCCTTTGCTGTATGCCAAAGGGTTTGGGCTGTCATATTTTCATTTTTATTTTCTTCCATGTATTTTTAAATTTCTTCTTTAATTTCCTCTTTGCCCATTTATTCTTTAGTAGGATGTTCTTTAACCTCCATAGTTTGAGGGCTTTACAAATTTTTTGTTGTTGATTTCAAGTTTCATAGTGTTCTGATCTTAAAATATACATGGTGTGATCTCGATGTTTCTGTACCTGTGAATGGATGATTTGTGACCCAATATGTTATTTAGAGAGTGTTGCATGTGTACCCAAGAAGAAAGCATATTCTGCTGCTTTAGGATGAAATATTCTGTATATGTCTGTTAAGTCCACCTATTCCAATTTGTCAGTCAAAGCCATTGTTTCCTTGTTGATTTTCTGCCTAGATGATCTGTCCATTGTTGTAAGTGGGTTATTACAGTCTCCTACTATTTTTGTATTATCAATGAGTTTATTTATGTTTGTTATTAACTGATTTATATAATTGGGTGTTTCAAGTTGGGATATAAATATTTACAAGTATTAGATCTTCTTGATGAATATACCCCTTAATTATGATATAATGCCCTCTTCATCTCTTCTTGCAGTCTTTGTTTTAAAATCTAGTTTTTTCTGTATCAATATGGCTACTATGGCTTTCTTTTGCCCTTCGTTAGATGATAGATGGTTTCCATCCCCTAGCTTTCAATCTGCAGGTGTCTTTAGGTCTAAAATCATTGTGTTGAAGGCAGCATATCGATGGATCTTGTTTTTCTATCCATTCTAATACCCTGTGTCTTTTTATTGGAGCATTTAGTCCATTTACATTCAGAGTGATTATTGAAAGATATGAATGCCACTGTGTTATCTGTAGTGTTGATGTTTCTGATGATATTTTCTAGTCTTTTGAAGTCTTTGTTGCTTTGCTCTTTATTTTTTTTTCTCCATTCAGTGAACCCCCCTTAGAATTTCTTGCAGGGCTGGTTCAGTGGTCATAAAGTCCTTTAGTTTTTGTTTTTTTGGGAAAGTCTTTATCTCTCCTATTCTGAATGACAGCCTTGCTGGATAAAGGATTTTTGACTGCATATTTTTCCTATTCAGCACATTGAGTATTTCCTGTCATTCACTTCTGGCCTGCCAAAGTTCAGTAAACAGGTCTGCTACTAAACTTATGTGTCTATCTTTATATGTTAAGAACAATTTGTCAATGACTCCTTTCAGAATTCTCTCTTTATCTTTGTATATTGTAAGTTTCACTATGGTATGTCATGGTGTTGATCTGATTTTGTTCATTTTGAACGGAGTTCTCTGCCTCTTGCACTTGGATGCCTGTTTCATTCCCAAGATTAGAGAATTTATCAGCTATAATTTGTTCAAATAAACTTTATGCCCTTTTTTCTTGCTCTTCTTTTTCTGGGGTCCCTGTGATATGGATATTGTTTCATTTCATGGAATCACTTAGTTCCCTAAGTCTTCCCTAGTGATCTAGTAACTTCAGTTTCCTCCTTTTTTCAGCTTCATTATTTTCTATAATTTTCTATTTCACCTATTCTCTCCTCTCCTTCTTCAATCCTCATTTACACTGTATCTAGTTTATTTTACATCTCAGTTATAGGATTTTTTAATATATCCTGACGAGTTCTTAGGTCTTTGATCTCTGCATGAAGTGTTTCTCTATGCTTTTTTTTCAAGCCCAAATAGTAATCTTATGACTGTTGTTCTAAATTCTTGTACAGATATATTGTTTATATATGTTTGAGCAAACCTCTGTGATTTCTTATTGACCTTTCTTTTTGGGAAGAATTCCTCTGGTCATTTTGGCTAAGTTTCTGTCTTTTGTGTGTTTTAAAAGCTTGCTATGTTTCTTGCACCTGAGAGTACTGCTATATTAAAAAGGTGTTATATACACTGTCCATGGCCTGGCATCAGCAAGTGTTTCTGGTGTATGCTGTGTGCACTCTGCTGTTGCATTTTGGCTGCTTTGGTGCTTTGGCTTGTCAGTCCTCTGCAAATATCCTCCTTGCTTGAAATGGTGGAGTGTTTGTACCTTTAACTAGGTGTGCTTTGAAATTTTTTTTAAGTAACCCTGGGAAAAAAAGGTAGCCTGATCCCAAAAAGAGAGAAAAGGAAATGGAACAAAAAGAAAAACCACAGAGTATCAAAAAAATATAAGGCTGATCCCAAAGAAAAAGAAAGGAAAAATAGGAAAAAACGCAGAAGAAAAGAAAAAGTAAGGAAAAAGAAAAGAATAAAAAAAAGCCTGATCCAAAAAAATTGAAAAGAAAACAAAAAACACACACAAAAAAAACAAATAAGGAACTATAATCCTGATTCCAAAAGAGGAGTAGAAAAAGGAGGGAAAAAAAGAGTTGTTTATTGGTGCCTTTAGCGTATGGCTGTGCTGGTCTAGAGGAGAGGCTGGCTGTGTTGACTGAGTCAGTGTTGCCTCAGTAAATAAGCAGTTGCCAGGCACGGAGGGGTAGGAATTGGTGTAAGTGGGTGTTTTCTCCACAGGGAGCCACTATGTTGCTCTCCAAAGTCCCACCATGTTGGCATTGGGGGGTGGGGGTAATGCTGCCACCCCAATAGCTCGTCCCGACTCGGCATCTCAATCCCCTCTGTTCAGGAAGCTGTCACAGGATAGCAAGGGAAGTCAGCGTGCTCTGCGCCAACATTCTCTTGCATTTTTTAATTTGGTGTGTGGCTAGGATTCAAAAATCAAAGTCTCAAAGGACCCAGCATGGGTCCTCTGGGGTATAGCCTCTCTACCCTGCTGATGAAAGGCCTTTCTTTGGTTGGCACCTTCAGGGTCCTTTGTCCTTGGAGAGGCAATAAACGCCCTTCCAAATAGTACTGCAGGAAGGTCAATGTTCTTTCCTAGTGCACCCTGGAGATCAGAGACCACTACACCATGCTATGAACCCCAGGGCCAGCTCCCTTCTCCCCATTAGCATGCACCACATCTTTGGTCTGGAGAAAGTCATGCATTTTCAAAACCTCAGAGTTTGTGCTCAAAAAGCTGTTTGAATAAAAGAACTGGGACACTCAGTATTTCTTCTCCACAGTACATGTTCCAGAGAGGCTTTCCTCTTGTGCTAACTTGATGTCACACTTTCTCAGCTCCTCTCTTTCCCCTTTCTGTCTCCATGGAAAGGGTTTCCTCCCCTCCATGGTGCCACCATTTTTCTCTCCCCCAATTCACATCCTTGCATCTACCAAACTTTCTCTTTTCAAGTGTGGAGATCCTTCTGCCACTCCACAGATCAATTTCCTGAGTTTTTCAAGTAATCTGATGGTAATATAGCTGTGTTTAAGGGAGAAGGAAATCTCAGGGTCCCCCTGCTTCTCTGCCATCTTAACTCCCTTTCCCTGCCTGTCATTTTTCTATTTGGTTTCATTTGTCTTTGTTCTTTCATTGCTGTGTATTTTTAGTTAAGTGATACATATTTAATTCCCTCTGTAATTTAATTTATTACATGTTTTTGTTTTATTTTCTTAGAGATTTGTCTAATGATTAGAAATAATTTTTATTAATACCAACTTTAATAGTTTATAAAAATTTTGTTCCTATATCACTTCATCTTCCTTCCATCATTTTACTGTCAAAAATTACATCTTGGGACACCTAGTTGGCTCAGTTGGTTAAGCATCCCACTTTGGCTCAGGTCATGATCTTGTGGTCTGTGAGTTCAAGGCCTACATCAGGCTCTGTGTTGACAACTCAGAGCCTGGGGTCTGCTTCGGATTTTGTCTCCCTCTCTCTCTGCCTCTCCCCTGCTTGAACTCTGTCTCTTTCTCTCTCAAAAATAATTAAACATTTAAAAATTACATCTTTACACATTATGTGACTATAATAATAGATTTATAATCATAGATCTATACTTACTGCTTTATGCAGCTGCATTTATATCACATAGGAATAAAAATTAGTTACAAACAAATATATATTTATACTCTTTAATATTTACCTATGTAAATATAAAACTTCAGAATTTCTATTGGTTTCTTTTTATAATTTCTATGTTTCTATAATTTACTTCTTCAGACATGGTTTTCATTAGCCATTTGAACATATTTAAAATATGAATTTAAAGTATTTGTTTAGCAAATCTCGTATCTAGGTTTCCTCAGGGACAGTTTCTATCAACTGCTTTTTATCCTCTGTGTACAGGCCATACTGTCTTTTGTCTTTACATGTCTTCTATTTTTTTAATTAAAATTTGGTATTTTAAATAATGTAATGTGGCTACTCTAAAAATTGGATTTTCCTTGCAATTGTTGCTGCTTATGGTAATTGTTGTTCATTTGTGTGTTTTTGTGTCTGTGTGTGAATTTCATGTGCTATTTTTGTAAAGTTTGTGTGTAGCCACTGAAGTCTCTGTTCAGTTTGCTTAGTGGTGAGATAATGATTAGACAGCAATTTCCTCAAATGTCTGGAATCAATAAATACCCTTAACCTGTGCCAAAGGGTGCTGTATGTTGGGGCATGCCTTCAACATTCAGCCAAGCAGTTTAAAAGTGTACTTAACTTTCAGTTCCTACTTGCATGGAGCTTCAAGATCAGCTAGAGGTGAGATCCTAGGACCTTCTCAGGTCTTACCTGAGTATTCACAGAGCCCTAGGTATCTGTGTAGCTATCTAGAGCTTTAGGAATACATTGGAGCTTTCAAAGTCCCTATGTACATCTCATTCCTCAGCTATTCCTTTAATCTTTTGGTTAGTCTACTGTTTGGAATAGACATTAACCATTATCTTGGCAAGTTGTCTGTGATTGTTTTCAACAAACACCTGCCCCCTCCAAGAGAGAAGTTTGTTTTGTTTTGTTTTGTTTTATCACTGAGATCTGAGTAAGTCTTGTAAGGGGGATCTTTCGGAAACTACCAGACAAGTGAGATAATAATTATTTGACAATAAGGCCTTTTAAGAGAGGCTGCCTAGGTATTTGGCACTGTGGGCTGTTATTTTTTAAGGTTATTGAGTAATAAGAGTAGAGGCTAGAACTAGGATAATTTAAGGTCACTATTCTTTTTTTTTATTTTTTTAACGTTTATTTGTTTTTGAGACAGAGAGACAGGGCATGAACGGGGGGGGGGGGTGGGGGCAGAGAGAGAGGGAGACACAGAATCGGAAGCAGGCTCCAGGCTCTGAGCCATCATCCCAGAGCCCGACGCGGGGCTCAAACTCACGGACCGCGAGATCATGACCTGAGCTGAAGTCGGACGCTTAACTGACTGAACCACCCAGGCGCCCCCAAAGCTCACTATTCTTAATGAGATTTAGTTGTATTGTTTGAATAAACACTATCTGGGTGGCTGAAAGCTTTTGATTAACTTCCTGTGTTCTGAAAAAGTTCATTCTGAAAAATTTTACCCAGGCTTTACATTGCCTTTATGGAGGAACACATTTTTGTAGGTCCTTACTGCCCACCCTTTTAGCTGACATTGTCCGATGCAATTACCCTTTGAATTGATTAAGAGAAGAAGAAATAAACAAATATGTAATTATGGTGTCTATTGTTATTACTGATATAGTTACATTTATTGGTGTTCATTTTTCATGAGGATTATAATTAGTATCTGGTGTCACTTTCACTTTCAGCCTGAAGAACTTCCCTCAGTATTTTTTATAAGGGATGTCTTCAAGCAATAATTATCTCGGTTTTTGTTTTTCTGGGAGTGTCTTAATTTCTCCTTCATTTTCGATGGATAACATTGCCATATATACAATCTTGTTTAACAATTAATTTTCTTTATTTATTGAAGTATAATTGACATAAAATGTTATTAGTTTCAAGTGTATGACATATTGATTCAACAATTCTAAACATTATTTTCATTCCACATTTTGACTATGTCATCCCACTGCCTCCATAGTTTCTCAGAAGTCAGCTGTTTTTCCTTCTGATTTTCCTGTATATGATGAATCATTTTTTTTTCTTGCTCTTTTCAAGAGTCTTTCTTTGTCTTTGTTTTTTGGAGGTTTGATTATAATATGTTTTGGCTTTTTAAAACTTATTATACATAAAATTCATTTATCATCTTGGATGTACAGATTAACGTTTTTTAAATCAAGGTTGGGATAATTTCAGCTATTATTTTTTCAAATATTATTTCTTTCTCTTTCTCTTTCTCTTTCTCTTTCCCTTTGCCTTCTGGGACTCCCATTATGTGTACCTTTGATGGTGTCCCACAGGCCTCTTCATTCTTTATTCTTTTCTTCATTCTTTATTTTTTCTGTGTATAGATATTTTTTTCAATATATGAAATTTATTGTCAAATTGGTTTCCATACAACACCCAGTGCTCATCCCAAAAGGTGCCCTCCTCAATACCCATCACCCACCCTACCCTCCCTCCCACCCCCCATCAACCTTCAGTTTGTTCTCAGTTTTTAAGAGTCTCTTATGCTTTGGCTCTCTCCCACTCTAACCTCTTTTTTTTCGTTCCCCTCCCCCATGGGTTTCTGTTTCATGTGTCATGATTTTTTGTTGAAAAATTGGCTTTTTAACTAATATAATGTGCCAACTCTGGAAATAAAATCATCTCTCTTCCACAGGGTTTGTTGTTGTTTATTAGTTTAGTGGCTTTCCTCAACTAACCTCTTTTATATATATGGCCACTGAAGTCTCTGCATGGTTAGCTTAATGGTCAGATAATAATTGGATAGAGATTTCTTTAAGTGAATGGATCTAATTTGTTTTTCACTTGTTGCCAAGGATCTCAGTGCATATGTTAGAGTAAGCCTTCAACACTTAAGCAAGTAGTTTTCAATTATGCCTTAGTTTTCATGTTCAGCATGTGAAAACCCTCATAATCATCTAGAAGTGAGAGATTAAGGAATTTTAATGTCTTTCCAGTCAAATAAGAATACAGCATAAATAAAACATAAAATTAAAAAAAAATCAATAGAGTAAATCAACAAAACCAAAAGGTTGTTCCTTGAAAAGTTCAAGAAAATTGGCCAACCTTTGCCTCGAGCGACCAAGAAAAAGAGAAAACTCAAATTACTAAAATTAGGAATAAAAGAGAGGACATTAGTGCCAATCTTACAGAAATAAGAAGAATTATAAGGGAATACTATGAAAAATCATAAGCCAAAAATTAGTTAATCTAGGTGAAATGGAAAAATTTCCATGAAGACACAAAGTACTGAAAATGAGTCAAGAAAAAAAAATAGAAAATCTGAATAAATGTGTTACATGTAAGGAGATTGAATTCATAATCTAAAATCTTATTACAAAAGAAAAGCTTGAAATGATATGACGTTTTTAGTGAATTCTGCCAAAAGTTTAAAGATGAAGTAATATCACTCCTCCATAAACTCTTCCAAAAAAAATGGAAGGGACACCTCTCAACTTATTTTATGATGCCAATACTGATATGATACAAAACTTAGATAAATATATCTCAAGAAAATAAAACTACAGATGAATATCTCTTATGAATATAAACACAAAAATTCTCAAAAAATACTAGCAAGAAAAATCTAGCAGCTTATAAAAAGATTTACACATCATGTCAAAAGTGGAATTTATTCTAGAAATGAGAAGTTAGTTTAACATACAAAACATCAGTCAATGCAATACACCATATTACAAAGGACATACAACTATCAAATGATCATCTCAATAGACACAGAAAAAACATTTGACAAAATCCAACATTTTCATGACAAAAACATTCAACAAGTTAGGAATAGAGACTTTCTCAAGCTGATAAAATACATCCACCAAAAAACCCAGCTAACATAATGCTCAATGGCCTGCTGAGGAAACAGATAAAACATCTAGTATATAGAGTGGTGAGAACTGGGACTAGAATAAAGGTTGAAGCCATAAGATAGAAGGCTTTAAATGCCAAGTTGAGGAAGTTAGTCTTGATTTCATAAGCAATAGTGACTTCACAAGTGGCATGGACCGAGCAGCTGGGTGATTTCTAAAGAACATTCTGGTGGCAGTAGCTGAGAGTAGAGGTATAGAGCTCAATGGATGCTAGGAATAAAGGCCTGGCCTAGGACCATGGCAGCTGAGATCGATAGGAGGGGCTGGATTCAGGAGATATTTAAGAGATAGAATCAACAGAATTCAGTAACTGATTAGATATAGATACTGAGCGAGAGAAAAGAGACAATGACAACTCTATATAAGAGACTAACTGGCTGGTAATGTCATTAACTAAAATGTTGAATTCTTTTGGCTTCAGGAAATGGAAAGAGGCAGTATATACATCATCTGTATATCAATATTTTGAGACATAAACACTATTACTCTGTTGATAGGCAAATTTATTTTCTCAAGGCAAAATTCCTTCCACCTTTCCTCATAGAATTTATTTCCAACTGTCATAATTATTCTCCTTTTCTCTTCTCTGGATATCCTCTAATTTCTGGCACTCTCAGAATGCAAGACACAAGCAGAGTGGTGAGGGTGGAGTGAAGAGAAAGAGTGAGAGTGAGGGAAAGAGAAAGTATATGTTCAGACAATAAGCCTACAACATAAGGATATGGCCTGAATTTTAACCTTTAATGAAACAAAAAATATTTGGTTATCTTACTCCATCAGTACTATGGTTTTCGTGTCAGAGCTTTCTCTATTTTGACAAGGAATCAGAGTAAATAAAGTGGTTTTGGACCCTTTAGGGTTAAGACAAAGACCTAGGAGTTTGGGGCCTAACTCCAGCTTAACTCAGATAATATAAGAGGTCATGGGAAATCTTCCATTCCAGGTACTCTTCACTGCTATAGATGACATTCCATTAGGTTGAACCATATGAAATTGTCAATACTTGGCTATTTTTGACTGGCACAAATAGCAATATCAGATGGTTCAACTTAGTACCTTTATCTATTATAATTATGTGCTTGCTTACCTTACCACTTTTCCACATTGTATGCATGTATACACACACACACACACACACACACACACACACACTACATTGGCAGCTCCAGTTCTTGATATCTGAGGGAAAAAAGGCCCATATTTTCAGTGTTTGCTGATTTTCCATGGTGGGTACTACTCTCACCATTGCCTATTTTGTCTAACAATGTGATGTCACTGAATGGGGAGTTGAAGAGATGTGCACAATTTGCTTTTGATAGCTGGTACAAGCTGGCTCTATCATACCACTGTTTATTTCCACATATCCTTATAGTACTAAGTTCAGAATCTCAGACTTAGCATAAGAGCAGTAATTGTTTGTCAATTTGAAAGTACAACCTCTTCCTGAAGAATCCAAGCTACACAGATAATGGCAGTAATAATGACAGTCATGCCCCCTTCCTTTACAGTTTTCCAAATTCTTTTTATATCCATTTCACAGAAGTGATATAGGGTAGGAATTCATATTCTTACCAAATAGATGAAGAAGCTGAGGTTAAGATGATGGAGTAGTGAGACTCTGGGCTGGTCTCATCCCTCAAATACAGCTAGATCAATGTCAAATCATTTGAACACCTAGAAAATTGATCTTAGGTTTAACAGAACAGTCTGCATAATTTGAGGGAAAGAATGCAGCAAGTATGTGGTACAAAGAGGTGAATTGGGGGGCGGGGGGGAAGAGACTTCGTGCTTCCCTCAGAGGGAAGGGAGCCATTTTCACAGAAAATAGAAAGACAGAGGGGGAGAGAGCACAGAACATCAGGTTCACTCAAGAAAACACTCCCCCTAAAAGCAGGTAGAAAGAGTGAAAACATGCAGAGGGGACTCCACAAGGAAACTATACCCCAAAACCATTGATGGAGGGAAAAGGAGAGGGTTTTAATACTGCCAGCTTTTTATAAATAGCAGAGCACAGAGTCTGAAGTTCCAGAGGTTAGCCCCTGGTGGTGCTCCAGTGAGGAAGCAGGGTGGATTCCCCAGAGCATGCAACATATCTGAGAAACCCCTTGGTCTCATGGGGAGAAGCAGTGCCCCTGCTTGGAATGCATTTGGTAGAGGTGATTACAGCCTTTCCATGGGCAAAACACCTGGCAGACATTATCAAGTCACCATGTTCACCCATATAGGAACAAAGAAACCAGCTGAGGGCAGCAAATGCTGGTGCTGGCTCTGTGTTATGATTTACCATAAACTCTAACCTGCCACTGCACGGTGGCATGACCATTTCCTGGGACAAGCCAACCCTGGCCACTGTGTGACAAGACCCTCTCCCAGATCACTGGGCATCAAAACCACGGGGGCTGGGGGGTGGTGACTGAAGTGTGCAGCTTTGAAACACAGCTATGCCTGAGATAAAACTCTGTAGAGAGGCACTTCCTGGTAGGTGGACAGAGGACAGGGGGAAGGTGAGAAGCTGACATAAATGGTGGACACAGGAGAGGTGATTGATCACACATCTGGGAGGGCTTGAGCTTCCCACTCTAGGACTACAGAGTAGGGTGAAGCTATTTTCACCATTAGCCCACCAACACTGATAGACCTCAGTGAGCTAAACAGTGCCACCAAGTGGAGAATGGAGCCATTACAGGAAGCCCTGCACCTGGTGCCCTCCATCACATCTCCACTAGGGCAAGTTTCCCTGATTATCAGAGCATCAGGTCCCTCTGCTAGAAGACCAGCACAAATACCTTCTACCTGCTTAGTCTACTGACCATAGAGTGCTGCAAAGTTTCAGTAATAAGGGAAACTGGATCTAGCTTCATTTGGATTTTTTTGTTTGTTCATGTGATTTTTCATTTTTATTGTTTTTGTGGTTTCCATGTTTTTGTTGTTTATCTTTTCTTTTGTTTCTTGGATATAGAAAGAGCAAAATGTAAAATTTGTTTTATATTTTTTTATTTACTTTTTTCTTTCTTCTTATCTCTTTTCTCTTTTTTCTATCAAGCATCTCTTAACAAGCAGACCAAAGCACACCTAAGATCTAGTTTACCTTATTGATTTTTTAAACTCCTTTAATTGTTATTTCATTCTGTTTTTATTGTTTTTCTTCCTCCAAAATGACAAGATGGAGGACATCGCCTCAAAAGAACAAGAAGAAATGATGGCCAGGGATTTAACCAGTGCATATATAAGTAAGGTGTCTGAAATAGAACTTAAAACAAAAATTATAGGGGCGCCTAGGTAGCTCAGTTGGTTAGACGTCCAACTCTTGATTTCATCTCAGGTCATGATCTCATCATTCATGTATTTGATCCCTGCATCAGACTCCACACTACCAGTGCAGAGCCTTCTTGGGATTCTTTCTCTCCCTCTCTCTATGCCTCTCCCCTACCCTTCTTCTTTCTCAAAATAAACAAATATACTAAAATAAAATAAAATAAAATAAAATAAAATAAAATAAAATAAGACAAGAATTATAAACATACTATCTGGGCTTGGAAAAAGCATAACACCAGAGAATCCCTTTCTGTAGAGACAAAATAACGAAAATCTAGTAAGGCCAAAATTATAAATGCTATAACCGAGATGCAAACTCAAATGGAGGCCATAAAAATGAGGATGGACAAGGCAGAGAAGCAAATTAGCTCCATAGAAGATAAAATGATGTAAAATAATGAGGCTGAAACAAAAGCGAAACAAAGGTCAAGGATCACAAAGGGAGACTTAACCAAATTCAGTGATTTGTTAAAACATAGTAACATTCATATAATTGGAGTCCCAGGAGATGAGGAAAGAGAAAAGGGGAAGAAACTTTATGTAAGCAAATTATAGATGAAAACTTCCCTAATCTGAGGAAGGACACAAACATAACAATCCAAGAAGCACAGAGAACTCCCATTAAATTCAACAAAAGCTGGCCATCACCAAGACATATCATAGTCAAATTCACAAAATACTGAGACGAGGAAGAATCATGAAAGCAGCAAGGGAAAAAAGTCTTTAACCTACAAGGGTATCTACAAGATCAGCTATGCATCAGGTCTGTCCAAAGAAACTTGTCAGGCTAGAAAGGAGTGGCAAGATATATTCAACACGCTGAAGAGAAAAAATATGCAACCAGGAATGTTCTATCCAGCAAAGCTGTCATTGAAAATAGGAGGAGAGATAAAGAGATTCCCAGACAAAAACAAAACAAAACAAAAAGCGAAAAAGTCAGGAGTTTCTGACCACAAAACCAACACTGCAAGAAATTTTAAGGGAGACTCTTTGAGTGGAAGGGAAAAAAAGCAACAAAGACTGGAAAGGACCAGAGGGCCTGACCAGAAAGACCAACTCTACAGGTAATACAATGGCACTAATTCATATCTTTCAATACCAATCAAAAAACATAGTGTATCAGAATGGATAAAAAAAGACCCATCTATATGCTGCCTACAAGAAACTCATTATAGACCTAAAGACATATGTAGATTGAAAGTGAGGGAATGGAGAACCATCTATCATGCTAATGATTTTTATTTATTTTACTTTATTTATTTAAACTATATTTTATTTAATAATTTTTTATTATTTTATTTAATTATTTTATTTAATTATTTTATTTAAAAATAATTATTTTTAATTATTATATTAAATAAAATTTTATATTAAAATATAAATTAAATATATAAATTTAAAATATAAATATAAATTAAAATTAAATAAAATAAATATATTTTTAAATAAAAAATAAAAATAAAAATAAAATATAAATTAAAATATAAATATAAAATTTTATATTTATTATATTAAATAAAATAATTATTTTACTTAAAAATAAAACAGAAAGTTATTTCATACATATTTCATAAAAACTAGATTTTAAAGCAAAGACTGTACCAAGAGATGAAGAAGGACACTGTATCATAATTAAGTGGTCTATCCATCAAGAAGATCTAACAATTGTAAATATTTATGCCCCCAACTTGAAACACCCAAATATATACACCAATTAATCATAAACATAAAGAAACTCATTGATAATAATACCATAATAGTAGAGGACTTTAATACCCCACTTACACCAATGGACAGAAAATCTAAGCACAAAATCAACAAGGAAAAAAGGGCTTTGAAGGAAACACTGGACTGGATGGACTTAACAGATATATTCAGAACATTTTATCTTAAAGCAGCAGAATACACATTCTTCTTCAGTGCACATGACACTTTCTCCAGAATAGATCACATACTGGGTCACAAATCAGCCCTCGAGAATTACAAAAATATTGAGATCATACCATTCATATTTTCAGATCACAATGCAATGAAACTTAGAGTCAACCAGAAGAAAATACTTGGAAAGCCCTCAAATACAAGGAGGTTAAAGAAAATCATACTAAAGAATAAATGGGTTAACCAGTTAATTAAAGAAGAAATAAAAAAATACATGGAATCAAATTAAAATGAAAACACGACAGTTTTGCAATTCAGGCCTATCTCAAGAAGCAAATACAAAACTTAACCTTACAATTAAGGGAACTAGAAAAGGAACAGCAAATAAAACCTAAGCCAGCAGAAGAAGGGAAATAATAAAGATTAGAGGAGAAATAAATGATATAGAAACAACAACAACAACAACAATAACAACAACAACAACAACAGTAGAACAGATCAATGAAACCAAAAGTTGGTTCTTTGAAAGAATTAACAAAATTAGTAAACCCCTAGCCAGACTTACCAAAAAAGAGAGGACCCAAAGAGATAAAATCACAAGTGAAAAAGGAGAGATCACAACCAACAACACAGAAATACAAACAATCATAACAGAATACTATGAAAAAGTATATGCCAACAAATCGTGTAATGTGGAAGAAATGGATAAATTTCTAGAAACTCACAAACTACTAAATGGAAACAGGAAGAAATACAAAATTTGAACAGACCCATAGTCAGCAAGGAAATGGAATCAGTAATCAAAAATCTCCCAACAAAAGGGTGCTGGCCCAGATCCTTCCCAGCAGAATTCTACCAGACATTTAAAGAAAAATTAATACTTATTCTTATCAAACTGTTCCAACAATTAGAAACAGAAGGAAAAGTTCCAAACTCATTCTATGAATCCAGCATTACCTTGATTCCAAAGGCAGACAAAGGCCCTACTAAAAAGGAGAATTACAGGGCAATATCCCTGATGAACCTGGATGCAGTAATTCTCAACAATATATTAACAAATTGAATTCAATAGCTCACTAAAATAATTATTCACCATGATCAAGTGGGATTTATTCCTGGGCTTTATGGGTGGTTTAATATTTCCAAATCAATCAACATGTTACACAACACTAATAAAAGGAAGGATAAGAACCATATGATCCTGTCAATAGATGCAGAAAAAGCATTTGACAAAATATAACATCCATTCTTGATAAAAACTCTCAACAAAGTAGGGATAGATGGAAAATACCTCACCATCATAAAGACCATATATGAAAGGCTCACAGCTAATATCATCATCAATGGGGAAAAACAGAGAGCCTTTACCTTATGGTCAGGAGCAAAACAAGGATGCCCACTCTCACCATTACTATTTAACATAGTACTGGAAGTCTTAGCCTCAGCAATTAGACAACAAACAGAAAAGAAATCCAAGTTGGCAAGGAAGAAGTCAAACTTTCACTCTTCACAGACAACATGATATTTTATGTACAAAATCTGAAAGACTCCACAAAAAAAAACTGCTAGAACTAACACATGAATTCAGCAAAGTCACATGATACAAAATCAATGTGTGCAAATCTGTTGCATTTCTATCCAATAATGAAGCTGCAGAAAGATAAATCAAGGAATTGATCCCATTTGCAATTGCACCCAAAATCATAAGACAACTAGGAATAAATGTAAATAAAGAGGGAAAAGAACCAAACTCTGAAAACTATAAAAACACTTATGAAAGAAATTGAAGAGGACACAAAGAAATGGAAAAGCATTCCATGCTCATGGATTGGAACAATAAACATTGTTAAAATGTCTATACAACCCAAAGCAATCTACACATTTAATTCAATCCCTATCAAAACACCACGAGGTTTTTCAGAGCTAGAATGAACAATCCTAAAATTTGTATGGAACCACAAAGGACTCCAAATAGCCAAAGCAATTCTGAAAAAGAAAAACAAAACTGGAGGAATCACAATTCTAGATTTCAAAACTGTAGTCATCAAGACAGTATGATACTGGCACAAAAACAGACACATACATCAGTGGAATAGAAAAGAGAACCCAGAAATGGACCCACAACTATATGGTCAACTCATCTTTGATAAAGCAGCAAAGAATATCCAGTGGAAAAAGATAGTTTCTTCAACAAATGGTGTTGGGAAAACTGGACAGCAACATACAAAAGAAGAAATGAGCTTTCTTACACCACACACAAAAATAAATTCAAAATGGAAGAAAGATCTAAATGTGAGACAGAAAACCATCAAAATCCTAGAGGAGAACACAGGCAGCAACCTATTTGACCTTGGCTACAACAACATCTTATTAGATATGTTGCTAAAGGCAAGGGAAAGAAAAGCAAACATGAACTATTGGGATTTCATCAACATAAAAACTACTGTACGACAAAGGAAATAATCAACAAAACTAAAGGCAGCCTATAGAAAAGAGAAGATATTTGTAAATGACATATCAGATAAAGGATTAGTATCCATAATCTATAAAAAACCTATCAAACTCAACACCCAGAAAACAAACAACCCAGTTAAAAATGGGCAGAAGACATGAAGAGACACTTTTCCAAAGAATACATCTAGATGGCTAAGAGACACATGAAAGGATGTTCCACATCACTCATAATCAGGTAAATACAAATCAAAACCATTAAGAGATACCACCTCACACTCGTCAGAACAGCTACAATTAACAACACAAGAAGCAACAGGTGTTGGCGAGGATGTGGAGAAAGGGAGACCCTCTTGCACTTTTGGTGGGAATGCAAACTGGTGCAGCCACTCTGGAAAACAATATGGAGGTTCCCCAAAAACACTAAAAATAGAACTGCTCTAAGACCCAGAAATTGAACTATTAAGGATTTACCCAAAGGATAGAAAAATGCAGAATTGAAGGGTTATATCCACCTCTATGTTTATAGCAGCATTATCAACAATAGTCAAACTATGAAGAGAGCCCAAATACCCATCGACTGATGAATGGATAAAGAAGAAGTGGTATAGATATAGATAGATAGATAGATAGATAGAGATGATAGGTAGATAGATAGAGGAATATTAGTCATCAAAAAGAATGTTATCTTGCCATTTGCCATGACATGGATGGAGCTAGAATGTATTATGCTAAGCAAAATAAGTCAATCAAACAAAGACAAATGCCATATGATTTCACCCATGTGTGGAATTCAAGAAACAAAATAGATTACCATATGGGTGGGGAGAGAAGACAGGGAAACAAACCACAAGAGACTCTTAATGATAAAGAATAAACTATTGGTTGCTGGAGGAAGGTGGATAGCAGATGGGCTAGATGGGTGATGGGTAGTAAGGAGGGCACTTGCGATGAGCACTCAGTGTTTTTATAAATGAGGAATCACTGAATTCTACTCCTGAAACAAATAATTCACTGTATGTTAACTAAAATTAAGAAAAAAAAAACCTGAGGCCCATAGAAGTGAGAGGATTGCCCAAGGTCACACAATCATGAACAAACCAAAACCAGAAAGGCAGGTCTCATATATAACTACCAGGAGAGCAGGCAGACACTCCTCCTACTGCTGGGCTCTACTCACTGAAACTCAGGTCCACTTTGACCTATACAGATGATACTCAGTGACTCTTGAGCCAGGGGTTGGGAGACTACAGAGCATTTCTATCAACTTCCCATAATCACTCTGAGTAGTGGCTGCCATGAGCATAACCAGATAAGGAGGAAGCCACATGAAGCCACCTGTATTTTGTATGGTCCTCTGCCAAAGCCAAGAACATGCTCAGCCTTGGTATTAAGAAATAGACAGAGAGACAGAGATAGGAAGAGACAGAGAGAGAGAGAAAAAGGCCATTAGACACAGAGAGTTCAAGAGATTGAGAGACTCAGGCAGAGAAACAGACTGAGGAGTTGAGAAGATCAAGAGAGCAAATTCCTTTAAGCATGGCAATTTTTAAAAATTTGCAAGCACATACACAAATCAAAAATAAAACTCTAAAGTCACTGTGTCTAATGACTGTGTTGTCACAGTGTAGGGTCTTGCTGCTGGCAAGTACAAATGGCTTTTCACAGGTTCCTCACAGACAATCAGTGCCAAAGTATTTGAATCATGTTACAACCTTGCATTTCTATAGCCTTTTACAATTTCTAAAAAGTTCTCTCACATCTGGCATCTACTGCATTCTCTAGTAGGAAAAAATGAAGATTGTCCCCACTGTAGCACAGAACTGGTGGGAAAGAGGCTGCAGGCATTACTGGTCCCAACTAGGTGAGAAAACATGCTCAAGGCTGGGGAGAGACCTATCAAAGTTCTCAAGACTTGCATGTTACACACTGGCTGTTCCCAGCACGGGACTGCCCCAAGCCATTTTTTCAACTTCCAGGTGAACAGAGTCCCTCTTCAGCTTAGCCCACCTAAGCCTAGCTCCAGAAGTGACAATTAGAAATACCCTATAAATGCTTGACTTTAAGGCTGGGCTACCCTGAAAGCAGCCCTCAAGGTAGGGACCCTGAGGAAAGAATTTGGTGAATCCTCTGTTTGCACCTTGTATGCAGATACAGCTCAATTGCCAGCACAAAAAGCTGATGGAAACTCATAAAAGCCCAGCCAGGCACCAAGAACCAGCCATGATTATCTCCTTCCCACTCATCTATTTGATCCCACTGTTCCTCACTTTCCTCTTCATTTTGCACCTGGGCTTCTCATGACACTTTAGGCTCCTTACTTGGATGATGGTTTTACTCCCGATTGTGCATCTTAGACCTGAACCTGCTTGTTCAGGTACAGCCTCATGCAGGTATTCTGGCTCCAGGTGTTTACAATTTCTGGTAAAAGAAACACTTGCCACCCATTATCTTTGAAGTCTTCATTCCCACCTCTTCTTGAGGTGAGACATTGGACCATGAGCCTGGATATTGACAGCCTTGGCTCTTCTGGGGCTCTTGTGTACAACCACTAACAGACACTCACAGAACTTAACAAGAAAAGCATGATGGGACCCATACTCTTACTTTCCAAGTTGCTGAGGTGTCCACATATGGTGACCAGGTTAACTGGATTCTCTCCAGTATGAGAGGCCCACACCTACTAAATATCTAAAGTGAGGCTGCCTATGTGCCAGGGATACAACGCACAATGACAGCTAAGATTGTCCATCATATGGGCAGGGCCTGCATGGGCCAGACACTGGACAGAGGCTTTATACATATCATTGCTAATTCCCACAAGTATAGATTATTTCTTCCATTTACAGATAAAGATGTTGAGGCTTAGAGAAGGTCTCACTTATTGATGGTCACATAGCTGTTAGTTCTAGAGTCAAGAATAGGACCAAGGTCTGTTTTACTTCAAATATTTTTAAAAAATTAGTTTATTTATTTTTGAGACAAAGAGAAAGCAGGGGGAGGGTCAGAGAGAGAGAGAGAGAGAGAGAGAGAGAGAATCCAAGAAGGCTCCATGCTGTCAGTGCAGAGCCCGAAGCAGGGCTCAAACCCATAAACCATGAGATCAAGACTGGAGCCAAAATCAACTGTCAGATGCTTAACTGACTGAGCCACTCAGGTGTGCCATTGGCTTCAAAATTCTTAATACCACTCAGACTGTAACAGAATTCCAGGAGTAATGACAAAGGGCCTGTGAATTTGTTCAAAGTGTTCACACTTAGCACACTAAAATGAATGGAAATACCTTCTCTGTGGTGATAACTTTGTAATGTTTGTGAACAAAGATTTTTTTCAAAAATATTTTCAGTGTTAAAAGGATATTAGAGGACATCAAGGAAAGCAATCTCTCCACACCCCTCTGCATAGGTTAGGCCACCCTTGAGAAATTGTGTCTTGTTCTGAGACCCACACTTGAAGAGGGCCACAAACACTGGAGTGCGTTCAGGAGGGAGTAGAGAAGGCTGGGGAGGGGGCTGAGATCCAGGACACATGAGGAAAGTTGGAATGGCCTAGAACTGTTTGTCCTGGAATGAGATGACTTCGGGTGACATAAGACGGGTCACATCATTCTCTGCTCCCATCTAATTCAGGACAAGAGCCAAAGTCTTTACAGTGGTCTAGAAGGCCCTTTTCCAACTCCCTAATCCCAACATTACCTCTGTGACCTTATCTCCCATGACGTTCTCCTCACTAATTCCACTTTATCTACACTGTACTCCTGGTTGCTCCTGGTATACATTATCTGCTCTTGTCTCAGGGCTTTATTTAGCCCCTCTCCCAAATGTGACCTGCTCGCTGAGTCTCTCTTGACCATTCTATTTAAATTGCAACCTCAACCTCCTGTCTCTCTTCCTATACTTTATTTGTCTCCATTGTACATATCACCATCTGACATACCATGCGTTGTTTATTTATTTGGTTTATTGTATGTCCACCCTCCCACAAAAACAAGTAAGCCCCATGAAACTAGGGGTGTTTATCACTCTTGTTCATTGGTGCACACTCAGCACCTAGAATAGAACCAGGAATATAATAGATACTCCACATTTGTTGAACCAAATAGCACAATCTCTGCCTTCAGATCTGGAAGTGTTGTTATAGGACAGACAGTAGATAGATATGCTATGCCAATAGCAGCATATAAGAAAGAACATCTTAGTGGATGGCTACATACAAAAGAATGGCACTGGACCACTTTCTAACACCATACACAAAAATAAACTAAAAATGGATTAAAGACCTAAACGTAAGACCTGAAACCATAAAAATCCTAGAAGAGAACATAGGCAGTAATTTCTCTGACATTGGGCATAGCAACCTTTCCCTAGATATGTCTCTTAAGACAAGGGAAACAATTGAGACTATTGGAGACTATGTCAAAATAAAATATTTTGCACAGTGAAGGAAACCATCTACAGAAAAAAGTCAATCTGCTAAATGGGAGAGGATATTTGCAAATGATATATCCAATAAGGGGTTAGTACCCAAAAAATATAAAGAACTTGTACAACTCAACACCAAAAACAAACAATCCAATTGAAAGATGGGCAGAGGACATGAATAGACTTTTTTTTCCAAAGGAGACATACAGAACAACAATAGACACATGAAAAGATGCTCAACATCACTCATCATCAGGGAAATGCAAATCAAAACCACAATGAGATATCACTTCACACCTGTGAGAATGGCTAAAGTCAACAACACAAGAAATAACAAATGTTGGCAAGAATATGGAGAAACAGGAACTCTTGTGCACTGTTGGTGGGAATATAAATTGATATAGCCACTGTGGAAATAGTATGGAGGTTCCTTAAAAAATTAAAAATAGAAATACATATGATCCAGTAATTGCACTACTAGATATTTATCCAAAGAAAACAAAAACACTAATTTGAAAAGTTATATGCACCTCCCTGTTTATTGCAGTATTATTTACAATAGCCAAGATATGGAAGCAACTTACGTGTTCACTATAGATAAATGGATAAAGATATAGTGTATATGTATAATGGAATATTATGAACCCATAAAAAGGGTGAGTTCTTGCCATTTGTGACAACATGGATGGACCTTCTAGGTATTATACTACGTGAAATATGTTAGACTGAGTAAGACAAATACCATATGATTCTACTTATATATGGAATCTAAAAACAAAATAAATGAATAAAAATATAAAACCAGAATCAGACCTATAACTATAGACAACAAACTGATGGTCGCAAGAGGGAAAGGGGGTGGGAGAATGGGTAAAATGGGTGAAGAGGAGTGTGAGATATGGCTTCTAGTTATGGAATAAATAAGGCATGGGAATAAAAGTTACGGCATAGGGAATATAGTCAATGATATTGTAATAGTGTTGTATGATAACAGATGGTAGTTATACTGGTGGGAAGCATAGCATCGCATATAAAGATGTTGAATTACTATGTTGTATACCTGAAACTAATGTAACATTGTGTGATAACTTGGGAAAATAAATAAAGTTTTACACCATAAGATGGCCGACGGGACTAAAACAGGCTCTGGTCTCTGGCTTGGAGGCCCCACTTCCGGGTTCTTCTTGCCCTGTTTGCTGCATGCACGAAAACCCGCCACAGATATGGAAGCTGACAAATATTAATTACCCTTCCTCCCTTCATTTGGAGCTCAGATCTTTGGAGAAACGGGTCACCTCTGAGCCCACCAGTGTTAAATAAATCTCTGATCCACCAAGATCTCCAAGTGCCGCTTGGTTTTTCCACCAGTGTTCCAGCCTGGTTCCATAATATATTTGGTTCCCTGACCAGGAAAACCAATTGCACTGGCCCATTGTTGCCACCGGTTTGGGAGAATGGTGAGGAGGTGACAGAAGGAGGAATCACAAGGGAGAAGGCACGCCCAGCCTGAATTTTGGCAGTCTCCCACTCAGTTGCTTCGGGCTGGCCCCACTCCTCTGTTCCTGCTGGACTCGAGGAGACTTGGCAGGTGAGGACGTGGACCTGACATCAGAACTGGTAAGACTGGGGCCCAATCTAGTCAGGCCCACTCGCAAGAGTGGAAGGGGGACCTGATCACTCCCTGGAGATCTCAGTGGTCTCACAGGTAGGAATTCTGTGGGAGGGAATGTAATAACCTCTGGTGTGTAGGTGAGTGTGAATGTGCGGCTCAGTCTAGCTTGCCTGCTGAGTTAGATTCTGTGGCTCCACAGGGGGGGGCACGCTCAAGGTCCCCAAAAGCCAACGGAGTCTGAGTGGGCCCATCTGTGATTCCAAGGTGAATGGCACACATTCTGTGGTGGCATCAGAATAGTTTCCAATCATAAGTCACAAAGCTGAGACTGCTATGGCTAAGTTCAGCTAAGTTCCATCAGGACACAGCCAGATGGGCATCTGAATGGTCTCTTCATTAGAGGGGCACCCCTATCCCACTGTCTGTCTTTGTTACTACACCTCACTGGAATATTATGGGGTAGGGACAGAGCAAAGAAGGGGTTCTGGGAGACAATGGAATTAAGATACCCCCCCCCCGTCATGTTAAGGACCCTATGTGAGTTAGAATGGCCCACTTTTGGTGTAGGAGGGCCCTCTGAGGGAACCTTGGATATCCCAGTGGTTCACTGCATCTGGCATGTTGTCTCCAGAGACCCAGGTCACCCTGATCAATTTCCGTACATCAACTCCTGGCTTGAAATTGCCCCAAATCCTCCGCCTTGGGTGCAATTCATCCATAGCAAGCAGAGCCAGGCAAAGGTTTTAGCCGCTTTATCTGGAGACTCACCCAGGGAGCCAAAGAAGCAACCCACCAATCCCCTAGTGTTTGGAGGAGACCTGGAAGAAGATCCCGTCTTTCTGCCACCTTATGACTCACCAGGCTCCCTTCCCCCTGCCCCTGAGCTTGAAACTCCTCCCCCATCTGTCTTTCCTCTGCCGCCCATCTCTCCTCCCCTCCCAGACTCAGAGAACCCTCCCCCACAAGGACCAGTGGCCAGATTGCACCCTTGGCCAGGCACAGGCACTCTCCAGATGCTGGTCTACATCCGCCAGTACCAAGAGGCTCTCCTCCAGGGGATCAGAGCAGGGGCTGAGAAGCCCATGAATATGCTCAGCAACCAGGGGATTCCCCCGGGGATTATTATGAGAGTCTATGCGATGCTTACACCCCATTTGCTCCAGAGGCACAAGAGAGCCATGACAAAAGGACAGGAAAGGTCTAGCCTCCCAAAGAGGGGAGGCCCAGAACCTCCTTAGCAAGGGGTCAATGAGCCTACTGCAAGGAAAAAGGACATTAAAATAATAAATGTCCCAACCAGGGAAAGGCCCAGAAACCCAGCCAATATCAGGAGGAACCTCGAGAAGGGGACCTTATTGGTCTTGCCGAGATAGAATCAGACCGAAGGGGACACTGCCTCTCTCTCCCTGTTCCTCTGCCTAATAGATGTGAGGGATTCTCCCTCATTTCCCAGGTTAACAACTTAATTGGAGCCAACTTTGGTTAGTCTACCTCGGGATAGGGACTTTAAGGAATGTTCCCAAGCAGTTGCTGAAACTCTATTTATTTCTGGGAAATTCCCTGTCTTCTCTGGCCTGATGTGAACTCCATATTTCCACTTTGGTGGAAAAACCATGGCGTCTGCTCCTCTGAGTTAAGGTTCTGAATTAGGTTTTCCTTCTCTGCCTTCTACTGGCACCTTGCCTCTTCTGCCTGCCCCTCCCCCTGCTGTTTCTGCACCAACTTGGGTGTGGTATACATAACAGGTTCCTATACCCACCTCAGTGCCTCAGGCACCATTGGCTCCTCCTGCCATCCTCAAGGTCAAAGAGTAAAGTGTACCCCCTTAGACATCTAGGTCTTTTCCAAATAGGAGTGCTAAAGCTTTGATTACTGAACATAGGTTTGTGATTTTAACTTCTTATTGCAGAGAAATTAAGGCTATTTGGACCTATTGGAAAACATGCTTTGTATTTAATTGGTCCATCAATTTACCATCTAAAAAAATACTGGTGTAAACACCTCTCAGTTGGTTACTAAGTCCTCAATTGGAGACTAAGGTTTCCTAAGAGTTAAAATTCTGCTATGTGTACTTAAGACTGATGGAAATAAGCAACCCATATGTAGGAAAGTAGGAGGTACATAAGAAAGATATAAGGAATGGAAATACATTTTTGTTGAGGGTAGAAGAAAGTAATTGTGTCCTAAATGAGACTGGTTATTTGGAGAGAAATGGCTTTGGGACAAAGTTTGAAGGCAAAGGAAAGCTGTAGAAGGTTCATGGAGATCTTTGTTTTGTTTTGTTTTGTTTTGTTTTGTTTTGTTTTCAATATATGAAATTTATTGTCATATTGGTTTCCATACAACACCCAGTGCTCATCCCAAAAGGTGCCCTCCTCAATACCCATCACCCACCCTCCCCTCCATCCCACCCCCCATCAACCCTCAGTTTGTTCTCAGTTTTTAACAGTCTCTTATATTTTGGCTCTCTCCCACTCTAACCTCTTTTTTTTTTTCCTTCCGTTCCTCCATGGGTTTCAGTTAAGTTTCTCAGGATCCACATGAGTGAAAACATATGGTATCTGGCTTTCTCTGTATGGCTTATTTCACTTAGCATCACACTCTCCAGTTCCATCCACGTTGCTACAAAGGGCCATATTTCGTTCTTTCTCATTGCCATGTAGTACTCCATTGTGTATATAAACCACAATTTCTTTACCCATTCATCCATTGATGGACATTTAGGCTCTTTCCATAATTTGGCTATTGTTCAGAGTGCTGCTATAAACATTGGGGTACAAGTGCCCCTATGCATCAGTACTGCAGAATCCCTTGGATAAATTCCTAGCAGTGCTATTGCTGGGTCATAGGGTAGGTCTATTTTTAATTTTCTGAAAACCTCCACACTGCTTTCCAGAGTGGCTGCACCAATTTGCATTCCCACCAACAGTGCAAGAAGGTTCCCATTTCTCCACACCCTTTCCAGCATCAATAGTCTCCTGATTTGTTCATTTTGGCCACTCTGACTGCGTGGGGTGATATCTGAGTGTGGTTTTGATTTGTATTTCCCTGATACGGAGCAACGTTGAGCATCTTTTCACGCGCCTGTGGGCCATCCGGATGTCTTCTTTAGAGAAGTGTCTATTCATGTTTTCTGCCCATTTCTTCACTAGGTTATTTGTTTTTTGGGTGTGGAGTTTGCTGAGCTCTTTATACATTTTTGATGCTAGCCCTTTGTCCAATATGTCATTTGCAAATATCTTTTCCCATTCCATTGGTTGCCTTTTAGTTTTGTTGGTTGTTTCCTTTGCTGTGCAGAAGCTTTTTATCTTCATAAGGTCCCAGGAATTCATTTTTGCTTTTAATTCCCTTGCCTTTGGGGATGTGTCGAGTAAGAGATTGCTACGGCTGAGGTCAGAGAGGTCTTTTCCTGCTTTCTCCTCTAAGGTTTTGATGGTTTCCTGTCTCACATTCAGGTCCTTTATCCATTTTGAGTTTATTTTTGTGAATGGTGTGAGAAAGTGGTCTAGTTTCAACATTCTGCATGTTGCTGTCCAGTTCTCCCAGCACCATTTGTTAAAGAGACTGTCTTTTTTCCATTGGATGTTCTTTCCTGCTTTGTCAAAGATGAGTTGGCCATACGTTTATGAGTCTAGTTCTGGGGTTTATATTTTATACCATTGGTCTATGTGTCTGTTTTTGTACCAATACCATGTTGTCTTGATGATGACAGCTTTGTAGTAGAGGCTAAAGTCTGGGATTGTGATGCCTCCTGCTTTGGTCTTCTTCAAAATTACTTTGGCTATTCGGGGCCTTTTGTGGTTCCATACATTTTTAGGATTGCTTGTTCTAGTTTCGAGAAGAATGCTGGTGCAATTTTGATTGGGACTGCATTGAATGTGTAGATAGCTTTGGGTAGTATTGACATTTTGACAATATTTATTCTTCCAATCCATGAGCAGGGAATGTCTTTCCATTTCTTTATATCTTCTTCAATTACCTTCATAAGCTTTCTATAGTTTTCAGCATACAGATCTTTTACATCTTTGGTTAGGTTTATTCCTAGGTATTTTATGCTTCTTGGTGCAATTGTTAATGGGATCAGTTTCTTTATTTGTCTTTCTGTTGCTTCATTGTTAGTGTATAAGAATGCAACTGATTTCTGTACATTGATTTTGTATCCTGCAACTTTGCTGAATTCATGTATCAGTTCTAGCAGATGTTAGGTGGAGTCTGTCGGATTTTCCATGTATAATATCATGTCATCTGCAAAAAGTGAAAGCGTGACTTCACCTTTGCCAATTTTGATGCCTTTGATTTCCTTTTGTTGTCTGACTGCTGATACTAGAACTTCCAACACTATGTTAAACAACAGCGGTGAGAGTGGGCATCCCTGTCGTGTTCCTGATATCAGGGAAAAAGCTCTCAATTTTTCCCCATTGAGGATGATGTTAGCTGTGGGCTTTTCATAAATGGCTTTGATGATGTTTAAGTATGTTCCTTCTATCCCGACTTTCTCAAGGGTTTTTACTAAGAAACGTTGCTGGATTTTGTCAAAGGCCTTTTCTGCATCGATTGAAAGGATCATATGGTTCTTCTCTTTTCTTTTATTGATGTGATGTATCACGTTGATTGATTTGTGAATGTGGAACCAGCCCTGCATCCCAGGAATGAATCCCACTTGATCATGGTGAATAATTCTTTTTTATGCTGTTGAATTAGATTTGCTAGTATCTTATTGAGAATTTTTGCATCCATATTCATCAGGGATATTGGCCTGTAGTTCTCTTTTCTTACTGGGTCTCTGTCTGGTTTAGGAATCAAAGTATTACTGGCTTCATAGAATGAGTCTGGAAGTTTTCCTTCCCTTTCTATTTCTTGGAATAGCTTGAGAAGGATAGGTATTATCTCTGCTTTAAACGTCTGGTAGAACTCCCCTGGGAAGCCATCTGGTCCTGGACTCTTATTTGTTGGGAGATTTTTGATAACCGATTCAATTTCTTCACTGGTTATGGATCTGTTCAAGCTTTCTATTTCCTCCTGATTGAGTTTTGGAAGAGTGTGGGTGTTTAAGAATGTGTCCACTTCTTCCAGGTTGTCCACTTTGTTGGCATATAATTTTTCATAGTATTCCCTGATAATTGTTTGTATCTCTGAGGGATCGGTTGTAATAATTCCATTTTCATTCATGATTTTATCTATTTGGGTCATCTCCCTTTTCTTTTTGAGAAGCCTGGCTAGAGGTTTGTCAATTTTGTTTATTTTTTCAAAAAAACAACTCTTGGTTTCGTTGATCTGCTCTACAGTGTTTTGGATTCTATATTGTTTATTTCTGCTATTTATTATTTCTCTTCTTCTGCTGGGTTTAGGCTGCCTTTGCTGTTCTGCTTCTATTTCCTTTAGGTGTGCTGTTAGATTTTGTATTTGGTATTTTTCTTGTTTCTTGAGATAGGCTGCATTGCAATGTATTTTCCTCTCAGGACTGCCTTTGCTGCATCCCAAAGCGTTTGGGTTGCTGTATTTTCATTTTCGTTTGTTTCCATATATTTTTTAATTTCTTCTCTAATTGCCTGGTTGACCCACTCATTCTTTAGTAGGGTGTTCTTTAACCTCCATGCTTTTGGAGGTTTTCCAGACTTTTTTCTGTGGTTGATTTCAAGCTTCATAGCATTGTGGTCTGAAAGTATGCATGGTATAATTTCAATTCTTGTATACTTATGAAGGGCTGTTTTGTGACCCAGTATATGATCTATCTTGGAGAATGTTCCATGTGCACTCGAGAAGAAAGTATATTCTGTTGCTTTGGGATGCAGAGTTCTAAATAGATCTGTCAAGTCCATCTGATCCAATGTGTCATTCAGGGCCCTTGTTTCTTTATTGACCATGTGTCTAGATGATCTATCCATTTCTGTAAGTGGAGTGTTAAAGTCCCGTGCAATTACCACCTTCTTATCAATAAGGTTGCTTTTGTTTGTGAGTAATTGTTTTATATATTTGGGGGCTCTGGTATTCGGCACATAGACATTTATAATTGTTAGCTCTTCCTGGTGGATAGACCCTGTAATTATTATATAATGTCCTTCTTCATCTCTTGTTACAGCCTTTAATTTAAAGTCTAGTTTGTCTGATATAAGTATGGCTACTCCAGCTTTCTTTTGGCTTCCAGTCGCATGATAAATAGTTCTCCATCCCCTCACTCTCAATCTAAAGGTGTCCTCAGGTCTAAAATGAGTCTCTTGTAGACAGCAAATAGATGGGTCTTGTTTTTTTATCCATTCTGATACCCTATGTCTTTTGGTTGGCGCATTTAATCCATTTACATGCAGTGTTATTATAGAAAGATACGGGTTTAGAGTCATTGTGATGTCTGTATGTTTTATGCTTGTAGCGATGTCTCTGGTACTTTGTCTCACAGGATCCCCCTTAGGATCTCTTGTAGGGCTGGTTTAGTGGTGACAAATTCCTTCAGTTTTTGTTTGTTTGGGAAGACCTTTATCTCTCCTTCTATTCTAAATGACAGACTTGCTCGATAAAGGATTCTCGGCTGCATATTTTTCCTGTTCAGCACATTAAAGATCTTGTGCCAATCCTTTCTGGCCTGCCAAGTTTCAAAAGAGAGATCAGTCACGAGTCTTATAGGTCTCCTTTATATGTTAGGGCACGTTTATCCCTTGCTGCTTTCAGAATTTTCTCTTTATCCTTGTATTTTGCCAGTTTCACTATGATATGTCGTGCAGAAGATTGATTCAAGTTACGTCTGAAGGGAGTTCTCTGTGCCTCTTGGATTTCAATGCCTTTTTCCTTCCTCAGATCCGGGACGTTCTCAGCTATTATTTCTTCAAGTACACCTTCAGCACCTTTCCCTCTCTCTTCCTCCTCTGGGATACCAATTATGCGTACATTATTTCTTTTTAGTGTATCACTTAGTTCTCTAATTTTCCCCTCATACTCCTGGATTTTTTTATCTCTCTTTTTCTCAACTTCCTCTTTTTCCATAACTTTATCTTCTAGTTCCCCTATTCTCTCCTCTGCCTCTTCATTCCGAACCGTCATCATTTCCATTTTGTTTTGCATTTCGTTTAAAGCGTTTTTGAGCTCCTCCTGACTGTTCCTTATTCCCTTGATCTCTGTAGCAAGAGATTCTCTGCTGTCCTCTATACTGTTTTCAAGCCCAGCGATTAATTTTATGACTATTAAATTCACTTTCTGTTATATTATTTAAATCCTTTTTGATCATTTCACTAGCTGTTGTTATTTCCTGGAGATTCTTCTGAGGGGAATTCTTCCGTTTGGTCATTTTGGATAGTCCCTGGAGTGGTGAGGACCTGCAGGGCACTTCCCCTGTGCTGTGGTGTATAACTGGAGTTGGTGGGTGGAGATGCAGTCAGCCCTGACGTCTGCCCCCAGCCCACCGCTGGGGCCACAGTCAGACTGGTGTGTGCCTTCTCTTCCCCTCTCCTAGGGGCGGGATTCACTGTGGGGTGGGGTGGCCCATCTGGGCTACTTGCACACTGTCAGGCTTGTGGTGCTGGCGTATTAGCTGGGGTGGGTAGGCAAGGTGCATGGGGGCAGGAGGGGCAGGCTTAGCTCGCTTCTCCTTAGGTGATCCACTTCAGGAGGGGCCCTGTGGCAGCCAGAGGGAGTCAGATCAGCTGCCAGAAGGGTAGCTCCGCAGAAGCACAGCGTTGGGTATTTGTGTGGAGCAAGCAAGTTCCCTGGTAGGAACTGGTTCCCTTTGCGATTTTGGCTGGGGGATGGGCGAGGGAGATGGCGCTGGCGAGCGCCTTTGTTTCCCGCCAAACTGAGCTCTGTTGTCCTGGGGCTCAGCAACTCTCCCTCCCTTTTTCCTCCAGCCTTCCCGCTTTCCGAGCAGAGCTGTTAACTTATGACCTCCCAGATGCTCAGTCCCGCTTGCTGTCAGAACACACTCTGTCTGGCCCCTCCGCTTTAGCAAGCCAGACTGGGGGGCTCAGCTTGCCTGGTGGGCCGCCCCTCTGCCCCAGCTCCCTCTTGCCAGTCTGTGCAGCACGCACCGCCTCTCCGCCCTTCCTACCCTCTTCCGTGGGCCTCTCGTCTGTGCTTGGCTCTGGAGACTCCGTTTGCTAGACTTCTGGTGGTTTTCTGGGTTAGTTAGGCAGGTATAGGTGGAATCTAAGTGATCAGCAGGGCACGCGGTGAGCCCAGCGTCCTCCTACGCCGCCATCTTCCCCCTAAATCTCTCATGGAGATCTTTGGAAAGGAATTTTATGTGTGCTCACGATGGACTAAGGTTTAGATGAATGGAATTTTAAAAGTTAACTGGTATAAGGTTGAAATTCTGCTTTTCTCTCTGCTCAAATGACAACGTTTTCTTGGACTGTTGATCTGCTCTTGATGAGACAATGCAAACAAAGGTTTGTCTTCTGGGAAAACCAAAGTTTTAGGTCTCATCTTTATCAGGTCTTTGATTCTTTAGTTAAAACTTTTCAATGTTAAAGGAGCTAGGTTTTGGTAACAACTATATAATGCTACACATTCACCTTTAGGATCTTTTATTGCCACCTTGGTTGAATAAAGTTTTAACATTTGTAATAATCTGTAATCCTATTTAGTATGTACTTATAACTTCCTAAGATTTTAACAAACTTACCAGGATTTGAATGGTAAGTGAAGTCTTTTTGACCCATTAGGCCCTTTTATTTGGGATGCTAAGTTACTTGGAAGATCACGGTCATACCATGGTAAAGCTTAGGTTGCATTGCACAGGTAAATGTTGTAACTGCCAAAATAGATATGCAATTCCTAAAGTTTTAGTGTTTTGGTATAAGGTCATCACTTAATATTCTGATTACTTGAAGTGCTATGTGTCACAGAAATAACCAAATTTCTTTGTCAATTGCATCATAATGAACTCTCATCAGATCTTTAACAATGTCTATTTCTTAGATTTTGTCATTTATAATTGCTCTTATTCTCTCACAAAACGTGTTTCTTTTTCAAGGAGATTTACAAAAATGACTTTGGGGACAAATAGAGGTATTCAACATCTTTAAGATTAATACTAAGGGGCGCCTGGGTGGCGCAGTCGGTTAAGCGTCCGACTTCAGCCAGGTCACGATCTCGCGGTCCGTGAGTTCGAGCCCCGCATCAGGCTCTGGGCTGATGGCTCGGAGCCTGGAGCCTGTTTCCAATTCTGTGTCTCCCTCTCTCTCTGCCCCTCCCCCGTTCATGCTCTGTCTCTCTCTGTCCCAAAAATAAATAAAAAAACGTTGAAAAAAAAAATTTAATTAAAAAAAAAAAAAAAAAAAAAGATTAATACTAAAATGGGTGAGAATTTCCAGAACTAAAAAGCTATATTCAAATTGAACAAGAATTAGGAACGTGGGATTAAGTGAACTGAGGAAGATTATAGTTTTGTGATTCTTGTTGTAAATATTGCTGGTTCTCTAATGTTTCCTCTTCCAGGCTAAGGAAACTTTCTCTTAAGATATCTATGATATACAGAAATGTCATAAAGTATTCATTTGTAAACTGCAGAATTTATCTTTTCTCTCTACATAACTCCCCTGAAATTCAAAAACTCTCAGTGAGTATTCTTTCTTTCATGGCAATTACAATTGTTTGCATAAGTTCAATAAGCATCTATTCATCTTGTAACAGGTCACCATTGGAAATACTGGTTATTTTGCCAAGGCTTTGACTGGAATGTCATATTTGAGAGTGACATTCATAGACTCCGATATGGCCAGGCAGCTTTAAGGAACTAAGGTTGGCTTTAAGAAACATGGAGCCATAAAGCCCCTTGGAAATGTTGGCCTGATATCTTGCTTACAGAGTTCCCAGCAGCCTCACCAGGTGAGTAAAGAAGGTCACTTCCTGGCAGGTGCAGGAACCTCAGGATATCTTGGGGACCTCATGAAGAGGAATTTGCCCAATTCCACAGACATTGCAGGCCTGTCTGATGGCAAGTATTTGGCTTGGCTTCTGGCCTGGAGAGGCTACTAAAAGTTCAACCCAGAGATTCCTTCTAAAAGGTTCCAGCAAAGCAAACTTTAAAAGATCCTCATGATCAATCGCTATTCTTGCTGAGCTTATGTAAATAATTAGGCCAGGTTTGTTAAGCCTGGACTTGTTCTACAAATGCATTGGTTTCAATTTGGCTGTCTCTGGAAAGGGGGATTTTTAGAGAGAAAAACTATGTTTCCAAAATGCACCGTTAGGGATGTTAAATTCTAGTTCTGATTGTCTGTAAATGTTTGTTGTTTGCCTAAACTAGACAACTGGAGGTAAACTTCAGAAAATTTGTCACAGTATTTCATGTGTAGACAATCTTCTGTGCTTGTTATTCTGTGGGGAAAAATAAGACCCCATGGGCATGTGATTAAACAACTGGAAAACAGGGTGGATCTCTAAATATGCAAACCATATCTTCCCTAAACCTGATCTGACAGTTACCAGAGACCCGCCCCTTTTGAAGACTTGGAGGTGGACTTTACAGACATACAACCAAATAGAGGATTCAGTTTCAGGTATCATCCCATGGGTCCACCACTCCAGAGCTAAGAAGGCCAACTCAGAGGAACCCTCAACCTGGCAAAGTGATCCATATCCAGTCAACCTGCTTAAATTGACCCTCAAAAAGACACTGATCCCTGAGATCTCCAGCCCTGCTCCAGCCACACCCTGGAAGTTGGCTGGCCTCCGCACAGCAGAAACTTGAGGAATCAACATATGGACTGAGCCCAGGGGTTTGGATGCAACTCTGCCAGCCCTTGCCCCTTACTGGTGTCATAGCCCTGATCTTGCTTCTTGCTGTTGGGCTAATAGAGACTGCAACAACAAGCTGGATATGGAATGGATGGCAGACTCCCTGGTAACCTTAAAAAACCAAATAAACTCCCTGGCAGTAGTGTCCCTCCAAAATAGGTGAGCCCTCAACCTCCTCATTTCAGAAAAAGGAGGGACTTGTATATTTCTGGGGGAGGAATGTTGCTATTTTGTAAACCAATCAGGGATAGTCAGGACTAAGTTTAAGGAACTCAAGGAAAAATTCAACTTAGACAACAGGAAAATATCAGTCAATGGAGAGGATGGGATCTCACACACTGGGCATCCTGGCCCCCCTGCCCTGGCAGGGCCCCTCCCTTCCAGAATTTTACTTGTGACCATCGGCCCCCATATACTAAATACCCTGGTACGTTTTATTGAAAACACTGTTGCTTACCAAACTGTAGCACATATCTTAGCCCTGCGAGGGTACCCACCCCTAGAGCTAAAAAGTGATGCCTAATAAAAGATTTTTAAAAAGGCATCAAAGGGGGGAATGTTGGGGAAATTAATAAAGTTTTACACCATAAGATGGCTGACGGGACTAAAACAGGCTCTGGTCTCTGGCTTGGAGGCCCCTCTTCCGGGTTCTTCTTGCCCTGTTTGGTGCGTGTGCAAAGACCTGCCACAGATATGGAATCTGACAACTATAAATTACCCTTCCCCCCTTCATTCGGAGCTCAGATCTTTGGAGAAACGGTCTCCTCTGAGCCCTCCAGTGTTAAATAAGTCTCTGATCCACCAAGATCTCTGAGTGCCGCTTGGTTTTTCCGCCGGCATTCCAGCCTGGTTCCATAACAAACTATACTTAAATAAAGAAAAAAATAATTTAAAAAAGAAGGCACATCCTAGGCATTAACACTTCCCCAGGAATCTATGCCAGTGGAGGTGAGAGGAAAAAGGACAGCTGGTGTAGGAAGAATTTAAGCATCAAAAAGTTAAGGGTAAGGAAAGGACTGCAGTTTGAGATTCTGTGTTCTCCAAGACCCTCATTTACAGATGAGTAATCTGAAGCTCTGAGAAACCACCCAATTTTCCATCAGTTGCAGACAGAGCAGAGACTAATGTCTTGGTGTCCTGAATTCTAGGATAGTGATTTTTTTTTCAATAAGGCAGAATTTTTGTGGCAGAGTAATTTCTGGAAATACTCACATTTGTTTGTGTCTGTTGTTCCTCTATGTCCTCACTCCCCATTCCCCTGCACCTTGGTGGTAACCAGGCTCTTGACAGACCTCTTGCAAGAGGGATTTCAGTGTAGAAAGCAGAAGCAGGCTGAAGTGACCAAATCTCTCATTCTTTTATAAAAGCCTAAAACCCCCATTGAGAACATACTGTCATAAAGGAGAAGGAAGAGGCACTGAAAAGCCCAAAGAGAAAAAAAAAAGAGAGAGAGAGATCCCTACCTCTCCCAGCCCCACCTAGAAAGAAAGAGTCTGGGAGCACTATGAACTCAAGTACTACATAGTGCAGTTCCTCAAGGATGGAGGGAGATGCCTCTAATGTACCCAGAGGGAGGTAGAATTTAAGTCCCTAGGGCTCTCAGCTTCCCCTCTCCCACTGCTGGTATAGAAGATGAGGGTGTCAGTGGTGATTGGAATAGGTTAGAGATTAGTTGCCCTGGCCCTAATTTCTTGGTACCACAAGTGCCCCCTAAATTCTAGTGCCACCCTTGAATAGGCCTCTAGTCACAACTGACATGGAATTTTCTGCTTCTCTGTTAGGATGGGATGGGGAGTTTGAAGTCCTAATTTAGTTACACAACAAAATGAAACAAACCAAAATAAAAGGAGTATTTATTGCCCACATACATCTGATTTTATAGACAGAGATAGATGCACATTCCATTTTTGTTTTCTTGAATAACATTACTTTTAATCATGGCATTTGTGGCCAGGCAGAGCACCCATTTCCTTGTTAGCAATGGGTACTGCACAGGAACCCTTGGGAAATCTCATCAGATGTTCCATGTATTAGGAGAACAATATACGAAATGTGCTCAGGTATCCTGAGAGAGAAGGTGGAAAAGCAAGAAAGAAACTGAAGAAGCAGAGAACAGCCTTCAAGAGTCCATCAGATGGCAGTTATTCTCCCAGAGAATGAGACTATTTCCTACTGTGGCCATTAAGTGATTTATAATTAAGTAGCTCTTCATGAGGCAGTGATCCAATTGATGGTGGAGGTCTGAGAAGTGGGAGGCCCGTTCTCCAGGCATCTAAGTGCTCATATTTATTGACTCACTCTGCTATTCATCATATTCATCTTGTTCAGCCTTTCCCAGGCTACTTATTAGCAGGTTTAAGCGGGCCTACCTGGCTGGGAACAATTCTCAGAGATCCAAGTCTGGGGGTGGGAGTGGGGGAAGGGAGTCCCTCCCTGGACTGACAAAGGCCTCTGATCTTGGCTTAGAGCTGGGAGATCTGCCTGGACACAGTGGAATAAGGAGGTATCCAAAGGTCTCTTTTAGCTTTAGGATGCTCTCACTTTGGGCCTGCTGCTGGGGGCATTTCTGGGATCCACCATGGCCATCCCTGATGTGAAGCTAACTAGAAGCTTCACTACAAGTGTGATAGAAAATGCAGGAGATTTAGAGTCCAGTTAGCTGGCTGTATGAAATTTGCCAAGGGTCTTAACCTTTCCGAGGCTCAGTTTTCTCATCTTAAAATGTGCATAACAATAATGTTAACCTCATAGAGTTAAGGCATGGATTACACAAGATAGTGTGGCACATATCAATGATATTATTGATTGGGTGCTTGAGGAATTATTAATAGTAGTCTTTCTCTTCCACCACATCTTCTATCCCTACCTTCTCTCTTTCTCACTTTGACTCACAGTCAATGTTCTGTATTACCAAGTCATTTCACTTGTCTATGGCTCCATTCCTACCTTGGTAAAGTGGGGATGAGATCATCTGCTCTGCCAACCTGTTTCAGGGGCCTTTTAAAAAGACAATGGAGATGGAAGGAGGTTGCAGATTAGAAAGTGCTACCCTCAGGTCACTTGCTTTTATTAGCTAGGTCTGAATCCCAGAAGCCATGCAGCTCAGCTGAAGTGTAGGAATTATACAGAGAAAGAATGTAGTCAGTAAGGCCCAAGCCCGATGTGGGTGGGGACAGTGGGGAGCTAGCAGCTTGTCTGCAGCATCCCCCAAAAGGCTTGTACAAAGGTATCTAATCTGTTGGGTCTACATATGCTCTAAACAGAAACTAAGAACAAAGGCAGTCTGTTCACTAGGTACAACCCCAGCCCTTAAGCAGACCAAAGAACAGCACTGGAGCTGATCAAGGTGGTTTCCTTAGTTATCTAAGGAAGGTATTAGGAGGTTACCTCCACCAACATCCCCTTCCAGTATTGCAAAGGACTCCCCAGAGGATCACAGTGAAGGCAGCCATCAGTTACAGCAGAATGGGAGGAGCTCTTACCAAATCATCTTGTTCAGCAGGTGCAATGCACCAGAATCATGTGGGGGCACCGCACCACAGAAAAGAACTCCACTCCAGGCCAACTGAGCTAGAAGGGGGTGGGGAGTGCTGAACTTTGGCAGTTGAAAAGGTTCCATGGGTTACTCTATGGTAGCCCAATCTTCTGACCTGCATATGGAAACTAGTCAAATCTATGCCCATGCCACCCATATATTGTTGATGGGGAAACTGAGACTCAGAAGAAGGGTTTTGCCCAAGCCCAGCTGATGATGAGGGATGAAAATTAGGGCAGAAATCTAGGCCTCCCATACTACACAACCCCTTGAATTTTCATTGGATGTAATAAAATCTTCCTAGATCTTGCTCCAAAATTTCTCTGAGCAACCATGGCCCTCTTCCTTCCATGAGCAGTCCATGACAGAGAATTCAACTTCTACAAATTATTAACTTCCATTCCAGGAGGTTCTCTCATTTCTCTCTTGTTAAACTGCTTTTATTTTGGCTTTTCTTGATTCATGAGGTACTGGGGGCCACCAAACTTCTCTGCTAGTCTGGGGAAGGATCCCAAGGGGCTTTCTTATGTGTCTTTGGCAGCACTGTCTACAGTCTATAGCAGTTTCAAGCAGCTACTATTTCAGGCCCTCTGGCTTGGACATGGCAATTGGGAAGAACTCAAGGGAGCCCACTAGCAGGTGTCAGAAGCCCTTTCTTATCAGGAGCGAAGGGCGAGACACACGCTTCCCACTCAGCCCCACACCTGAATAGGTGGAGCAGGCAGCTGCCCAGCCAGTATCTCTGTCCATAAACTTGGGTAAAGAATGCCATTCCTGCAACTTGGCTGGAGAATCCCACTATTTAGACGAATTCTTTTCATAAAGCCATCAGTAGTAGGTCCACACCTCTACCTCCTGGCTGATGGGGATTCCAGCACACTTGCATGAACTGAGGCCAGTTTTAGAAGTGCTAGTAAATCCCTGGAAGTTCTCAAAATGTGCAAAGTGTGATGGAGGGTTTACCAACATCAGAGAGATGCAGAGCATGACTTGGATAAAGAACTGAAGTTTCCTCTACTTTTAGTTTCAGCTCTGGCTTCTATTTCCCCTGCTGGGTGATTCCCACCCCCCCCCCCCCATCAACCTCCTTGCTTTCTCAATTTCCCTTCAAGGCTAACCCCAACAACCATGGGTCACGGCATGCTGCTGTGGAACAAACCAGAAGAATTCACTTTTTTTTGACTGGGGGGGGGGGGGTTCTTCTTGAACCCAGTTTATTAGCATTCAGCAAAAGAAATATATATTATTACAAATAGGCAGTGTATCAAGATATCTAGGTGTCAAGGAGAGCTAAGATTGGAGAGGTCACAATCCAGACAATCCTGTGATGTCTCAAGGAATAGGGAAGGGGAAGCTAGGGTATTCACAGGGGCCATGCTCCCCATTTTACACTGGGAGAGAAAAAACTCTTATACATGGGGTGGGGATGTACTGCAGTTACCAATTTCTTCCCTCTGTCCTCTAGCCATTTTATTTAATGTGACCTAAATATACATTCCTGGTTTCTTCTCCACCCCGCCCCTATATACAGCAGGGGAAATAAGCACCAATAGTAACAAGAATAATAATTAAATAAAGTCCTGCCTCTCAGTAGGCCCAACCATCACACATATACATGCCACGTGGATTTTCTTCTTTGGAGTGACTGTAGGATAGAAAAGTGGGAATCAGGCCAGCAAGCCATCACCCTGATGGTCACTGTTCCCCGAAATACCATTTGTATGTGAACTGGAGCAGGACAGGGCAGGAGGGGATGGTGGTAGGGGGATAAATACCCCCAAAGCAGCAAGAGGGGTCAAGGAGTTTCCCAACATATCTTCTGGCAAATGTCACAATCAACTGAGTTCTTGGGAAGTCCCCTGCAAGGATTTCCTCAATGAGATGGCTAATTCCTAGTGGTTAAAGCACCATTGCCCTCTGTCTCCCCAGCTTCTTAGGGAGAAAGGACATGATAGGAACTCCATGTCCTTCCCACTGGGTGGAAAATGCCCCCAAAATGCTTCCTTTGGAGAAACTCAACATGGTAAATAGTACAACATGGTCACTCTGATCTCAAAATGAAAGCACAAAATATAAAAAAGGAGGGAGAGAAAAAGAGGGAGAGTGAGAGATGGGTACTTTCAGAAGGTCTACACATGGGGAAGGGGCAGGGCCCAAAAGAAAAAATAAAGCCATAAAACAATATGCTATTTACCAGGTTCCTCATGCCTGAAACATCTGGCATTTGTCATCGTACCTGGGCATATTTGCCATTCCTATGAAGGAGGGAGGGGGTGGACAGTAAGATACATTGGGGTGAAGGGAGAGGAAAGAGGGAGGGCCCTAGGCAGTTGAGATGCCAGCCCTCTGCACAAGCAGCAACAATTTTTATGTCCTCTTTGTTTTGTTTAAAACTATAAACAGCACCGCTTAAAAATAAATCAGAAAAGAACAATTGATAAACATTGTTTTCCATGAATATAAAATGCAAACAATACAAAAATAGATAATTGACTTTTGAGATATATATATATATATACATATATATACGTGTATATATATATATATATATACATATATATACATGTGTGTGTGTGTGTGTGTGTGTATATATATATATATATATATATATATATATATATATATATAAAACTTGGATGCAACATACACATGGGTACACTTGAAGTCTCCCTGCTAAATCCCCCATGCCTCCCTCTAGCTATTGGGCCCAGGGGCCAAGGGCAGGTGGCATGGTGGCACTGGGAAGGGTAGGAGAGTTGCTGGCAGCAGGATGAGAGGAACACACCTTGGGTGTAGGAAGCTACTTCCCTGCTTGGTACAGCACTGAGGAGGGAGAGAGACTAGTGTTGACCAAAGCCTTTGGCCCAGAAGGCTCATGGACAGGTGCCCAAGCTGAGTGCCCCAAATCAGGGCTTCCTTGAAGGCGCTAAATCACCGAGAGACTGGTGGCCCTTAAAGAAGCCTGATAGGTGACCTTCTCTATCCACAATCATTGTTTCTCCAAGGACTGGTCTCATCTGACAATTCTCAGGATCAGAGCTGTCTGGTACTAGAAAAGCCTTCTGGGTAGCAAGATGATGGCAGACACCTCCTCTTAAGTCTTATCTTCCCATGAAATCACATCCACAAGCATTATCCCAGGACCTTGCAATGCAGATATGGTATTCATCTGGTCACAGCCTAAGAGATGTGGACTTGACATCAACACCTTTAATAGTCTGGGGCATATTTGCTGTCAGCCAAGCAAGCACCAGCTATCTTTGGGAAGAGGCCTGGAGTTTGATTGGTTCTCCCAGTATCACCCTGTGCTGCCATTCCATGTCCCCAGCCATTTCTTCCTTCCTTTTCTAGGCTGTAGCTGGTATTTGGCCATGAACTGCTTGGATCCAGAGTGAGAGTCAAAGGAGCATGCTTCTGCAGCCATGCACCTTGACTATCCCACTTCTGGTGGTGAGGATTGTGTCCTTGGGCTGGCTAGGACACTGAAAGGACTTGAAGGCAGTAATGTTGTCCAAACCATGAGGTGTTGCTCAGTTCTAGGCCCTACTCTGTGCTATGTGACCTTCCAAAGCCAAGCAATGTGTTTCAGGACTATGACTTCTCCCCTCAGGGGCAGCATGTCTTGTTGCCCTCTTTTCACTGAGGGCAGCCCTCTGCCCTTGGCCAAAGGCTGACCACCTACTTTTTCTTTTCACGGGCTGGTGGCCCAGTATACTCTGAAGGCTGGTGATGGCTCTACTACCTGCTATGGCTAGCACAGTCCACATACAGATAGGAGCTTGAACTGCCCTGAAGGACAAGCAGAGAGAGAGGAGGCAAGTAGCAGGGTTTCCCTTGTTGTAAAGGCATTTGGTGTATTTTCTGCCAAACAGCCAGGCCTACTTCAGCCCTACCCTCCCAGGGAAACTTTGGTAAAAGGAAAAATGGTTGGAATTTGGGCATTTCTCTTCTGGAATGCTGTGCTTGGGGTGAGGAGGGCCTTCCTCATGCTCTTTCTTTCTCTAACTCCATGAGGGATGTATTTCTTCACAATACAGACAGAGTTAGCCTGAAGAGCTGGTCTGGCTCTCTTGAGCAGTGCTGTTGGTGTCATGCCAACTTTTGTGGTGCTTCCAGGTGTGTAGCTTCTATCAGATAGATTTACTCTTTGTGGGAAGGAGGACTACCAACCCCAATCTGAGAAATGGTGACAAAGACCAGCACAAACACATTCCCTGGCCAAGGGGAAGTTGCCCATAAAGTCACCTTGACTCAGGGGGCCAAGAGCCTCTGTTCCCAAGAGCCCTGTTGACCTTTTAACAGGCATGGAGATAAGCAGAGCCAGGGTTGGGGGGCAAGAATTATAATTTGGGTCAACACAACCAGGTAAAACATGTTCTATATTCTATTTCCAATAAAGAAATTAAAAGGAACCCTCTCTTACTGGTGATTAATGAGAGGTTGAGCCAGGTTAGATTAGCCTTTTGCAATGCCTTCCTGACAGCAACTCTTCCACACCAGCATTTCCAAGCTAGTTAAACATGAAAACTGTGGATACAGAAGGGAGTGTACCATTCACTCCATATAGGGCTGCAATTCCCATGCAAATCAGAAACCTGCAGCTTGGCAGAGTGAGGACAGATCACAGTCTTTCCTCTCATGAAGGCCAGCCCTTTGAGGATGCTAATTGGAAAATGAAAGTTCTTTAGAGAGACCAGAACAGCAGCCTAGATGCCTTTGGTATCCTGTCTCTTGGGAGTGCTAGCCTGGTGCCTCTGAGCCTCTTTATAGCAACCAAATGAAGGGGCGGGCAAGGCTTAAGGAAAATTTGCTTTTTGGGGAGAAGGAATTTTCTCTTCTAAGAAGCTAGGCTTCCTTGAGCTTTGCAATGTCCAAAATTCTCTCCTGACAACTGGGACAAATGGAACTCCTTTTCCTATTCTTCCCCTGAAACCCACAAAAAAACCCAACCCCCTATAGCCAAGCTTAGTTTAGGTTACTTCTCTCCCTGTGTCTCAATTAAAAGACTATGTCCCTTGTGATGAGATTATGAAAATTTCCTTTGGATACAAAAAAAAAAAACCGAAAGTGTCTGCAACTCAGGCAGTCACAAGCTTAAGAGAGGAAGAAGGAAAAAAAAATCCTATCATTCCACAACTCAAGACTTATGGCAGTATCTACGACAGAACCCTATTTTACCTTCTGTTTCCAAATGGATGAATTTGATCACTCCATTAAGGGGATTAGAATTTTTTCCTTCAATCCAAGTTATCATAGGCCATGTTAAAAGGCCCCCATCTGGTTACAATGCCAAAGTCCACAGCAATAGGCAGTAAGACATATGCTACTTGATCCTCTCTAAGGGCAGCTAGCTGGGGTGAACAGATTATATAATCATCTGATGTATTGGTGGCAGCTATGCCAAGACTGAAGGGAGTGGGGGTGGAGAGGATCTGTACCATTATTTCACATTGTTAATAGCAAACAAGCCCTCTGTCCTTAAGTGGGAAGCAGTGCAGACCTGGCTGCTCATCAGTGGTGCATCATTCACTGTGTGTAGGGGGGGTGGCAGGGATATTAACAGGTCAGCCTGTGTCAAGGATGCATGCTATATATATAATCACTAACTGGGCAACTGGAATAGTCACAAAAGTACAGCATCTCAAATCCTGCATGGGCAACAAGAAACCCCAAAAGGGAAAACTGGAGCACAGAGCAGCAGTAGCCTCCCAGGGCAGATGTACTCAAGCTGAATGTGACCACAGATTGGCAGAAGAGGGAAGTGGGAAAACAAAGGCAAAAACTCATAGGAGCTTTCCTTGGCCAAAAGGATTTTCAAGTTAAATAGCAACCCCCACCCCCCACCCCTCTGCTCAACCCCTGATCCCCAATCACATGCTTAGGCCCCATGCCCCCACTCCAGAATAGATGATGACTACTCAGCTAGGTTTCCATTCACAGCAGTGGAGGAGTAGCTGGTGGGGAGATAGGCACCTTGCTCAGCCCTCTCCTTTGACAGGTCAAGGCTGGAAGCCCTGTAGTGAATGGGTTGAGGCTGTTGGGGCTCAGGCTGGACCCTGGACAGCTGAGGGATGCCATGAGTGATGCCCACAGGCTTGGCCTGGGACACAGGGCTGGGGTTGAAGCCTCCAGAACTGGAGGAGCGACTGGGCTCATCAATAGGCAACAGCATATCTTGAGGCCTGGCTCTCATATTCTGAGAGTCCTGTGGCTGCAGGTTATAACAAGGGACCATGGGAAGGGGTAGGTGTGAAGGCCGAGCTAGCTGAGGCCTGGATATCCCAGGTACCCTTAGCTCTGGCCCTGATACTGAGAGCAACATTGACATGGCCACAGGAGGTATGCAACAGGTTGTCTGCCCATATGGAGAAGGGCCAGAAGACTCATCCGATTGGCTGGGACTTATCCAGGCAGGGCCTGGCCCCATTGGGAGAGGACAGGAAGCCCAGGCAAGCCAGTCGTAGGCCGCTGGTGGTTCAGTATAAAGGGACAAAGGACTGTCTCGTCCCCATTCTCCTCCTCCTCCTCCTCCTCCTCCTCCTTCTTCTTCTTCTTCTTCATTTGAATCTTGCTCCTGAAACTGAAGCTCATCAGACACCGTGTATCCCTGGGCCAGGTGGGAATTTGAGAGCTCCAGCTCCAGAGTCTCCGCAGTGTCCAGAGAGCGGCTTCTCCTGTTGAGGGCCATGGCAGCAGGTGGAGGTCGAGGGTGCATGCCAGGCAGTCCCAAGTACCGAGGGAGACTGCTCACACCCCAGGGCAGACCTTGGTAGAATCGGCTGTGGTAGTTGGTGAATGTGTGTTTCTGGTAGTAGCCCAGCTCAAAAGCTTCCAAGGAGGCTGCAAGGTCTTCATCATTCTGGAACTCAGGATTCTCTTCACACTTGCCTTCCCCATCCCGTTCCACATCAGCAATGTCAAAGGTCACCATAGGGGGTAGCTCAGGGAGGTTTTGAGTGAAGGATGAGTCAGAGTCAGAGCTGCAGGACATGCTGGAGAAGAGGTTTCCACTGCTGGTGAACTCCACAAGGGCCTGTGAGAAACTCACAGTGGCATTCCCTTCCTTCTCAACCTCTTCTTCCTCTGGCTCCTCAGGGGGTGAGTAAGTAGGGTAAGCCTTCCTGGGAGATCCTCCAAAATTTGCTTCTTTCATGTCTGGCTCAAACATAGCATCACTTTGGAAGAGCTGCATTAGACAGGTACTTTGATCTTTCTTGGTGCAGATTCCCTCAAAACGTTTTTCTAGAGGACGGAAGTCCCTCCAGTCTGGCTCACTGCCTGCAGTGGTAGGGAAAGCTGAGGTGGTTCCCCGGTGGGAAGTCTGAGAGGCCCCTGATGTCCCTGCCACTAGGCCCATCACTGATGGGCCTAAGGGCCTCATCTGATATTCCATGATGGGCTTCTCTTGCCAGGCCTGAACCTCCCGGACTAGAGCCTCTCGAGCATGGGCCTCTCGGGCATGTGCTTCCCTAGCACAGGTCTCCCTGGCATAGGCCTCTCGGGCTTGGGCCTCTTTGACATGAGCTTCTCGGGCATGGGTCTCCCTGGCATGAGTTTCTTGGGTATAAAACTCCCTGGCGTGAGCCTCTCGGGCACGTGCCTCCTGAGCCTCTTGGACCTCGAGCTGCTCTCGCCGAAGCTCCCAATATAACAACTGTTTCTGGATGGTCACTAGCCGTTCTTCCTCTGTCTCCATTGCCCCAGGTGGCCGAGAGGAAGAAAAGGGCTCAAAGTTCAAGAAGGGGTCAAATTTTTCAGAGCTGCGACCATGGAGGTCATAAAGACAGTCATCCAGAGGTGGGGAGGCCTCAAGACTATCATCTGGCTCATAGAACTCATACAGGGCATCTCCACTGTAGCTATCTCGGGGCAGGCAATCCCTGCGGACAAGCCCTAAGGTCTCACCTGAATCACCCTCAAATCCAGGTGTTGTAGAGTCATAATAACCCTCATCACTATTGGGGGCAGACTCTTGCTGGTCACTCTGAGGAGTCAAAAGGTCCCCAGGGGCTAAGCCAGGATAAGATGGAACTGAGTCAAGGAGCATGTAGCCATGCTCTCCTGGAGATGTGATGGGATGGTAGCCTAAATGCAGATTGGGTCTTGGGTACATCTGGGCACTTGCCCACAGATACTCTAAGTCATAATCTTCTTCCTCCTTGACATCCTCTTCTTCTTCCTCTAATTCTACTTCCTCATCCTCCTCTTCTTCCTCATCATCATCATCATCTGGCAAGGCCATCTCCTCCCCACCTCCTTGGTAGGTCACCAGGCAGGAACTTCTCTTGGTCCCATCTCGATTTGCCCTCTGGCCTCCAGAGGCCATGCTGTCTGTCATACTGTCCATGTCCTGCTCTGCTATGATATCACCACAACCTGTCAGTGAGTCAAAACTTTTCAGGGATGTGACATCCCCAAACAGGAGGCTCAGCTGGTCCCCAACAGGGCCATTTGGTGGATTTACCTCTTCTGCTACCAATTTCTCCCCTGTTTTTGGACTGTGGGGCTCCTCTGAGCCACTGGCTTCAGAAGCAGACTTGGACTGCAGAAGTGCTGAGGCACAGCCCTCCATGGGTTTTTCTGTATCTTTACAGGCTGTCTTCTCAGTGACTGCTGGAGAAGACTCTGGTACTAAAGAAACTTTTGACCCAGGGGTATCTTGGGTTTTGGCATTTTCCTTTCTGTGGGCTTGGAGGATATCCTCAGCACAGGGCAGAAGGGCTGAGCTTACACGTTCATGAGGCCTGGCTCTGGCCCCTTCAGACCCCTTGGCCCCTAGCTTATTTTTTTCAGCCCCAGAGACCTTGCTTTTCCGGTGACGGCGGATACTGCTGAAAAAACCTTTCAGGCCTTTCTTTGGCTTGGGCACAGAGGGAACCTTCTCAGCCCCAGCTTTGTCTGTCGCTCCAGCCACAGATGTTTTGCTTTTGGAGCCTGTCTCCAAAACCCCATGGGCACTCTGAGAACTGGGAAGTTGGCAAGGTGATTCAGGCAAAGGTAAGGCAAATCTGGTTCCTTCACTGACACTGTCTTCAGGGCCATGGGCTGCTTCAGTCAGGCCATCGTGGGTCTTGCTCTTGCTAAGACCCTTCTTGGAGATGCCTTTCCCAGAACCTTTGCTTCGCCCCCCTCCAAAGAAACTAGGCAGGGTACAGATACCCTTCCTGCCACCAAAAAGTTTCATGGCAGTTTTCTTCAGCCTACCTGGGCCAGATGAGGGTGGCTCTGACACTGGCTCTTCTGTCATCTCAGCTGCATTGTTCTTGGCTCCTTTCTCTGCCCGTTGGTCCTGGGTGTCCATAGAGGCTGCTGCTCCCTTGGCCTGAGAAGCTTCATCCTTTCCAGTCTCCATGGTTATGGGGACAACTCAGGTATGTTCAGCTAAAAAAGCAGCCCTTTGGCTTCCAAGCACTGTTATAACATCATCCGTCAGGAAGCATCACAGTTGGGCCTAGAGGAGATGAGAGAAACAAAGATAGAGAGAGTGTACTGCTAAGCAAGCATCCAGGCTATGTTTGTTTTCACAGGTGTCTTTTATTTCAGGCTTAAGTGGAACAAGAAAGAAAGTAAAAGAAAATGTATGAAAAACCTTAATGCAACCCATATGGTTGGCTTGCTAGGCCAGCCTCCCCTGGGCCCCAAGGCAACATAACCCTGAACAACAGGCAGCCATCACCCCAACGCCTCACTAGGTCCACTCCCTTCAGGCCACCCTAAGCTCAGGAGAGCACTGGGCAGGAGGAACTTCAGTTGTGGGAAATGCCCAGTTGTGCTATTGACTGCAGGGGTAATTATCAAAGGGGGTAGGAAGGGGGAGGTAGAAAAGGCAACAGGAACGTCAGCTAGGATGACACAGGATTTTTGCCAAACAGCCCATTCAGTCCTAACTGGGCTCTTCAAGATCCAGGCCTCAATTTCACATTAGTCTGGGTTCTCACAGATATTTTTCATGGGGTTATAAAGAAAAGTAGACCTGAAGTTCCACTTCTTCCCCACAGGCTCCCTAAATTGCAGCATGCCCATGCTCAGACTGTCAGAAACCCAGAGTAGGAGCCTCACAGGCCCACATTCCAGAGCTATAATCCAGGGTCTGCTAAAAAAGCATGGTGGCCTCGGGGCAAGGCACTCTATGGACTTCAGTACCCTTGGTCCAAAAGGCCCAGCAATACTTCCCCTTCATAGTGGTTATGTGAGGGGTGGGTCTAGGTCAGACTCTCTATTGACTGTCCTACTGGGAAAAAAATAATGTGGTTCTTGGTAACTGGAAACCCCAATTTCCATTTTAGAACCATGAGGCAAACTATGTCTTCTCTACTCCCCTCATTATTTTGGCCCCCATATAGTTCCCTATCTAGAAAGGGAACTCCTTGAAGACATAACTCCACGTGATTCACGTTCCTGGTCTGTAAGTAAGGCTCTCAATAGCAATTAAATAAGCAAACATGGTACAAGGCACACCCTTCTGGTCTAGGCCCCCAAATTCTCCAAATATCCAAATGCCACAGAGATGGAATAAAGACTATCCATCACACACACCCCAACACATGTCCCCCACCCCAAGTCTGATATATCCATTCTAGTGACTGAAGCTGGTTGACAGATGGATCAGTGACCAGCCTGCTAAAACTCGTGACCTCTCCCTGGAAAGTTCCTTACCATTGTTTCCCTTCTCTGTAGGGTAGCCACAAGTAGACAGGGAGCTAAGGAAGGAGGGGAGGCAGAACAACTGCTGGGAGCCAGAAAGAGACAGACAAGCATTGCTGGTGTCCCTGGAGTAGTTTGCCAGCACATCAGCCCCGTAATTGGTTGCAACAGTAATAAGACTCACACATTCACCTGCAGTAGAAGACTAGGGACCAGCTTTGGGGTGGAGAGAGACTGGTAGCTAACTAGCCCCTGAACTCATTGGAAGAACCCTCCTGGAGCCCTTCCTTCAAACATGAATCCTGTCCTTCAAACATGAATTTTGCTCCCTGTGCCTTGCTTGACTTGACACTTGAATCATCAGTGTGATCCCAACTTCCATCAGGAGCACTCTGAATAACTGAAATATTAAACTTGGAGCAAGATAATGGCTGGTTATCCAGAAAATAAAAGAGAAAAAAATATCTGATCCCTTCTCTGCAGAGATGTGTATTGTCATTTACTCAGGTTTTTTTCCTAGATGACATATTTTTACATGATATTGTTTTACCTCAGCCCTGCAACTGATAGCCTTACAATAGACAGTGCCATCACCCACAAATATACAATCATGCATACACACACAACCACTCAGAGTCCTTTCCTCAGGGGTCATATGGGAATAGGGGCCCTATCATCTACGTGAATTCCGCACTTTTCAAATCACAGATTTTGCTTCAGCCCTGAAATTATTGACAGTGTTGTCATTATGGTGCTAGACATGGAATAGCAGGAGTGGAGTTGTTTATGAAATTGTATTCCCCTCTGTGGAATTTATGAAACAAACCTCTTCTGAACATTTGGTGAGTGATAGACATTAAGCTCAGTTCTACAAGGTAGCCAGTGCTTTTGGGGGAGTTCCTAGGCTAATAGGGAGAGGGTACTATATATAACAGTCTGAAGGCACAACATAATACAAGCCTTAAAGAAGAGCCCCCATTATTGCTTAAGATGCATGAGGGAGTATCAGTATTTATACTTTGTTATCATAACCCACTATAAATCTGAAAAGCAGAAAGACACCCCCCTGGGTTCAGAAAAGCTGCATTGAGGAGGAGGCATTCAATCTAGGCTTTTTCAGACAGGATTGAGTAAAAATGACAATGATTTAGAGGGAGGGATGAAGGAGACTAGTAAGTGTGGCTGGGCATGAAGGAAGACCAGGGGCCAAGTGAAAAACCTCATGGATCTAAACATCCTTGTGGATAGAAGGCTGAATTGTCCTGCTGGGTTTGGGGATGGAGTTCTTATGAACAGAGAGATTCTGCACATTGAATCTTAAAGAGAGCTGCTTTTCAGAACCTTGATACCTTGGCTGGAGGGAAATTCCTAGGGCCTTCTCTTACCTTTGCTATTGTGCTTCTCTGGGGTAAAGGCCAGCATACTACTTTCTACATCATTTACTTCCCTGCCACAGGAATCTGCAGTGTGTTGTGGAAGAAGTCATGGGCTGCAGGGCTGGGTTACAGGCTATGCCAGGGGACTCTGAACAAGCCAAGGTACCCCTCTTAGGCTTGGACACTTGTGAAATGGAGATCACATTATGATCTCCAGTGGTATGAGAATTAGATGGGATAATGGACACCACACACATTTTGTAAAGTGCAGTGCAAATGAGAAAGATTGACATTACTGTTATTACCACCTTCCAGGTCAGATCCCACTTTCTTAGGAAATAGCAGACCATGTATAAAAGGCCACTTATTTGGGTAAGGCATTCATTGTGGGAAGCCTTAGGGACCAGCTGCCTTGGCCATGCTAAGGAGGAGCCAAGTGTGACGGGATTTTAAAGACATGAGTGTGGTTTTATACAAAGTCCTCTGTGTATGTGTGGTGGGAGTAGGTGAAGTAGGCAGTGATGTCTCTGGGACTAGGATTCTCTCCCCCCAGCTTCAGGCCCTCCTCCTAACTAGGACCAGGGTCATTTTTGCTGGAAAGGACCAGACTTAAAACTGTGTTGTCTCCCATTTCCCTGCCTTGTCCCTCCCAGGGCCACAAAGCTCCCCACAGATACCCATAATGCCTTAGGTTTCACAACCTGTGTGGCTAAGTTTCAGGTGGAATGTTGGGTAAGGGAACACTCTAAGGCTACTCTGTGGTCCCTGGCAGGGGCTGTTTATTGCAGTTGCTACTATCATTGGTAGGGAGTGGGCTGTGGCCATCTCTGCTCTCAGGCCCAGCCTCAGGCCATGCTGGGACCAGTGGAAGGTTGGCTATTAGGGCAGAGCTTCTTTCTTCTCCTTTCCTCTCAAAACACAAGCAGGATACAAGCCACAAACTTGCCCCAGGAACACTTCTTAGTGAGAAGGAAACAGCTGCAGCCTGAGCCTTACATATTTTGCTCCCAGCTCAGCTTCCTGGGGCCAGCTGAGCCAACTTAGAATTCAGGAAAGAAGTGTGTGGATTCATGCAGTAGCTCCAGAGGCATGACCTCAACCACTCATAGTTCTCAAGACTTCCACCAAGCAGTATCTGGGGCAAGACTACTCTAGGCCCATCTTGTCCATGTGTGTGGGTGGGTAACTAAGGAGGGAGTGATGAGGATAGGGAGCACCCCCCCAAGAGTCAGCCAGTTCTGCACTATAATCAGCTCTGCCTACCTGGGGGAAATCTAGAAAGTTCTTTCAGTTTCCTCACCTGGAAAATGAGGCTACTGAGAGTGTCTACCTCTTAAAACTATTGTAAGGAACCACATCAATGTATTTAAAGTACCAAATAAAATTCATTATATAACAGAGGCTCAAAAACATAGCGATTAATTTTTAAAATATTTTCTTCAAACTATAGTTGGACAATTTCTAGAGAAACTACCTCAGTCAGGATTGAGAAGGGTATACTCCAGGCCTTTATGGGTAAGTCACCAAAACTCTTTGGGTCTCAGTTGCCCCAAATGGTAAATGAGGGTGACTATGTAGTTATCTCACAGGAGGCTTTAGCTGCTCTTTTAGCCAAACTCAGGGACCCAAATTGTTGCCTCAAGTCAGCTATTGGCTAGTAGCTCTGGATTATCTGGGAATTTCAACTAGCTAAGTTCCACAGCATAGGCCAGAAAGGTCAACAATTCAAACTCAGCTAAATGCACCAACATCAAAGGAAATGCAAATGAAGTGCCCTTCACCGAATCAGGGCACTTACCAGTTTACAAAGCACTCCCCACTCCCTCATCCCCACCTTGGCCCTTCTTAGCAATCTATTAACCAGTCTAGGTGGGAGGTGGTAACTCCTTGTCACAGAGAAAGAAATTGCCTAGGCTTGGGAAAAGCCTTACCTAAGTTCACACAGTAGGATGGTGACAGAGCCACACCAGCTCCCGGGCCTCTGCAATCCTTATCCCAATGCCATTCTACTTCACTGTGCTAGCTACCAATAGAAGGAGGAAGACTGAGTAAAAGGACTGTGAAGGTTCCCTTCATACCTGAAAGCCATCATCTCTCCCTCCCATCCCCTGTCCCAGACTAGCTGAGCTTTCTCTGAAGCATTTCCAGTCCTCACTTAACTTCTACTGTTTTGGCCCCACCTAGCACATTCCAGAAAGCCTGCTGACTTCAGTCAGAATCCAAGGGCTGCCAATCCAGTCTGTTGCTGCTCTCCTCATCAGCAACTCCATCACCAAACTGTGGAACATGTTCTTTTACTCTCCTTTTCCTTTGGAGATAAGTTTGATGGGCCAAAATAGGTTCAAACAGAAACATGCCATTGGGGACAAAGATGCAGATTTGAGCTATAGTTTAAAGGAAATGACATATGAGATGATCTGGAACTTGAATCACCCATTTCTAAAGCCCACAGCCAAGGTCCACTCTTAAAACCTTTGTTACCATTAAGGAGCACCTCCTCTCAAGAAGGTATTCCATAACCTCTAGATGCAGCACAGACCCCAACATGGACCCTCTCACCTTGGCTCCCATTTGCCCACTACCAGCCCCTCAAATGAGTTAATGAGTTAACATACTCAGCATAGGGTAATTCATTCAGGCAGACCTCAGTCTGTTCATTTCTCTCAAATGGACCCTCCTTCATCTTATAATCACTACAACTAGCACAGAGCAGAACCTCAAACAACATTGGTTCAACTGAAATCTAATTCAGCTGGAGTTTTTCAGCCCAGAACTAAAATGCCAGCTTCATCCCTTACAGGTAGTAAGGTTCGAGAAATTGGCCTAAAATCCATGAGACTCAAATGCCTTACCTGGAAAATAAAGAAAATGCTACCTATCATGTAGGATCACTGTAAGGATTAGAGATGATAAATGGAAAGGGTAAAATGCTCTCTAGTTACTGGCAAATATTCAGTAAAGGGCCACTTGCAGCCACCTTCACCACACTCCAGCTCCTCAGCTGCCAGCCCATGTCCTCTGAAGATGACACAAGCCTCTTATCTGAGCTCCCTCTGGTCCTTCCCTGCCACAACGCAGAAATCTCACCCCTTGCCTCTCCTTCTTCCATCTCCTCCACACACTTGCCAGATTCATTTTTACAACCCTAACTTCAGAGCACCACTCCTCTACTTACCAAATTATTCCACACTGCCTACAGGATCAGGGCCAAACCCCTTTACCTGACCTTCAAGACTCACTCTTCCTGCATGCCCCTTGCAGTTCCCTAATCTCACTTCTCTACCCAAATACACAGGGACTTCTCTAGTCTGGAAGATATGGTCACCAAGACACTACTTATCCCTAGAAATTGGCTTTACCAGTGAGCCTTCTTGATGCCCTACTTTCTCCTTAGGCTGCTGAGGTTCCCTGCCCATTTGCCTAGAATGATGGGGTCTCTGGGAGCCAACTTGCTACTCCCCTCTCAGGCTCCCAAATTTCCTTAGAGAGGAAAATACCTGAAGTGGGTGCCATGCCTACATAGTAAGGCTTCTACTATGTCAGTACTAACCCAGCAAGGGTGACACTGGAGACCGGTGCCACCACCCTCCACCCAGTTCAGATGAAGAATAAGAGAGCTAACTCCAGGGAAACAGATGTGACAAGGCAGCCAAAGCCTAAAGAGGAACAGTTGAGCCAAATGAACAATGGACACCCCTGACTTTCCCATGTGTCCACTCCCCTATATATACCATACCCTATGTGAGAGTCCAGGTAAGAAAACTGAGGCTTGGGAAGGGATCAGAATCAGTGTACTTAGAGGAAGAAAGCTTGAATTGAGGGCTTTATGCTCCTGTGTAACCTTGAGCAAACCCCTTTCCTGTTCTGGGCCTCAGTTTCCCCATATGGAAATGGGAGGTTGAACTAGGGGTCTGCTTACCCCAGGCTGTGTAAGAAGCCAGGAGAAGGGTAGACCTATGATCAGTTTTCTAGTGGCTGAAGAGGAGGCATGGTGGGAGCATGTGATTTTAGGGGTCCTAGGCTTTAGTGGGAGGCCTGCATGCCTAGTTGGTTGGGCTCAGTCTACCACTTCACTACAGCCCAGTTTCATTTCTCATGCCTCCCTCCACAGAATCCCACCCAACATTTTACTTTTTGAAGATGCACTAGGCCTGGCCTGCAAATATTTCCTCTATGTCCAGAAAGGAGGGGGAACAGAACTGGTCTGGCCCAGCTCTCTCTCCCCTGAGAAGAGCTGCAGCCCCCAGCAGGGAGGGCTGAGGAATGCTGTCTGAAGAAGCTGGGTTAGTACTTGCTTCCATGCTCACCAGGGGAAAAAAAAAACAACCTGTAGGAGATGAAAGCATTGAAGGCTCTACAATAAGAACTGCATATCAAAAGGTCACAAATGTCTCTGCAGCACCACTATGTCTGCCTCTGCTCCCACCAAGCCCCCTTGTACCATTTTCTTCATTGTCCTTGTCATCCCCTAATCCCGAAAGGGAAGGTATGGGGAAGCAACGCATCCTCACCCAGTTGGCACCTGCACCTCCGCAGAGGTTCTGGTTTCCGTAACTTTCTTACTAGAATTACATTTACACATGCACAGGTTTGAAAAGTAAGACCAAGGAGAGGAGATGAAAAGCTCTGTATTATTTAATTCAGAGAACAGAAGTTGGGGGTGGGAAAAATGGTTTAATGCCCATGAAATCTCCAATGGTTTGTTAAGCAGTAGCAATGATGGCCAGCTGCCCCCAACACACACACACACACACACACACACACACACACACACACACACGTGCCTGTGCCTGCACACAGGTTTATGTATAGCATGACAGGGTCAGATTAGCTTCGAAAGAAAAAAATTCCTGGCAGTGTGAGATGCATGACCCAGGAATGAATGACACAGGGAGGAAATGCCTCCTGTGGAGGCTTTACCTTTATCGCCTAGTTTATCTGCCTGGACTGAATTCAAGGCAGAGGAACTGATGGAATAACACTGGGCATGTCCTCTTCTAGCCTCCAGTAGCCTATCTGTAAGTGAGGGGGCTGGAAGCCCCTTTTCCCTCCTTGATTCCACAAGCAACCCAGTGACCTGCCAGGCTAGCTGTTATTTATCTCATTTCCTTATTCCCCTGAACCAGCAGAACAGGGCTGCCTCCACCCCCTATACACACACACTTTCAGAGAGTGTAACAGTTCTTGAGGAATTTTTAATGCTTCCACTATACTAGGAGAGAATCACTGGACTTCCAACTTCTTCCAACTACCTCTCCTCCTTCTGAAACTTTCAACCCCCAACAGGCTCCAGACCAAGACTAAGAAGCAAAATAGACATGAAAGGGAAGGTAGATTTCTCCAGAGAGGGCCCCAAGCTAAACCCAGCACCTTCTCACTCTTGAGGAATGGGTGAGGTGAGAGTAGAGGTTGGTTAATGAGATTTTTGTGAAATGGAGGCCACTGGAGATAGTGGGATACAGTGTAAGAGTCCCTGTACAGGAGGCAGCAGCCTATCCCTAAATGCTGTGTGACCTTAGGGAAGTCCCTGTGCTTTCCAGGACTCAGGATTCCCATCTTGTAATCACAGGAGTCGAAGCCGGTGCTCCCTGAAGGCCTGTCCAGTTGGAAGGTTGGGCATCAGCAGAGGTCTGGGGGATACTTAGCCTCCACCACATTGGTATGTAAGCTCTAGGAACCCTCCTTCAATTTCACCCCCTGCAAGGCTGAAGGGAAGCCAACATGATACAACTTTCCTCTAGAGATAGCCTGCCCCTCAGTTCTATGTCCAGACCTAAAGGTGACCCCTTACAGTCCCAACTTACAACGTGTTTCCAATCTCTAAGACCCCCTTCTAAAATCCCATTTTATTATGGCATATTTACACACACACACACACACACACACACACACACACACAAATATCAAAACCTCCCGATGTTCCATTCTTCAATGGCCCCTTCCCCCATTCTCCCAAGATCAGATCCCCATTCCACAGCCTGGCATTTGGTAATCTCCATCTCTGGGCACCAACCTCCTCTCTACCTTAAAGCCATACAATCTCTACCAGAAAAGACTACATCACATCTCTCAGCCTGCCTACCACCCACCCACTCTCATTCCTAATTTTGCTTTTACCACTACCCTTTGCCTAGCCAAACCCCTCTACTTTCTGAAAGCTTCCAGGGTGATCCCCCTACATATACAGATTTCTCATCTCTCTCCACAGTACTTTGCCTCTAGGCTCATGAATCAGCAATCAAAGATATGTGCAGTCTGGGGTCTGGGCAGTCAAGATCTTGAATTTGTTGTTGAAGGGAAACATCATTATTATTTTTTTCTTGTAGTTGCAACCCATTGCCCTTCTCCATTCTCATTAGGCATACTCAATAAATATCTTATCCTTAAGTATCATTTCTCTAATCACTTTCATATGATCAGGACAAGTACATCTTAGAGAAGTAAAAGTCTTCTTGAAAGCTCGACAAAGACAGCAAATCCTTCTGGAGCATTCATAAACTGGTCTGCATGGCTAGGCTTTGAGGGGGTTATGGCTGATTTCAAGGTTTCATTTATCCCTCTGAGGGGTTCTGAGATAACCCAGAAATCCATGATATCAGGGAGACAACTTAGAGGCAGGGAAACTTAATTATAATTTGACTTCTATTCTAATTTAAGTCCCCAAATGGCCAAGGGACACAGGGAGCCTGGAGAAGTTTTGAGAAAGGAGAGGTTATCATGGGTTTAAAGAGACAGGCAAAAGAGACACCCAGGAGAAGGTGCCCAGAGCTGGGGCCTGAGAGGGAAAAGACTTTGGGCAGTGTAGGGTGAGTGGGTTTGGGTGTGAGGAGGGGAGTTATATAAGGAAGATATATTAGGTGGCTGTTGGTTCAAGGCAAGGCAGAGAGGATGTCCAGGCCTGAGCTGGAGATGCCCAGCTGCAAATAGAGGGTTGGTTTCTGTTGGTGCCTGGTCAAAGTGGGAAGATATGACTAGAGTGTGGTATCTGCAGTCCTAGCTGGTGTCACAAAGTTCCCAGCTAGCCTTTCCTCAAGTGAGGGATTTACTCCTCTCAAATACCCAGGCTTTGCAGCCCACAGTGTTCTCCACCCTTAGAGGCTGGTCAAAGGTCCTAGAAGAAGAGCCTGCCAGGCCCCTTGGTCACTCCTTCCTTCCAGTTCTTCAGAAAGGCCTAGAGTTTATTGCCAGAAGCATATCCTGGTGCAGTGACTGAACTGCGGGTGGGGCAGAATGAGGGAAGTTGCACTGGGGGAGAAGGCTCTGCTAAAATGCCCTTAGGTGGGGTGGGGAGTCCAATAGCGCAGTGCCCTCCACCTAGCCCATACCCATGCCAATGCAGCAGGCCAGCAGAGCCAAAGAGTGAAATGTTTAGGTGCTGGAGAAGGCTCCCTTTGACCCCATGGGCCTACTAGCCTGACCAAACCTAGGCCTGCTTTGCAGGGCCAGTCCACTGGCGACCTGGGCACTTAGGCTGTGGAGTGCCTGGAGGGCACAGCCCCTCTTTGCCAGGGAGCCTAGGCAAAGTCCTGCAGTCAGGTGGTCACCAGTGTCAGAGGTGTCTGCAGCAGACAATGACAGTGGCTCACAGGCTGGGTATTTTAAGTAACTGCGAAGTTGGAGGATTTGGCTGTCTCTCTAGCTTTCTCGCACAGACCCAGACGGTACGTTCTCTACTACAATAATTGCTCCCTTGGCCTCTGGCACATAAATACCCCGCTAACACCACGTTTATCGCTATTTTTAAGTGGGCGGCAGGAGAAAAAAAAGCGGCCAGTTCTCTCTTAGGGGACAGGAGGTGAGGCAAGGAGGGAAGACAAAGCGGCCTTGCAGATTTAACCCAAGGACTAGTTTGAGCTGCAGCTCTAACCTAAGGTCCAGCAAGAGCTCCGTTGCCAGCCCCCTTGTCCGCGGGGGCGGGCGCCAGATGCGCCTGGAGGCCCAGCAGCAGGGGGTGCGGCTGGTTGGGGCCTCAAGGCTGAGGTTTCTAAGTGGGCAGCCCACAGGCCCAACGGAGCTTCTTGGGAGAGGAGGCACACAGTGTAGATAGCCCAATCCACGCCAAAGCCAGTTTCCGTCGGGCCCAGGCCAGCGCGCCCTCTGCATCCGCAGAGGGGAGAAGGAGGCAGGGGATGAGCAGGGGAGGGAAGGGGCGGCAGCTGGGCCGCTGGGGTGAGCAATATCCACGTAACACAGCTGTTTCAGCTAGTGTGCTACAACAAAGCTGCGGAGCTCCCGGCCTACAAATGCACCGCTGGGGGTGCTGGCTGGCGGCTTCCCTGCCCCGGGTCGGTGAAGCAGCACGTGCGGGCCCCATCCCCACCTCCCCCAAGAGCCTGGAGGCATGGCCCAGGCTAGCCTGCCCGCCATCTGCACCCCTTCTAGCCGCGGTCGCCTGCGCCCAAGGGACTCTGCTTTGCCCCTCACCGGCCAGTCCTCAGAGCTGGTTCCGAGGGAGAGCGGAGGGCGGCCCAGACGCCGATTGGCCCAGCCCCTGGAACCCTGAAGGCGGTCAGAGCAGAGCACGCGGGACTGCACCGGACGGCGGGCAGGCGGAGGCTACCGGCAGCGCGCAATGCTTACCCGGCTCGGTTCGGTTTCCAGCCCGGTTACTGTCTGCTGCGCTAGGGCTGGAGCTTAGGCTTCTGTGGCTGAGATCGCCGCCACTGCTGTTCCTGCCGCCACCGCCGCCGCTGCTCTTCACCTCCTGCACTGGCTCCCCTTCCCCAGGCTTTCGGCAACTCCCCCATACTCCCTCCCCGCAGACTCCATAGCCACAGGGTGGGGCGTCCGCGCCCTGATAGGCAGGCATGTAGCCCAATCGCCACGGTGGGAAGGCGGGCCCCACCCCGCCCACTGTTTTCCATGGTGTGTTTCCCTTTAAATGCAAATAACCGTGGGCGTGGTGTTGGCTGGAGGCGGAGAGGGTGAAGAACCCCTCGCTGGGACTCCCCATTCAACCCCCCCCCACCTCCAACACACTGGGCGAATAATGGTTTGGCGATACGGCGAGCTCGTTGGGTCGGTCCCGCCCGGATGGGGCTCGCTGGAGCCCTGGAGCTCGGTTTTAGTTTTGCATATAGTCCCATTTCCGTGGATGCAGTGCAGTCGTGCTGAGGCGCCCTGGCAGCCACCCGGCAGTTCATTCCAGAGCGAAAGGCGGGCGAGGAGAGGCGGGGCGGAGAGGCTGGGAAACCTGGGGGACTGCAAAGCTCTTTGGAGCCTCGCGGGGCCCAACTTTAGGTGTAAAGATAGGCCCCCGTGGCGCGCGCCCAGAGGGACTCACCTGCCAGGAAAGCCAATTGCAGCGTCCATCCCCCGGCTTCTTCCGTCTGTCTGGCCCTTAGGACCATCGAGGTCAGTTTGCACCCATTACCGAATGGTCTGCTGCTGCTCTGAGAAGGGAAGGCACTTCCCTGAGGTCACCTAGCCTGCCTGTGACGGTGGCAGACTTGGAATTCAGAACCCAGGATCCTGCCCTAGGCTGTTTCACTTTGGAGAGGCCTGTTTCTGTAGTTTGACCCTCACCCAAATTTTTCACCTTTCATGGAACATGAGGGGATCTCCAAGGCCTCTAGAGGGCACCTCAACCTTTTAATGGTAAGCCAGATTTTGTGCAGTTCCCTGCCTCTGAAAAGTCTAGATATTGAGAGAAAAATTGTGTCTAGGCCTAGACTGGAAGTCAAGGCTGAGGGTGGAGTGAGGAGGCCTGTATCAGCCTAGCTGGCTTCTGTGTTTGGGATGTGGCAGGTGGCCAGCCTGAGCTTGGGTCCTTAACTAGCCTGAGGGCATTAAGTGGCACTAGTGGCTGCCAAGGACAAGTGAGCTGAGGCAACAAACAATCCAGTTCTACCACTAGCTCAAGAATATACAGAAGGCCCTACCCCAAAACTCTGTGAATGTCTAAAAAAGGGAAGGGGATTCAAGTTGAGGAGAGGGAAGGGATTAGAGAAAAATGTCTGCCATTTTTGCATTGCAGGGGGAGTGTTCTCTGCTGCTGTATGGGGTCCTGTCTGCCTTGAAAAGATTCAGCTGCTAGAGTGGTAAGAGAAGAACTGTTGCCTCTGCATGTATGAAGCACATAAACTGACATGGCTTGCTAGGACAGGGATCTGGCTCCAGCTCTGCCTCAGATTTGATGTATGACCTTGCCCAGTCCATTTTCCTCTCTGAGCCAGTCTGTCCCCTCATCTCCACAAGCAAGGTGTAAGATTGATCAAGTTCCTTGATCTCTTCCAACTCTGACAGTTGAACTCAATTCTTTTTATAATATTCCATGATGTTCCATGACATTCTATACATTTCCAACAAAAATCACACCTTAAACATCAGACCTCCTATTCTGGTTCAAGCTCTAGATAAATGGCAGGGAGTAGGGAGCCACTGGCTCACTGTGTGACTTTGTTGAGCAAGTACCTTCTCACCCCTAGCCTTAGTTTCCCCATCTGGATGGCTGAACTATAATATTTACTTGGAACTGTGTTTTCCTGCTTTGCAAAGTCCTGATTCTCATTTGTTGGACCTGATTTTGGAGGTGTCTTTTTTCCACCACCTCATTCATAGGCTTCCGCAACTCCCTTGTGCCTCTGGTTGCCTACCATTTGTTCATGTTTCACCCAGAACCTTGATTATTTGAAGTAGGCTAAATATTACAATTTGAAAAAGACAGTTTCCAAATTTTAAGCCTAGGGAAACACAGGGCCAGGGTAGTGTTAGCTCTGGGAATAGGGAGAGAGGAGCTGTGCAAGGCAATCAAGTGGTGGGCTTGAAATAAACATGAGGTAAAGAGGTACTGCTGTGCTACTCCTGCTACAGGAATTAGCCCTCCATGTCCTCTTCCCAGCTGCCAAACATTCTGCCATACCAGTTAGCTTTGGGATGAACAGATATTGAACATTGGGCTGAGTCCAAAAGAAATGGCATTTTAGAAAAACGAAAGTGGTCTTTGGCATGTTAAAAAGGTCTCCCAGCTGTGTGCCCTACTTCTTGGTCCTGATGTTTCTAAGTCTCATGAAAAGATTGTGTTCATGTGAATTTAAGAGGAAAGGGTGGTGGTGGGTGGCGCAGCTCCTTATTTGTATGGTCCGCTCCTCTCCAGGGACAGTGTATGGAAAGACCAAGTGTAGGCATAAACTTGTACCTCAAAATGACTTTTCAAAGAGGGAGTCCTCTAGGCCCTGATTGCACATGCTGACAGACACATGATCAACTTGTTTGATCGCTACAGGGGCTTGTCGTGGGGGAGCAAGAATAATTGGTCTTAAGTTTCTTTACCTACAAAATGGAGATAATCCCTCTGCTTCCCAGTGTCTTGTGGCTGTAGTGAAAAGCTTATGAGAACAGATGTGCAGGCTGTGTGGAGGTAATTCCATAAACTCAGGTAGACAGACTGGTCCACATGAATACAGTGCTTCTTTCTTTCTTTAGTAAATATTCCATGGGTACCTCCTCTATACCAGGCCTTGTGATAGCCATTGGGAAGAGTGGGTAGAATGGTAACATTCTGGGAGAATGGGCGCTCTGTGGATGTAGTTCTGAGAGGAGTTGAAAGCTAGATTAGAAGTCTGGCAGAGGTGATCTGGAGCATTGTAGATGAAGAGCTTCCTTCCTCCCAGGGTGGGGAGTGGTATCAGAGAAACTTTCCATGGAGGGATGACCTTGATGATTATATCAAGTCAGAAAAGCAGGGAAAGGATTCCTGCCCAATCCAAAACCCATCAATGTGAGAGTGTGTGGTAGGTTGGGCAAGAGTTAGGATCTGGACATGTGGTGCTGGTGCATATTGGTATAGGAGTAGAGAAAGTATTTGTGTAGGAGGAGAGAAAGAGCTGAAAATTAGGCTAAAAAAAGACTGGGGCCAAATTGTATAAGACCATGACTGTATGGCTAAAAGACTGATGCTCAGCTAGCTAATTTTGTCCTTCCCAGGGAAGCAAGATGTATAGTATAGTTACTTTGCTACCAGACTGCCTGGACTGGGATGTTGGCCGTACCACTTAGGAGTGGTGTGACCTGGGCAAGTTATTTCACCTCACTGAATCTCCTTTTTCTCTTCTACATAATTGGAACAATAATAGTACCCATGTCACAGAATTGTGGTAATAATTGAGTATTGGGGTACCTGGGTGGCTCAGTAGGTTGAGCATCTGGCTCTTGACTTTGGCTTAGGTCATGATCTCGCAGATTGTGGGATCAAGCCCTGCACTGGGCTTTGCACTGGCAGTGCAGAGACTGCTGATATTCTCTCTCTCCCTCTCTCTCTCTGCCCCTCCTCCATTTGTGCTCTCTCTCTCAAAAGTAAATAAACTTAAAAAAAAAAGAATTGAGTATTTCATGTAAGTACTTAGCACAGAGCCTGCTACATGCAAAGCCCTCAATTAAGTGCTAGGTACTGCTGCTTGTTATTACTTTTGTTTATCCAACGTATGGATCTTCAGAGTTATAGAACTTACTATATTACTTTGAAACCACTTTTTGATATAAGCACACATGAGTCTATGATTCCTTAAACACAAGTTTATTTTGATTGTGCAGAGCCAGACCAAATTTCCCAGGGCAGAGGGTCTCTTTGTTCATCTTTGTATCTTTAGCACCCAACAGAGTTTAGTACAAACTTAATGCTCACCATATATTTGTCGAACATAGTCAAATGAAGCATCTTTGGGTGCAATATTAAGCTTATTTGCTATCATCCCCCAGAGTGATGGTGCCACTCTCTGAGCACCTCTGTGTCAGGCTTTGTGTTTGGTGCCACACCCATCATGATGAACCAGACACAGATTCTGGACTCAGGGCACCAGCATAGTGGAGGAGGCCCACAACCCATCAGATCAATGCCCTGCAACTTCTGATTTAGGCAAGGCGTGGATGGTGTTGCCATCCACTGAACTGAGAAATATAGGAACAGGATTAAGGAAAATGTAATGATTCTGTTTAGAACATTCTAAATTTGACTTGTCTGAAATCCCACATCCAGGGCTTTGTACTTGCTGTTCCCTGTGCCTACAATGTTTGTTCTCTGAATACTGACATGGTTTGTGCCTCATTTTCTTCAGATGTCTGCTCAAATGGCACCTTATTAGTGAGGCCTTCCCTGGACACTTGAAATATAAAATAGGAATCCCCATTTCTGCCTGCCTTCACTCTCCAGTTCCTTAACTGGCCTTTTTTCTTAACTGTAACATATACCACCTCCTGGTATTATGAGTTTTATTTATTTATTTATTTATTTATTTATTTATCTGTTTATTTATTTATGTCAGTTTTTATTTTTTATTTTTTCACACTAGGAACAAGGGCTAAGCTCTGAAGCAGGCAGTTTACTAATAAAAATGCATTTTTCTTTTTTTAATTGAAGTATAGTTGACATAAAATATGATGTTAGTTCTGGGTGCACAACATAGTAATTCAACATTTATATACATTACAAAATGATCATCATGATAAATCTAGTTACAGTCTGTCACCATACAAAGTTAGTACAATATTATTGACTATATATTCCTTATGCTGTAAGTCGTCCCGGTGACTATTTTATTTTATTTTTATTTATTTTTATTTTTTGGAGAAAGAAAGAGCACCAGCAGGGGAGAGGGGAAGAGGGAGAGACAATATCTTAACTAGGCTCCATGCTCAGTGTGGAGCCCTACACGGGGCTTGATCCCAGAACACTGGGATCATGATGACCTCAGGCGAAATCAAGAGTCCATCACTCAAGCAACTGAGCCACCCAGGTGTCCCAACTTGTTTATTTTATAACTGGGAGTTTGTATCTCTTAATCCCCTTCACCTATTTCACCCATCCCCTAACCCCCGTCCCTTGTGGCAACCAGCAGTTTTCTACATTTATGAGTATGTTTCATTTTGTTTGTTCATTTGTTTTGTTTTTCAGATTTTACATGTAAATGAAATAATGATATTTGTCTTTGTCTGATTTGTTTCACTTAGCATAAACTCTGTAGGTCCATCCATGTTTTAAGAGTACACTTAATGTGATTAACACTGAGTAATGTATAGAATTGTTGAATCATAATATTTTACACTTGAAACTAACATAAGACTGTCTGCTAATTATACTTTAATAAAAATTAATTTTAAAATAAAGGGAATGAAATTTGTTGTAATTTTTTAATTTTATGTTTCCCATTATGATAATGTAATTTTAATGAACAGTGACAATGAATGAAATATGTAAGTAAAATATGTAGTATATCAGATGGCAATATATGGAGAAAATAGAGCAAGAAAGAAGTACAGGGAGTATTGGTGGGAGGATGCTATTTTAAATAGGGCAGTTGAGGGGCGCCTGGGTGGCACAGTCGGTTGAGCGTCCGACTTCAGCCAGGTCACGATCTCGCGGTCCGGGAGTTCGAGCCCCGCGTCAGGCTCTGGGCTGATGGCTCAGAACCTGGAGCCTGTTTCCGATTCTGTGTCTCCCTCTCTCTCTGCCCCTCCCCCGTTCATGCTCTGTCTCTCTCTGTCCCAAAAATAAATAAACGTTGGGAAAAAAAATTAAAATAAATAAATAAATAAATAAATAGGGCAGTTGGGATAGGCCTAACCAAAAAGGTGATTATTCAAGCAAATATCTGAGAAAACTGATGGAGAAAACTAGGAGAGTGTCTAGAAGAAGAATATTCCAGGCGAAAGGGACAGTAATTACAAAGACCCTGAGGTGGGAGCATACTGGAATGTTAGAAGAACAGGGCAGCTAGTGCAGCTAGAGCAGAGTATGTGGGGGAAAAGTGGTAGGAGAGGGGGTTAGAAGGGACACAGAAAGCAGATTGTTATGGATTTTTGAACCATTTTAGACTTTAGACTTCAGGATTTTGAGCTGAGGAGTGGCATGGTCTTAGTAAAATGTCTAGGGCACTGTAACAGCAAAGGAGGAAGCAATGAGGCCAAGAAGGAGGTTCATACAGTGATCTAGGTGAGAGGTGATGGTGACTCAGACCAGGGTAGAGGCAGTGGAAGTGGTGAGAATTGGTTGAATTTTGGATGTATTTGGAAGATAGAATTGGACAGACTTGGTGATGGCACCTTAGATGAAAGGTATAAGAGAAAGAGAGAAATAAGGAACAACAGCCCACAAAGCCCTGAAAGGGAGGGATTGGCATGGTGAAACCAGAACCAGAAGAGCTGAGTTTCTCAGAAGCCAAGGAAGACACAGGGATTTTATGAAGATGGATGGTATAACTAAGAGTGCATGTGTCAGATGCTGCCCAGAAGTCCAGCAAGATAAAAGTAGAAAATATGACATTGTATGTTTATCTAGGAAGTCACTGTTGACATGGGGAAAGCCAGTGTGGAGCAGGGGTGAGGGTATACACCAGGCTACAGTGGAGTGGCAAGAGAATGGTCTGCAAGGAAAGGGAGAATGTATGTAGCCTTCTTGTTCCAGAAGTTTGACTGCAAAGAGATGGTGGCTAAGTGGGGTACTGGGGTTCAGATTTGTTTTTACAAGATGGAAGGATATGAGCTTGCTTATGTGCTTAGGGGAAAAACCAATCAATTTGAAGATACAAGAGACAGGATAACTGACAGGTGGATGGCCCTGGCTAGGGGTGGGGGATGAAATCCAGAGCCCCTGGAAATGAGTTAGCCTTGATAGAAGGAGGGACCAAGATAAGAGGGAAGGATGGGTGGATGTAGTAGAGTTTGTTGTAATGACAAGTTGAAGATGTCATGCCTAATGACCTCTAGGTATTCTGGGAAGTGGGAGGCAAAGTCCCCAAAGTGAAAGGAAAAGCAAGGAAGCTTGCTAATATTGTACAAGGTTTGAAATAGTTACAGAAGATGGGGAACCTTGGTGGCTCAGTAGTTTGAGTGTCTGACTTCGGCTCAGGTCATGATCTTGCAGTTTGTGAGTTTGAGCCCCGCATCGGGCTCCGTGTTGAGAGCTTGAAGCGTGGAACCTGCTTTGAATTCTGTGTCTCCCTCTCTCTCTGCCCCTCCCCAGCTTATGCTTTGTCTGTATCTCTCTCAAAAATAAATAAACATTAAACAACTTTTTTTTTTTGAAATAGTTACAGTAGAGAATGGGCAAGTTGATAAAGGCATAGCTGGGCTGTCATCCAGGAATGTATGGTGATCTCATTTTCATGAGATTCTGCTTCCTATTTTGTAATCTTGAACAAGTTACTTAATCTTACTGTGCCTCAGTTTCTTCATCTATAAATTGGACATGAGTAAAATAAGATCATTGAATTAAATGAGTTAATCCATGCTTGGTGATTATTGAGCATATTGCCTGGCACATAGTAAGTATGCAATGTATATTAACTTTTTAGATTTCTATGATGATTACTTATTTTAATTTCTTCTGTGGTGTTCATCAGTCCAGGCTTAGGAGAGGACAATGGCTTCATCCAGTTTGTTTGGTACTTGGGTGAGAGACTGAAGTGATTGAAAGAACACAGGATCAAAGATGGACAGGGAAGGACTTGAATGCAGGGGAGGGGGACAAATGGAGAGAAAATAGGAGATCATGTGGTACCTGAAACTCAGAGCCTGGTACCTATTAGGTCTCAATAAATCTTTATTGAGTGAAAGAATGGGAGAGACTATGGGTGTTAAACCATAGGATTCCAAGAATGTCACTTCTGGAAAAGCAGGAAGTTCTGGCTGGAAAGGGGGACCTGCATTTCCAGGTGAGACCAAAGGAGTGGGGGTAAAATGGAGATTTTATGGTGTTGTATAAGTCAAAGAGGAACTGCAGGTGAACTTGCCACTGAATCAGATCCTGCCATTACCTCAGCCTCTGCTTTTTTATTGGGAGGAGGTAGCCTGTGCTGTGAGGAGACTGGCAAAGTAAGAGCTATCAAGTAGACTAGTGTCTGGAAGCTAAGTTTTCTGTGACTATAGATGGATAGAGATTAAAAAGTGCCAGGATGAAGCAGATTGCTTGACTGTGGAAGAGAAGGATTTCCCCAGGTAGTTCAGAAACGATCCTAGAAGTAAGTGAAGTGATGAGTGCACAAATAATTTATAAGCAGTCAAATGCTCTGGGCTTGCAAGAGGATGGTGAAATTAATGCTGCCAGGATAAATGTAGGAATTATCTAGGTCAATTAATTTATAACAAAAAAGCCAAGATACACAATGGGTAAAGGACAGTTTCTTTTTTTTCCCTTTTTTTTTAGAATTAATGTTTATTTATTATTTTGGAGAAAGAGAGAGAGCACAAACGAGGGAATAGCAGAGAGAGAGGGAGACACATAATCTGAAGCAGGCTCCAGGCTCTGAACTATCAGCACAGAACCCGATGCAGGGTTCCAACCCAGAAACTGTGAGATCATGACCTAAGTCAAAGTAAGATGCTCAACTGACTGAGCCATCCAGACACCCCAGGACAGTTTCTTTAATAAATTGTGTTGGGAAAACTGGATAGCCACATAGAAAAGCATAAAACTACACTACTATCTTACACTATACACAAAATTTAATGCAATATGGATTAAAGACTTGAATGTAAGACCTGAAACCATAAAAATCCTAGAAGAAAAACATAGGCAGTAAGCTCCCTGACATAAGTCTTGGTAATGACTCTTTTGGATTTGACACCAAAAGCAAAGTCAACAAAAACAAAAAATAAGTGGGGTTGCATCAAACTAGAAAGTTCCTGCACAGCAAAGGAAATTAACAAAGTGAACATTTCATCAACAAAATGAAGTCAACCTACTGCATGGGAGAAAATATGTCATATAACTGATAAGGGGTTAATATCCAAAATATATAAAGAACTGATATAACTCAGTAGCAAAAACGAAAACAATATGACTAAAAAAATAGGCAGAGGTTCTGAATAGACATTTTTTCAAAGAAAACATACAGATGGCCAACAGGTACATGAAAAAATGCTCAACATCACAAATCATCGGGGAAATGAAACTAAAAACCAAAATGAGATATCACTTCACACCTGGTTACAATGGCTATTATCAAAAAGGCAAGGAATAAAAGTGTTGGTAAAAATGTAGGGAAAAGGGAACTTGTTGTGTACTGTTGGTGGTAATGTAAATTGCTGCAGCCACTATGGAAAATAGTATGTAGTTCCCTCAAAAAATTAAAAATACAACTACCACATGATCCAGAAATTGCAATTTTGGGTATTTATCCAAAGAAAAGGAAAATACAAACTTGAAAAGATATATGCACCCCTATGTTTACTACAGCATTATTTACAATAGTCACATCATGGAAGCAACCTAAATGTCCATTGATGGATGAATAAAGAAAATGTATACATATACATACACATATAGCTGAATTCAGCTATAAAAAATGATATCTTGCTATTTGCAGCAACATGGATAGACCTTGAAGGCATTATGCTAAGTAAAATAAGTTGGACACAAAAAGACAAATACCAAATGATCTCCCTTATATGTAGAATCTAAAAATTTTTAAATGAGCTCATATGTACAGAGGACAGATTAGTGGTTTCCAGAGGTGGGAAGTAGAGGGTGATTGAAATGGGTGAAGGGATCAAAAGGTACAAACTTCCAGTTATAAAATAAATAATTCATGGGGGATATAATGTACAGCATGGTGACTATAGTTAATAATACTGTATTGAATATTTGAAAGTTGCTAAGAGAGTAGATTTTAAAAGTTATTATCACAAGAAAAGATTTTGTCACTATGTGGTGATGGATGTTAACTAGATATCGTGACCATTTCAAAGTATATACAAATATTCAAGCAATATTGTATACCTGAAACTAATAAAATGTCATGTGTCAATTATATCTCAATTTAAAAATATAATGATGCCAGTGGTGCCTGGGTGGCTCACTCAGTTAAGCATCTAACTTCATCTCAGGTCATGATCTCACAGTTTTTGAGTTCAAGCCCCGTGTTGGGGTCTGTGCTGACAGCTCAGAGCCTGAAGCCTGTTTTGGATTCTGTGTCTCCTTCTCTCTCTCTGTACCTCCCCGGCTTGCACTCTGTCTCTGTTTCTCTAAAAAATAAATAAACATGAAAAAATAAATAAAAATAAAAATAACTAAAATATAATGACGCCAGATTTTCCCTGGGAAATCAGGGAACACGTTCTCCATGTATTCAACAAATCATTCCTATGACTGTGCATACCCCATTCTAATAATTGAAATCTTTAAGTCTAAGAGACAAGAGCATTCAGGGCCCTCTCCAGTCTAGTCCCCAGCCTATCTCTGGTTAAAATACATTGAACTCAAACTAAACTGCTTACCCAAACTGGCCTTTTTCCTGCTTCTAGATCTTTGGTCACTGAATTCCTTCCTCTTTTTTCCCTCTCTACTGATTAAAACCCTTTCCACTATTCAAGGCCCAAGATCAAGTACAACCTCTTCCATCAGAATTTCCCTCAAGTTAGCAGTTGAAGGGAATCTCTCTGGTGTCTGAAGTCCAGTGGGCCATTTTGCACTTTGGATCCAGTCTTTGAGGGCCACCTTTCTGAATAAAGCAAAAAAATTTTCTCATTGTAGGAGAGAACACAAACTGATCAGTGACAAGAGCAGAGCTGAGCCAGCCCCAGGTTCATGGCAATGCCAGGAAGGGAGGAAAAGAGGGAGGGAAGGAAGGAAGGAAGGAAAGAAAGGGAGGTCAGGAGACAGGGAGAGAGGGAGAGAAGGAGTGAGGGAAGTGGCCTGGCTCACTTGAAAGGATTAAGATATGGCTTCCTGGAAACTGATGGTTGTTGTCAGGGGAAGTGGGAGTATGGTGGTGGTGGGGAGACTGGGTTATCATATGGGACCAATGCCAACAAAAAGGCCAAGGGGGATATTTCACTCCAGGAACAGAGACATCACCTCTGCCTCCTCCTCTTTCTCAGGGCTCCTAGGGAAAGTTGCCTCAGAAGATTCATCATCAGAATTTGAGATGACCCATTCCAACCCCTAGCCTATTATCCAAATGGGAATGGTTAGGCCCAAGGAGGGGAAGAAACTAAGGCACCAGCTCTTGAATTGTCTCTGCTCACCAGCAACACAGGAAGCTGAAAAATAACAGCTAGAGGTATTCTGGAGAGCTGGGCCACCAATAACATGGGAATTGAACTTTGTCAGGTTCTCAGTCTGCTCATCTGAGAAATGAGGCTGAGAGTTCCAGCCCTTCCTTTCTGCCTAGAATTTGCTATGTTCTTACATCCTTATTAAATGTAATTCTTTCGAAATGCCCAGAGTATCTACATGCTTTCATGGGTCAGAGAATCTGTGTTCCAGATGGCACAGGAAAGGCCACCCTGGCTAGGCCCCATTTGAAGGGTGTACTTTCCGAGGGGGACTATATCAGATAGAGCTGCTGAAGTTGACTCCTAATCCCCAAGGGCTTTAAGGGGATAGGGGACAGAGCCAGGCATGGGGTCCTGAACAATTCATTCCTCAGGAGCCTAGATTGAAATAAAGGTACAAGAGAGCTAGGGCCAACTGCCCTGAAGCCCTGTCTGTGCTTGTAGCCAAATCCTTCAGTTCTCTTGCTTCTTGGAGATAAACAGTTGCATTATTCTCCAAAACAAGAATGAAAGTCTGGAAGTTGAGTAGGGCAGGATCATGGAGATAGATGATCAATTTTCTTGGCTTCCTAAAGTCTTTCAGGCACTAGGATCTAGGGAGAGTGAGCAGGTAAGGAGGAGAGAGGCAAGACAGCTCAAGGCCTTATTCCCTGCCCCCTTTTCCTCATAATAGGAGATCATGATATAGAGGAACTGTCAAGGCAGCTCTCAGGAAAAGCTCTAAATATCTAAAGATTATCTGAGCTCTCCTCCTCCACTCCTTCAACTTGTGTCTCTTTCACTATTTGTCCACATCCCCACCCACAGTTGTCCAGGAGAAACACAAGAAGGTACTGTAGAAGATTTTAGCAAAATAAAGTTGCCTAGATCTGAATTTGGGTGGTTATCTGTGCTGGTCCAGGGCATGTTTGCCTCATTACCCTGCCCTTCTCCATATCATAGAGGGTGTAGGATGCATTTCCCAGGCTCCCTCATCAATCATCTGGCTGGATTCAACCAATGGGAAGCACTGGTGAAAGATTAGAAAAAATAGAGAAACCATGGTACTTAGCCTCTGCCTTTTGTGCTTCCAGTGGTGTCTCTGCTGTGTCTCTTTTATGGCTCCCAATGTGAATATACTTCCAATTCTGTTATGTGATACTAGCTCCTGGATTAGATAACACCACTTTCTCCCACTGCCCCTCCATTATGCACCTTTCCCTGCTCTGCACTATGCAGCAGGAGGTCTGGCCCCTGTTTCCCAGGATCTGATATTAGTTGACTTCTAATTTCCCTCAATGAGAGACATTGGAGGCAGACTGAAGGGCACCAATAAGGAAAAAGAAAGGATATTTCTTCTTTTCTTGTCGTTTGAACAGTGCCTCCCTTTTAGCACCCCTGGACAAGCCTGTGATTCCACTTCCATCAAGTGACCCTTGTCCCTGAACTTTGGACATACCTCCTCCCTCACTCCTCCAGCCTAGGGGTGGTGTTAGTATCCTGCTGTCACTAATCTCTAGGTTACCTTCCCGTCCTTCTTGGCATCTCAACCTATCATCTATATAACCAATTTTTTTCTGAATTAAATTCTATGCCATAAATATTTGGCAGTTTGATTTCCCAATTAGATCTTGAATATAAACTGGACTAGTGGGAATGCAGTCTATGATTCAAGGTGGATTCATGGGAAGATCCCTAGTTACTTGACTCAGAGTAATAGGAGATTGGGTTACAGCTCCAGAGAGGGTGCCTTATAGAAAACGGGAAAGTGAAGGGAGGTACAAGGCTGAGCAAACTGCTGCTACTATTCCAATCAACCACTTGAATTCTTTGACCTTGCTTCTAAGAACAATACAGATCTAAATTTTCTTTGAGATCTTGGAGGAGGTGTGAGCCATTGGATTATTTTTCCCCCCTGTCAGTGGCCAGGACTCCTATGCCTGTCAAATGCCAGATAATTACTATCCTTCCCTTTGGCCAACCAGACCCCTTCCCCCAGTAAACTCCCACCCCCCCACACACACACATATAGCAGACATAACATCCACCAGGATTTATTTTGATGAGGATTTTATTGTGGAGGATAATACAGGAGACCAGCCACCAGGATTTATTTTGATGAGTATCTTATTGTGGAGGATATGGAGCAGCTCCAGGTGAATGGGTGGAACTGTAGTGCCCTTCAGCTACCTGGGTCCCCAGGTGGTTTTTGTAGGTATTGTGGGTTTCTGTTAAGGCTGCAAGATTACAGTTGGTGTTTGAGGTAGCTAATCAACACAGGGGGAAGATCCAGCTGGTCAATGGCTTGTGGCTGGCTGGCCTGGTACAGGGCTCTGCGGATAACTAAACGGGCCTGTGACAGTAGTGACCGTGGAGTGGCTACAGCAAGGAGAAATAGGTCATAAGAAGCATTTATCAGTGTAATTCTCCCACCCAAGACTGCATCCACCTTGCCCTGGATCCTGCAGCCCTAATTGCTTTCTTCCTTCTAAGAAATCCCCCCCCCCCCGCCCTGTCCTCAATGCATGGTGCCAATAGGAACACACTGAAGTCTACAGAAGGCATGCTCAAGGCCACAAAACATTCATTGACAGGGCCAAAGCTAGAAATTCTATTAGTGATATCCCCCACCTTATCTTACTAATCCTTTCTCTAATAAGGAATCTATAACTTCTCCACTGGGGTCTCAGAAGAGGGAGAAGATGGTATTTTCTCCAATTCATCCCACAAGGATTAGCTTGGGGAGTGATTTGTGGCCCTTGGACCTCCAAGCCAGAAGGTCTATAGAGCTAAGTTGCTTGACACTTACCTCGGGCCTGTAGCAGCAATGCAGTGCCTTTATTATCTTGCAAGTTCACGTCCAGGGAGAGACATGGAAGGTAGATGTTAGCACCGAAATCAATTAGTAGCTGGATGTACTCTGGCTCACAATTATGGTGAAGGCAGATTTCAAGGAGGGTGCGGGGCCGTGGGACACGAGCCAATAGGTGCTGGTCAGTACAGTTGTAGTTGGGGTCTGCCCCATGGAGCAAAAGCAGGCGGAAACAGTCAAGATGCCCATAGACTGCAGCCAAATAGAGGGGGCCAGAACATGAAGCTATGTTTGATGCCCAGACTGGTAGTTTAGCCTTGACATTGGCCTCTGCACCATGGCCCAAGAGTTCCTGAAGGATGGCAGCAGCACCATCACGGGCAGCTGTGAGCACGGGAGAACAGTTGTTGTAGATACTACCACCAGGACAGGCACCAGCTTCTAAAAGCACACGCACACAGTCCAGATGGCCATGACTGACAGCAGTAAAAAGTGGTGTCTGTGCCTTGACATCCAAGCTGTCAACATCAGCACCATGTGCCAGGAGGACCTGCAAGCAACTGAGGTGGCCATAAGAAGCAGCCAACCGCAAGGGTGTCCCAGGAACACCCCAGCCACTTCTACTGTTGATGAAACGTTTGTAACGCTCCTGGCACAAAAGCTGGTCCAAGGTATAGGAGTCGTTGTCATACACTGCTTGATTGAGAGCCTGCTTCTCCCCTGTGTCGGTGTCCTCCTCCTCCTTGTCGTGCTGCAGGAGGGAGAAAATCTTGGTGATGTCCATGAGGTTCATCTTGATTGATTGCAGCAGAACTATTCTCATTATGAGCACAAGGATATGCCAGATCTGTGGGTGACAAATATTGGAGAGAGAATGAGGGCCCACACCAAAAAGCCTGGATGCCAAACCTTACCCCCTCCACCCTTCACCATCAGGCTCTTCACTCATGTGCCCCCTGCTATTAATTCCTACTTCATCTTATGTTAGGGCTCAGAGATGGCTTCCCAAACACATAAGGCCATTTCACAGCTTGGTGCCTTTGCATATGCTGTTCTACTTGACATTCAAACTCCTACTTCTGGGAAGCCTTCCCTAATCTCCTCCTCCCCGTGCTCAGGGATTCCAAAGGATCACACTAGACTTTATCTATGAACTTTCACACTACATTTGCACGTATCTGTGCTTCAGTATGTAAACTCCAGGGTAAGGAACGCTGTATCCATCTGTATCCCTCCATTCCCAGTAGGGTCTACATCATTACTGGTGACTTGGTAGAGCCACCTTCCTTAGTTCAGAAAGTGTAGACTAATTAAATGACTCTAGTCTGGCAGTTGCTAGGCCAACAGAATGGTTTTGTGTGTGTGTGTGTGTGTGTGTGTGTGTGTGTGTGGTGTCAAGTTGTCATCCCTGAGCATTCTGACATCAGTTTGATGGGGCAGGCCTTCAGTTCCACCTGTCAGCCTTTTAGATGAAATTCAACCTCCTCATAGTCCTTCATATGTGACCTCCACTCAGACTTAGGTCCTATGCTTCAGGCAACAGAGTTACACAGGAAATAGATGTTGAATGAAATTTACTAATTAAATAAATAGATGTCATTACAAAGAATAGACTTCAAGTAAAATGAAGTCAAAGAGATGGCAGAAAATAGTCATTTCCAGGGCAAATCGTCCTCTTTGGTGGACAACTGGTTTATCCTCCAGGACTACTTCAATACAGAAATCACTTTGATTCCAAGCACCTCCTTGGAACCTATGGACTCCCATCCCTTTAGGTCAAACCTTTTCCCATCCTCTCTGCCACACCCAGTTTAGAGCCTTGTCTCAATCCTCAACTCTTCTCTCACCATTATCCCCAGGCCTTATAAAATTACCCATGGCCCAGTGACTGACTTAATCCCTTGACCTTACCTGTCTTGTTCCTAGTGCTCAAAAGCCAAAGTCACCCACCTTAGTTTGTAATGTCATCAGGGTAAGCTGGTAGGTTTTCAGAGCTCAAGTCTTCCTTCTCTCCCATACCCTGCAGCCATGGTCTAAGGGCCATACACCTCCTTTTATTCACTGTATACCTCCATCCCTCTTTGTGAGCCTGGGACCTCAGGTACATACCTCATAGAAAAAAAAATTGTGAGGTGGGTGGGTGGGGTCTCTCTCAGCTTTAGGCCCCTCCTCACCCACTAACATCAACTCCATATATGGTCTTTTTATTCCTTTGAGGTGTGCAATAAGTAGAGAATTTTAGAAATCAGGTAGACCTAAGTTTGCAACTCAGCACCCCAAGTTACTAGCTGAGAAGACATGGGCAAGTCTCTTCTCTTCTTTGGGACTAAGTTTCCTCATCTATAAGACAGAAATGATAATCCCTGCCTCATGGAGCTGCAATATAGTAGGTCTTAAAGGAACTTCCTCTCTCTGCCCCTTCAACCTCCTGACTGGCTCCTTCCCCTCAACCATCTTAGGAAACAAAACACTTCTATGGTTCTTTGTCTTACTCTAGCTAGCTTTCTCTTCATCTCTCTCTTTTTCACCAAATATACCAAAGAGCTTTCTACCATCTGCTTCTCTCTCATTCATTTCTTCAATACCTGCAATCTGGCTCTACCCTTCTTCAACCACACAATAAAATAGTTCTTTAAACAGTCACCCTTGTGGTTAAATTTGCTGGCTCCTTCTCTTATCTTTCCTTCTGTGACCTTTCTGGTACATCTGTCCCCACTGGCCACTTTCTCCTACATACTCCTCCATTGGCTTCCTGACCATCACCCTCTCCTGATTTTTCTCCCCTATGTTCTACCCTGAAATAGTTATGCTCCCCTTTGTTCTCTCCTTGATCTTCTTTCCATTCCCAGAGATGCAGCTCTCACTGTAATTCTGATGCTTTCAAGTTTATCACTCCAAGCCCCCTAGCTAGCTCTCTTTTCAGCAAAAAAAATATATATTCACTGAATTTCTTCAGGTCCTTCAAAGTCAGCAGTATCACACTACCACTACCATCACTACCATCAGCAAAGTTAATCCATATCTGTTTCTCACTATCCACCTGGTAAACCAAACCAAAAACCCAAGACTCATCTCAGTCCGCTTATCTCTTTGTCCCACTTTCATCCAATTGCTCATCAAATCCTATGGATTTTACTTCCTAGAGGCCTCTACAGGCCACCTCCCTCTGACTTATCCCCATTGTCAGTGCTTTACATAAGCTAGGTAAATCATTTTTTTTGTGTGTCAACTGTTGTAATAGTTTCCTAGCTAGTTTCCCATTTTTCTTCACATTATAAAGCAATTGTTTAAAAATACAAATCTGGTCTGTGCCAATCCCATTTTAAATACCTTAATGGCTCCCCTTTCTTTCAGAGTATATCCCAGATACTTTGGACTGGCTCACAGATTCTTTATGAGCAAATTTTGGCCAACATCTCCAGGCTCATTTCCTGCTACTCTTCTTATACCCCAAGACCCAGCAATAAGGGAAGAGAAATGATGTCTCTCTGTAAACGTCATACTTCTTTCTGTCACATGTAGTTCCTTCTGATGGGTTAGTTTCTCCAGAATTTGTGGTCTTATATAACTATAGCAGTCAGGACACTGTATCGTAACTCTTTGAAATGGGTCTGTTTTTCACTCACTGCAGAATGACAGACCATGTAAAGTAGTAGTAAAACATGGTCTGGAATTCTGCTTCAATTCAAGCTCCACCACTTAGTAGCTGTGTGACCTAGAGCAGATCACTGCAGATTACTCTCTGTGCCTATTTCTTTATCTGTAAAGAGAGGATGATAGTAGTACCTGCTTCAGAGGGTTATTGTTAGGATTACATGAGTTAATATTTAAATTAATAAGTAAATGAGTTAATTGTTTAGGATAGCACCTGAATGTAGTAGTCAGTAAGTAACTCAGCAACTGTAGTACCAAGTGATTATTATTACCTAGGTCTCCAATTTCTACTATTGCTCCTTATTTAAAGTCCTATAACCTCAGATCTGGAATGCACCAAATAAATCATTTAATTTAATTCCCTTAGTTTAGAGATAGAAAGCCCAAGGCTCAGAGGAGAGCAAGACATTTTTTCTAAGGTCATATGGCTGTTATTACCCGTTGTCTCATTAGCAGGAACCCAGAACACACCTATAATCTTGGGCTTTTCAAAGCAATTTCACATAGTGGAGTAGGTAATATCATCCCCATTTTGTGGATGAAAAACACTGAGGTCTGAGAGGGCAAGGGATTTGCTACGTGCCTTACATCAAGGTAACAGCAGAGCCAGAAATATAATCCATATTTCCCTATTGCCCGTCCTGTTCTTTCTATTGCAACTTGAAAAGCAAACACGTGCCCCTTTCCCTTGCCTTAAGCAGTCACATTGCAGCTCCCCAAATCCTCAGCTTTGAGGGTCATGCTGAATTCCAGGGACTTCAGTAATGGAAGGTTTCTTTTACGGATCATTTCTTTTGATAGCAAATAGGGATTCATTTACCCTTTGGTAGGGGAAGGGGAGACTGGTTCCAGGGAGATGAAGAGGGAAAGGAGTATAGAGGGAAATGCTGAGGCTCTCATCAAGGTCATACCAGGAGCCTATAGCAGGGCCCATCTAATGAGCCTCCATAGAGAGATCAAGTCATGGACCCCAGCTGGCTTAGGGATTTGGTGAATTGTGCCTTATTAGACAGGATAAGAAAATCTAATTAATCTATTGTCTAACTTCACCTAGCTCTTATTAAGCTAAGAGTCATTACATGACCATTCTATGCAAGAATCCCTTTCCTGATCCCCAAAGTGCAGGTGTTTTAAACCTTTTTTGTGACATTGACCCCTATGGCATTCTGGTTAAGTCTCTTGTCCCTTCTCAGAATGGTTTTTAATACATAAAATAAAATACATAAGATTAAAGGAAACCAATTATATTGAAGTACAGCTATTTTTAAAAACTGCTTGATATAGTAATAAATGTTCTTTATTAACCCATTAAATACAAATATATATTAATAATTTCTAAGTGATGATGAACATAAATGACATTTTAGATCTCTTCCACAACTGTAATATGATATGAAATGTCTGATTTTTTTTCTGGTGACCAAATTATAGTAACTGGTAATACTACTGACATTTGCTGTCTGCATTCATCCTTGAAAAGAAATGGTAAGTTTCAGTTAGAGATTAGGGGTGAAAAAAGGTAATTCTTTGCTCCATCCATGTTTTATGACCTTTTGAATTCTAAGGCTCTTTTGTGGGTCTATGAATACAAGTTAAGAACTCCTACAGGGGAGTGGCTGGTTTTGGTGGGCCCTAGAACAGTTCTCTAGGCATTACTAGACTATTTTTAAGCTTCATCTTCCTCCCCACAACCTGAGGAGCTCTGCCTTTCTGCTCTTGAGCCCACCCAGATGCACCCCCCAACAAAGACAACACACAGGGACACAAAGACAAATCATTATCTTCTCTGTTTTGTATAGCTGCAATTTCCCTCAAGAAGTGGGTCCATTTGGACCCCAGAGCCTAGGTACACATACTTTCTTGGGACACAGACAGCAGGAAGCCATCATCATAACCCTCCTTCCCTCTGTGGGAAGATTTCCCTACTAACCTCCCAAGCACCCCCAGAAACAAGATCCAGTGAGAAAACCCTATGGAGGGTGGTGGTTACGGGTCCATGGGCCTGCAATCCTAAGGGTTCGTTCCTCCCTGGCTGCATAATTGGGTTCTAGACTCCAGATACTCACTGGGCTTCTGCCTGAGGCCACGCTGCCAAGGGTCGCTGCCACTGCTGCCCCTCTTGTGAAGAAAAGGGCCCTGGTGGCCCCTCTGCAGGGAGCCCCTATTTGCCCCGGGGCCTAAGCAGGCAAGGTCCCTTGGTTTCTACTTTTAACAACACTGCCTAAAGGCTAGGCATCAGGGCCATGGGCTAATTTTAGGCTACCCTCCACCTCTACCCCCCTTCCAAGGGCTGTTTTATTTTACCCTTTCTGGGAGCAATCCAAGCAAGAGGAGGGGTGCCATCTGTGGGGAAGTCCTGGAAGGTCTGACTCACAGATAGACAGGTGCTTGGTGAGGCCAGGGCTCAGGCTTCTAGCATGTCCCCACTTACCCCTCCCCACCATTGAAACAAGCAACACAACCAGGTCCCTGCACTGTGAATGTTCTCACCTAACCACCAAGGAGCCTGAGAAGGCCAGGCTCATCTAGCACATCTCCCTATAGGCCAAGGACTCTTTCCTTTCTCTTCCTAACTTAGCCTCTCTGAATTTCCTTTTTCCACTTTTAAAGGTTCAGCAACATATTGCTCTCCCCTCACCCCACCCTGCCCTCACTCCCAAGAGTGAGGAGGACAGTTGGAAGCAGAGACCTCCATACTGGAACATGTATCAGTAAAGCAGTAAAGTTTAATAAGTTTGAGAAAAACTTGCTCATTTATAAAGGCCTCCGCAATCCAGCAATCCCAGCTCTGTCTAAAGAAAATGCCCACAACTTTTCTCACACCTAAGGCATCAGATATGTTCAGCCCTGGAAACTTTGTCAAAAGCTCAGCTCTTAAGAGTATCATTTTATCTCAGGACACCTGGGTGGCGCAGTTGGTTGAGCTTTGGCTCAGGTCATGATCTCGTGTTTCATGAGTTCAAGCTCCAAGTTGGGCTCTGTGATGACAGTTCAGAGCCTGGAGCCTGCTTTGGATTCTGTGTCCCCCTCTCTCTCTCCGCCCCACCCCTGCTTGTGCTCTGTCTCTCTCTTTCAAAAATGAATAAACATTAACAAAATAAAAAAGTATCATTTTATCTCCCTGGTTGCCTTTAAATGAAGGCAGTGCTAGGGAGATACTTTTAGAAATAGTCACATTATCTATTTTAGGTGTCACTCAAAAAGAATCTGGGAGCCAGCTCCCTCTTCCCTCTGGGAAAAAATGCCAGCCTAGTGTTTGGTATACAAACTACACCACAATCTGATCATGCCAAGAAACTATGGAGAAACTAGCAAGTCGCCACTATGTGTAATGTTCTAGATGCAGGAAGAACACACGGAAAAGTAAGACATGTTGTCCCTGAAAAAGCTCACAGTCTATTCAGTCTATTAGGAAAATCAGACATGGAAATAATCATACCTCACATAAATGCAAAAATGCCAGAACTAAAATCTGCCTATGGTTATCCTGCATTCATGTCGATCTCCTAAGGGGAGTTCAGGGGGTTACTGTGGGGTTCTGTCTCCTTACATGCTCCCACAAACAAAATAACTTGAATTTTTCTGCAAAGATATTTCAGTCTACCCAGAACCTGGATCCCCAGACCTCAGAGTCCTTCTATTTCCCTTCCAATGACCAAGGAAGAGAGAGTTTCAATTAGAAAAAATGAAAAGTCAGTGAGGGGACCAGACCTATGTTGAGATAAAGCACTAGCAACCTAGTTTCACATGATTACTTTGATGTTAGAATCTACACATTGAAAGTGAATTTCCACATTTCTGAGAGATGTTCAATTACTTCTGATTAAATGTTTCCAATAACAGGACACTCTCTACATCCAGAAACTGCAAATCTAATTACTTGGCAGCTCAGTTAGTTTTTCTTTCTGCTAAATTTATATTTGCATCTGCAACCCCTGAGGTTGACAGTTGAGCCTATCTTTGCTCACCCTTAAAACCTCAGAGAACATGATCACTTCCTTTGCCCCCAAATAGCCCTTTAGGGATCTGAACTCAGGTGTCCTATCCTTTATGTCACCTTATTTCAGGGAAAACAGTCCAACTCTTTAAACTATTTCTTTCAAGCTGGTATTTACCCAATCCCTTCCTCAGCCATGTCTACCACACTTATGAAGTGATCATGAAGCCTGCTAACACATTGACACCACTGAGGAATTCATAGGATGCCAGATGACTTCTTAAGAAAGTGTAAGAGTATCCCAGTGTGATCAATGAAGATCAGAAGCATCAAAAAACGTATCTGCTTCAGCTTAGTTTGAGCCAGTGGTCTAGAGCTATTAATTATCATTAAAAATTTTTTTAAATGTTTATTTATTTTTGAGAGGGAGACAGAGCGTGAGTGGGGGAGGGGCAGGGAGAGAGGGAGACACAGAATCCGAAGCAGGCTCCAGGCTCGAGCTGTCAGCACAGATCCCAACACGGGGCTCAAACCCATTGACTATGAGATCATGACCTGACCTGAAGTTGAATGCTTGACTGAGCTACCTAGGCGCCTCAGCTATTCATTATCTGAGGCCTTGTGCAAACCTCATTAGCAGCCAATAAATAAACTATTATGATGCTAAAGATGAAAGAGTAGGGTATTATTCTTGGGGAAAAATATTAGTCAGAATTTTTTGTAGTAGTAATTTTTATTGAGGTAATTGTATATTCACATGTAGTGTAAAAAATATACAAAGATCTCTTGTACACTTTACTATTTCCCCCAATGGTAACAGTTTGCAAGATTATATAGTACAATATCACAAGTAGGATATTGACATTGATACAATCCACCTATCTTATGCAGATTTTACTTGTAGTCATTTGTGTACATATGTATATTTACTGCTATACAACTTTATCACATATATAAATTCTTATGTATACCACCACAGACAATATAGTTCTGTCACAATAAGGATACCTCATGTTGCCTATTTTTTCATGTTGCCTTTTTACAGCCATATCCACCTTGGTCCCTAACCCTGGCAATCTCTAATCCGTTCTCCATTTCTATAATTTTGTCATTGCAAAATTATATAAGTGAAACCATACCTTTTGTAATTCACTCTTTTTCACCTAGCATGCCCTTGAGATTCATCCAAGTTGCTGCATGTATCAAGTTTGTTTTTGTCACTGAGATTCTGTGGAATGTATGTTTGTTTAACCACTGACCCAGTGAAGGATATCTAGGTTGTATGTAGTATTTGGCTATTAAGAATAAAGCTTTTATGAAAATCCATGTACAGGTCTTTATCACAGTAGTTATATTGTAGACTTTATTATTGGGAAGAGTGTAATTAGCTATTTTATAATGGTAAAAATATATATAACAAAATTTGCCATTTAAAACTTTTTTTTAATTTAGAGAAGTTTAGGTTTACAGAAAAATTGAGAGGAAAGTATATAGATTTCTCATATACCTTCTACTCCTACACAAGAATAGCTTCCTCCATTATCAATATCCCTCACAAGAGTAGGACATTTATAATAACTGATGGACCAAAATTGACACATTTTAAGTCCATAGTTTTCATTAGGGTTCACTCTCAGCATTATACACTCTATAGGTTTGGACAAGCTATAACAATATTTATCCATCATTATGGTACACAGAGTATTTTCACTGCCTCAAAAATTATCTGTGCTCTACCTATTCATTCTACCACCACCCTAAGCACAAGGCTTCAGTGATCTTTTTACTGTCACCATAGTTTTGCATTTTCTACAGTGTCATATAATTAGAATCATGCAGTATGTAGCATTTTTTTAATGTTTAATCATTTTTGAGAGAGACGGAGAGAGACAGAGCACGAGCGGGGAGGATCAGAAGAAGAGGGAGACACAGACTCGAAGCAGGCTCCAGGCTCTGAGCTATCAGCACAGAGCCTGATGTGGGGCTTGAACCCATGAACCATGAGATCATGACCTGAGTCGAAGTTGGCAACTTAATCGACTGAGCCACCCAGGTGCCCCGGTATGTAGCTTTTTTTAGATTGGCTTCTTTCACTTAGCAATGCACATTTAAGGTTTTTCCATGTATTTTCAGGGCTTGATATCTCATTTCAATGCTGAAGAATATTCCATTGTCTAGATATACCAATTTATTTTTATATTTACCTACTGAAGGACATATTGGTAGCTTCCAAGTTTGAGCAATTCTATTAAGGCTGTTCTAAATATCACATGCAGGTTTTTGTGTGGATATAATTTTTCAACTCTTCTGGGTAAAAACCAAGAAGTATGATTGCTGGAATGTATGATAAGAGTATGTTGAGTTTTATAAGAAAGTGCCAAATAGTTTTCCAAAGTGGCTATACCATTTTGCATTCCTACAAGTAATGAATGAGAGTTGCTTTTGTTC